>NC_054840.1:15554792-15888126 GCF_018345385.1 Vulpes lagopus | reverse complement strand
AGGGTTAATCTTATAACCTTTTGTTTCCTGAAATCCTCCACCCTTCTGTGTTACTAGAAAGGACTCCTATAAAGAACTACCCTTCTCCTTGGATAAAATATGTAGACACCTCCTTGTTTACCCATGAGAAAGCCAGATACAGACCCTTCAAATTCCTATTCTTTGCCTTGTTAAAAAACAAAATTCAGTTGAGTAAATTTGAAGATCTATTTGGCTTTATTCAACAATTCATGAATTGGGCAGCATTCCATCTAGCAAATAGAAAATTGCTCCAAAGAGTTGTACAAATTGGGAGATTTTTATAGGTAGACGTAGTTGGGTCAAGGATGTTACTAGCAAAGAATGGATTGTTTCAGGCAAGGTCACCTTCCTTTGGAGGATGACAGGGGTCTATCAAGCAGATTTCCTCCCTAGTGCTGACCAGGAAATTCCAGACCAACTGGGTAAGATTATATTCCTGGAAAAGGCTGAAACTGGAGTTAGGTCAGTTATGAAGTCTCAGTTTGGTGATGCAGTCTTGCACAAGTGACTCCATTTTAGGGCCTGTTGTCTCTTTATTGGTCTCAAAAATGATTGGATGAATTGACCCTTCCCCAATGTGGGAAGAAAGATTTCCTCTGCCCTCAAGGTCCTTCTAGCTGGGCAACGAATCAAATTGACACGAGACAGATTAACAGAAAAAAATATAATTTAATTCTGCATGTATGGGGAATCCACACAGACATGGAAATTTCAAAGATACTCAGGCCAGGGGATCCCTGGGTGGCACAGTGGTTTGGCGCCAGCCTTTGGCCCAGGGCACGATCCTGGAGACCAGGGATCGAGTCCCACGCTGGGCTCCCGGTGCATGGAGCCTGCTTCTCCCTCTGCCTGTGTCTCTGCCTCTCTCTCTCTCTCTCTCTCTCTCTCTCTCTCTCTCTCGTGTGTGTGACTATCATAAATAAATTAAAAAAAAAAAAAGATACTCAGGCCAAATGAGTATATATGTCATTCTGATCTAAGGAGAAGGTG
Source organism: Vulpes lagopus (assembly GCF_018345385.1). Taxonomy (NCBI): domain Eukaryota; kingdom Metazoa; phylum Chordata; class Mammalia; order Carnivora; family Canidae; genus Vulpes; species Vulpes lagopus. Next base: position 15,887,115 of record NC_054840.1, on the reverse strand, counting down.
GCAGGGGTCTGGGACTTCAAAGGGAAGGAATGCAATTTGCAGAAAAATGAAAAAGAGTAAATGTTTGATAAACAAGTGTTTGCTGGGCCACTCAAGCAATGGGACACAGAGAACTTTGATCAAACAGGCCTTGCTAGTTTCTTCCCTATCCTGCCTAATTCATGCCATAAGGTAGTTATCTAGTTATCTATGGTGATAGTTCTCTTTCTGGAGCAGGTTGTCTATCTAAATTCTTCTAGGCAATTGTGGGGGAGCAAAAAGTTTCTTCCTGAGTCTTTGGAGCCTTGATTGTTTTCAGTTCAGCATAATCTGCAAGCCAAAGTGACCCATCTTAAGGGAGCCCACCCTTGGCCCCTAACCACCACCCCCTCTCCCCCCCCAAAAAAACCCAACTAACTAGATACGGATATAAATTATTTCTTGATCAGCTGACTGGCTGGAGCTTCCCCTGAAGATAAAGGCAACTCTACTCTCTGTGTCTCTCATGAATAAATAAATAAAATCTAAAAAAAAAAAAAAAAAATCACCCCACCTATAACGAGCCTACTCTTTCCTATAAGTCTTAGGGGAAAACCACTCTGCAGAGATACTGTGATCTTGACATCTAGAAGGCTGTTCCTATTGCAACATTCTGAGTAAAATCAATTTCCTACCTTACTTATTCAGGTTTATTTGCCTATGACACACTGGTTCAAAGTGTATGGGCTCTTTGCAAAGAGCATGAATCCTAGTAAGCATTTCAGACATGACTGAGTCACAGTGTTGGACAGTGGCTGAGTGTTCCCCCAGCTTAGGGGCTGTTGTAGAAAGGGATGTTCCAAGGAGGCAGGGAGGGAGAGCAAGACAAATCTGGAGATATTTTAAAGAGAAGACTGAAAAGTGTGTCTTTGTGATGGGCAGAAAATTCTCTAGAAGTCATTTTGTTCACTCAAGACAATTTCATAAGCTAAGATTTAGCTTCCATCTCCATTTCATCTCACCCCACCCACTCCCTGAAATATATTTGGTTTCCTCTCTATGGTGTGTCTTACATGCCACCTCCAGTTACCTAATCAAAACCCAGCCCTGATCACTGCATTGATCTACTCAAAAGACTGTGGCTTTCTCCATTGCCTTTGGAGTCAAGATCAAAATCTGTCCTGTGGCACAAAAAATGCTTCACAATTTGATCCTGTTCTGTCTCTCTGTAGCCGCCTCCCACCAATCCTCAAGCAACACCCTCCCCCAATACAACAATACAAATGAAGCATCCAAATTATAGCAGGCATCCCAGAGGAAGCCTGATCTCTATGTCCCATAATAGAACTTTGGCAGGCCCCCAGGAGTGCTGTTTACTAAGGAACAAGTGGCCCTGAGAGAAATAGGGGAAAAAACAATGTTGGAGCTCATGTTAATCCCAGGAACCTGGCATTACGGCTGTCCACTGTGAATGGCACACGGAATCTGCTGGCTATTAAGGGAGAGAGATGGCTGTGAAGGTTGGAAAAAGAGCATCACGCTTCAGGGAAAACCAGGCACTAACTGAAGGACAGCCTCAGGATATCTGATTCTAATCTCTCAACATCTTTGAGCTGTTTTACAATTTTTGCATTTGATAGTAATGCAAAATGTTCTCATGAACATGCAAATTTTGTCCTGATAAAGGTCCAGTTGATTTCCCCAGCCCCTGTGGAAAAACCTGTTTGCTTCCATTTACATATTAATTTCAATATTTCTCTTTTTTTTATTTTTTAAAAATATTTTATTTATTTATTTATGGGAGACAGAGAGAGAGACAGGCAGAGACACAGGCAGAGGGAGAAGCAGGCTCCCTGCAGGGACTCAATCCCAGGACCCTGGGATCACGCCCTGAGCCGAACTAAGGTAGATGCTCAACCACTGGGCCACCCAGGCGTCCCAATTTCAGTATTTCTGATCTATAAACACATCTGTTACAAAGCCTGCCTGGTTCCTTCATTGGTTAACGAGTAAAATTAAACCTTTAATATATATATATATATATATATATATATATATATATATATATACACACACACACACACACACAATTGATCTTTGAACAACACGGGGGTTAGGGGCACTGACACCCACAGTCAAAACTCTACATTCACTTTGGACTCTATCCAAAACTATACTCTATCCCAGAAGCCTTAGGATAACAAACAGTTGATTAACACATATTTTGTACGTTATATGTATGATCTACATTATTCTTAAAGTAAGTAGAAAAAAGAAAATGTTATTAAGAAAATCATAAAGAAGGGACACCTGGGTAGCTCAGCGGTTGAGTGTCTGCATTTGACTCAGGTCGTGATCCTGGGACCCCACAGGGAGCCTACTTCTCCCCCAGGAGGCTGGGATTATGACTTGAGCCCAAGGCAGACACTTAACTGATTGAGCCACCCATGTGCCCATGCTTTTGATTTTTAATTATCTTTTAATGGAGGGTTAGATGCTGTCTGGTCCTACCCCAAATTCTTCCTTATCTATACAGGGACAAGTTGTCTCAGCATCTTGAGGGAGTCACAAGAGGTTAATGTCACCATTCCAGGATTTAAAAAATGACATCATGTAAGAAGACCTTCTTCCTCTTAAGAGCAGCTCAGCAGACACCGACGTCAACAGGTAGAGGATCTGTGTGCAGGTAAGTCAGCAGTGGGGCGGCAATAGCAGTCAGCTCCTGAGCCTCAGCAGTGGTGGGTTAAGGACAGCTGTGTCTAAGGACGCTGACAGACATCACACCCAGCCAGGGAGAGAAGGGAGGCCTGGAGGCCTGAGGAATGGATGAGCCTAGGAGCTCAGTGGACCTCAAACCTACAGAGTTTTCTTGTTGTCATTGTTAAACCCATATTCTTTGAATATCCTCCTTAAGGCAGACATGGGGTTGGGGAGGGAAGAAAGGATTAGGTTACTTTGGTGTTATATCCAAGGAGTTCTTGTGATCTAGTACTCATTATTAAAGAATCTGGGGATACGAGGTTATGTAGGAAAGCAAATATATTGTAGATAATACGCTCTTGAGATGCCCATCTGTTGAGCTTACCCAAGCACACTAGTATCCACACCACTTAGTTATCAATCAAAGACTGTGGTCAGTCTCTCATCGGCTGTCAGGGACCGTAAATGTATCTGCCATTTTCGGATGACATCTGTGACTACAGAGATGACAATGCAATCAATTTCAAAATGAAATTGCAAATCTTCTGAAAGATGTGGGTGTGTGAAACAATGAGTCTGACATTGGAGAAGCGTTTGAATCATCTGCAAAGCCATGACAGGCAGGAAGAGACAGTTAATAACAGAGGGGAAAAAAAACTGACCAGATTTGGCAGACGTCGTAGGTGACTCATTCAACATCTCCCACCCCTTCTTTTCCTGCCTGTCTCTACTTTGGAGGCTGGAAAGCTGAAATAACCTTTCTTCCTGTCTTTCCTGCACCCACCAAGAACCAGACTGCCCAAGTTCAAAGCTGGCTTCACCTCTTCCTAACTACGTGATCCTGAGCAAGTCATTAAACTCGTTTTCTCTCAGTTTGCTCATCCATAGAATGCATCTGCCTCGTGGAGTTGTTCTGAGGCTTAAATGAGTTAATATATGTGAAGCCCTAAGAATACTTCCTGGTGGAGAAAACAAAAATGCTAACTCAGGGGTGTACCTGGCTGACTCAGTCAGTAGAGGATGCAACTCTTGGTCTTGGGGTCATGAGTTCAAGCCCCATGTGGGGCATAGAGCCTACTAAAAACAACAACAACAAAAACACTAACTCAAAAATATATCTGCACCTCTATGTTTACTACAGTATTATTTACAATAGCCAGGACATAGAAACAACCTAAGTGTCCAGTGATGGATGAAGGGATAAAAAAGATGTGAGATATGTGTATATATATATATATATATATATATATATATATATATATATATACATGCATGTGATATATACACAGAAATGGAATACTACTCAGCCATAAAAAAGAATGAAATTTTGCCATTTTCAATAAAAGCAGATGGACCTTGAGGGTATTATGCTAAGTGAAGTAAATCAGACAGAGAAAGATAGCTACTATGTGATCTTACTTCTATGTGGAATTTACAACAACAACAAAGATACCAGGCTGATAGATTTGAAGAACAGATTGATGGTTGCTAGAGGTATGGGATAGGCAAAATGAGTGAGGGGAGTCAAAAGTTACAAACTTCCAGTTATAAGATAAATAAGTCATGGGGATGTCAAGTATAGCATGGTGACCATAGTTAATAAATCTTAAAAATTCTCATTACAAGAAAAAAATTCTATAACTGTATGTGGTGACAGATGTTAAGCAGACTTCTTGTGGTGATCATTTCTCAATATATACAAATAGTTAATCATTATGTTGTCCACCTAAAACTAATGTTATTTGTCAGTTATATCTTAATTAAAAACAAACAATAGAAAAGAATAGTTCCTGGCAAGTAGCAAGTGCTCAGGAAGGGTGACCAGGAGTCTAATTGATCTAGAAGTAGGGTCACATGCATGTACACCTCTTGGTGTGGAGGTGAGGAGACATGATTAACAGTCCCATAGACTGCATATTTTCGAGGTGTGATTGGCTGAAGCAAATTCTGGATGCTGGGTTGGCTAAAACACTAGAGGTCCACCAGCTGTGCTGAATCAGCGCCAGCCCAGGGTGATTGTCATTAAGTCAGGCACTCACCAGTGGCCCAAGGAGAAGGTATGTAACACCTGGACAGTTGAGTTCCAGACTCATCACCGCTGCACCCTTGGGAGGCTAGTCCAGCACCAGACAAATTTGGAAAATTCTTTTCTTCCTCTCCTGACATTCCTTTTACCTTTTCCTATGCTTAATTTTCTCGTGCGTAATGTTCTCAGCCCTGTATCTATTCACACAAAATTGTGATAAACACTCCTCTCCCATCTGTAATGTTAGTCTGGAACTATTTGGAATGCATAATCTTGCCAACATTTGGTTGGCTATACATCATCATTAGCAGAACAATTCTGCCCCCCTTCAGCCACATTTGTCAAGTTCCTACTGTTTTCTTGGCTCCAACTTTTCTCCCTTAGTGATTCTTCATGGTGAGCCCTTCAATTTCTTCCATCTTGCTGACTCTGCTTCCTTAATAGTCCCTCAGCTTTCCTGCCCCCTGACCCAGACTCTTCAGGGACTCAGGCTGGCTTTTGCTCACCAAAGGGCAGTCTGGCTGAATGCATGTCCCCCATTTCTTGGCTACTTTCGATCCCTTGTCTGTTGAGTTTTCCTCTAGAGCACAGTGATGAGTAATTGCACCCAAATCTCTAGCAAAAGCAGTGCCAAGAACTAACAGGAGGCCCTCTGAGCATAAAATTACAATTTCAAGCTGAGGAAATGTTTCTCTAATCATTTCCTGCCTTTCTCAATTCCTTCCATCCCATCTATAATCATCCTCCCTAAAGATAAAAATAAAATAAAATCTGGTTATAGAATTTCTGAACTTTAAACAGATTCATTGAAACACAGGTTGTAAAGATTACATTTTGCATAAATTCCAAATTTGAAGAGAATAGATATGCAATCCCTCTGTGAAATTCATAAAACAGAACATTATTTCATTAATAGGCAGGCTTATTCAATGTAGACATATAAAAAGGACCATGAGGAGTATCCAGCAAAATAAATGGAGCATGGAATAGTGAAGTAGTGTTAGCACTCTAAAATTGAGTCTCTAAAAGCTGCATAAACAGGAAAGTCATGCTGGTGATTTAGAGAAGGGGTTTCTCAGTTGTCGTTTTGTATGGTCAGTGATACTTTGACATTACCGTTCGAAGGATAATTTTTAACTTAAAATATTAGGGGCAAGCAAACATTTCACAAAAGAAGATATACCAAAGACTTAAGCACATTGAAAAAATGTTCAGCATCATTAGTTATCAGGGTAATACCAATAAAAACCACAATGAGATATACTAGAATGGCTAAAATTAAAAAGACTGACAATCCAAAGTGTTGACAAAAATGTAAAACAACTGGAATTCTAGTTTTCATCTCTGGTGGAGATGAAAAATGGTACAGCTATTCTGGAATACAATTTGGCAGTTTCTTAAGAAACATACTCTTACCTTATAACCCAGTCATTCAACTCCTAGATATTTATGAAGAGCAATGAAATCGAATGTCCACACAAAGATTTATACACAGATGTTCTTAGCAGTTTTATTCATAATAGCCACTAGTTGTAAAGAACCCAAATATCCACCAGCAGGTAAGTGGATAAACAAAACATGGTATATGCCAAAAGGGATGAGCTACTCATATACACAACAAGGATAAATCTCAAAATTATCACGTAGAATGAAAGAAGCCCAGACACAAAAGATATATATGTATATCCTATATAATTCCATGTATATAAAATTCTAAGCAATGCAAACTAATCCCCAGTGATTGCCTGGACACAGGAATAAAGAGAGGATAGATATACTGTAAAGGGGCCCAAGGAAATCTTTGGAGGTGAGGAAATATTCTTTTATCTTAATTGTGGCAATAGTCTTATAGGCATGTCAGATCTGTCAAAACTCACTGGACTGTACACTGTTTATTTTTTTTAATTGAAGTAAGTTGACACACAATGCTACCTTAGTTTTGGGTATATAACATAGTGATTTGACACTCTATACAACACTATTACAAACTATTGACTATATTCCCTATGTTGTTCCTTTTATCCTCTTGACTTACTCATTCTCTAAGTGGAAGCTTGTATCTCCCACTCCCCTCCCTGCATTTCATCAATGACCCTACTCTGGCAACCATCAGTCTGTTCTTTGTATTTATGGGTCATTTTCTGGTTTTGGTTTGTTTGTTTATTCATTTGTTTTGCTTTTTAGATTTCACGTGTAAGTGAAATCATATGGTATTTGTCTTTGACTTATTTCACTTGGGCAGGATCCCCTCTAGCTCCATTGAACTGTGCATTTTGAGTAGGTGCTGTTTATTGTATGTAAGTTATACTTCACTAAAATTGATTTTTAAAATATCATGGACCAGGATGCCTGGGTGGCTCAGTGGTTGAGCATCTGTCTTTGGCTCAGGGCTTGAGCCTAGATTCCCGGGATTGAGTCCCGCATTGGGCTCTTTGAAGGAAGCCTACTTCTCCCTCTGCCTCTCTCTGTGTCTTTCATAAATAAATAAAATCTTAAAAAAAAATCATGAACCAAGTGAAGAATAGCAATCACTATTGCAAAAAGCAGAAAACCTTTTTCTTCTTGGAACATGTCTCCTAAGCAAGTCTTAAATCATTTAAGCTTTGGGTACTATAAATAGGAACAAATGAGGCGTGTCAACACTGAGTTGGTTTACTTCCTGGAAGCCACCTGGAATTAGGCACTCTCAAACTTGGCTTCATTCATAAGCAAAAAACCCCCAAAAAACAACAACAACAAAAACAATCCTTTTCAGATTTAAAATAGTTCTTCTATTTGAGTACCTTAGAGCAAGACACTTTCTTGAAGGGGATTTGAGCAGGGACCTGAAGTTTCTCCAATACCTTTTTCCAATTATGGAAAGGTCCTTCTCTCTCTGGGAACCGAGCTTCTAGATTCAGGAGTAATATCCATGAAGCTGGGAAAGAGTGAAGATGCCCATCACCCACAATATCTAACTGTCCCCCCTCTGCTTCCCCTCTCTCCAGACAGCCAAATAACCCCATATCTGTAAACTGCCATTGGGCACATATTATATATCTAAGCACTTCACACATATTATCTCATTTAATTTACTATAACAACTGCATATGGCAGATACTGTTGAGATGCCTGCTATACAGATGAGAAAACTAGGGCTCAAAGAATTTATGTGATAAACCCAAGCTACATTGCTAGTAATTAGCAGAGCTGGGATAATAAACCAGACATTCTGACTACAGAGCCATTTTTTAAATTTAAATTCAATTTGCCAACATATAGTATAACACCCAGGGCTCATCAGATCACATTCTCTCCTTCATGCCCGTCACCTAGTTACTATCACCCACCCCAACCTCCCCTTCTGCAACCTTTGTTTGTTTCCCAGAGTCAGGAGTCTCTCATGGTTTGTCTTCCTCTCTATTTTTTTACCACTCAGTTCCCCTTCCCCTTCCCTTATGGACCTTTCGCTATTCCTTATATTCCACATAGGAGTGAGATAATTGTCTTTCTCGGATTGACTTACTTCCCTCAGCGTAATACCCTCCAATTCCATCCACATCAATGTAAATAGTAGGTATTCGTCCTTCCTGATGGCTGAGTAATATTCCATTGTGTGTACACACACACACACACACACACACACACACACACATCTTCATTATCCATTCATCTATCAAAGGACATCTTGGCTCCTTCCACAATTTGGCTATTACGGACATTGCTGTTATGAACATTGGGGTGCAAGTGTCCCATTGTTTCATTACATCTGTATCTTTGGGATAAATACCCAGTAGCACAATTGCTGGGTCATAAGTTAGTTCTATTTTTCACTTCTTGAGGAACTTCCACACTGTTTTCCAGAGTGACTGCATCAGCTTGCATTCCCACCAATAGTGTAAAAGGGTTCCCCTTTCTCCAGATCCCCACCAACATTTGTTGTTTCCTGTCTTGTTAATTTTAGCCATTCTCACTGGTATAAAGTTGCATCTCATTGTGGTTTTGATTTGTATTTCCCTGATGACAAAGGATGTGGAGCATTTTTTCATGTGCTTGTTGGCCATGTGTAGGTCTTCTTCAGAGAAATGTCTGTTCAAGTCCTCTGCCTGTTTCTTGACTGGGCTATTTGTTTTTTGGGTGTTGAATTTGATAAGTTCTTTATAGATCTTGGATACTATAGATCTGATATGTCATTTGCAAATATCTTCTCTCATTCTGTAGGTTGCATTTATTTTTGTTGCCTGCTTTGCTGCACAGAAGCTTTTTATCTTGATGAAGTCTTAATAGTTCATTATTGCTTTTGTTTCCCTTGACTTTATAGATATGTTTTGCAAGAAGTTGTGGCTGAGGTGGAAAAGATTACTGTTGTGTTCTCCTCTAGGATTGGATGGATTTTTGTCAATATTTTATTTATTTATTCATGAGAGACACACAGAAAGAGGCAGAGGAAGAAGCAGGCTCTTCACAGGGAGCCTGATGTGGGACTTGATCCCAGGACTCCAGGATCACAACCCAAGCCAAAGGCAGATGCACAACCATTGAACCACCCAGGCACCCCAGATTTTTTTTTTTAATTTTTATTTATTTATGATAGTCACAGAGAGAGAGAGAGAGGCAGAGATATAGGCAGAGGGAGAAGCAGGCTCCATGCACCGGGAGCCTGACGTGGGATTCGATCCTGGGTCTCCAGGATCGTGCCCTGAGCCAAAGGCAGGCGCCAAACCACTGCGCCACCCAGGGATCTCCAGCACCCCAGATTTTAATGGATTCTTGTCTCACATTTAGATCTTTCATCCATTTTGAGTTTATCTTTGTGTATGGTGTAAGAGAATGGTCTAGTTTCATTCTTCTCATGTGGCTGTCCAATTTTCCCAACACCATTTATTGAAGAGATGGTCTTTTTTCCTTTGGATATTCTTTCCTGCTTTGTCGAATATTAGTTGACCATAGAGTTGAGGGTCCATTTCTGGGTTCTCTATTCTGTTCCAATGATCTATGTGTCTGTTTTTGTGCCAATACCATACTGTCTTAATGATCACAGCCTTGTAATACAGCTCGAAGTCAGGCATTGTGATGTCCCCAGCTTTGGTTTTCTTTTTCAACACTCCTCTGGCTATTCAGGGTCTTTTCTTGTTCCATACAAATCTTAGGATTATTTGTTCCAATTCTGTGAAGAAAGTCCATGGTATCTTGATAGGAATTGCATTGAATGTGTAAATTGTCCAGAGCCATTTTTAAACACCCTACCTCCTAACATGGAAGTCCATGGAGTCGATATTTGTTCAGTGAAAACAACCCTTATTTTTGCTAACTAGAGTTAAGTCACACCTGGGGTTAAGCAGTCCCACTGTAAACCAAACTCCGGTGCCCTGGGCTTTGCTGTTGCTTTGGCCCCTTGTGGGGAGGGAAACTGGTCAAAGGAAGGGAGATACATGCATCCACAGAGGCTTTCTTGGCTGCCTAAGTCCCCACACAGGGGATGGCCCACACTTTCCTGAATAAAGCCAGATCCAAGAAGGGACTGATAATCCCAGGAGGACGTTTCTCTTTGTGTAGAAGCCATAGCCATTTTGCCATGAACATTTGTTTAAGAGACATTGTCTGGATACACTTACAGAGTCCAGCTCCAGGTCAAATTTTATATGTGATTTTTCAGGCCCAACAAAGCAACTATAAAGGTTCTCCCTGGCAGGACACACTGGGGAAGCTGCCCTCCCTGACCAGCCTTGCCTTATGCAGACCTGTATTCCTAGCACAGGTGCCTCCATTTGGAAGTCTACTTACAGAGAACTGGACAACTTTAAAGACACTTTTCTCCACTCTGACTCAGCACTCAGTGCTTTTCCGCTACTTTCTTTCCTCCTTACATCTCTACCCTCGGCTCCACAAAATTGCCCAGAGCTTTTATCTGGGCTTCCCTCGGTAGTGAGATGACCCTTCCAACACTCCACATCTGCACTGATCCACCTGCCCCTCAACTGATGTATTATTCCATGGGGAATTTGGATCACTGGGGATTTGGTGCTTTCTATGGTTTAGACTCTCACTTACCCCACTGCAGTGACTATTGCTTGACTATTTACTTCCGTTTTACTTTAATGGGCTACTTGGGCACCTGGCAGCTCAGCTATCTCAAGTTCAGGTGAGCTACTGTAACTCTAATCTCTAGAAACTCTGCCCTAAAGACACATTGGCCTCGTGTATTCTCTTACACCATACACAAGAAGATCATACCTATCTTCTGATCAATCTTCTTACCTACACCCAGTTCTTCCATCCCTTCCTCTTTATTATGAGGCTTTGCATTCATCTTTCTTTTTAATTCCTGCCTCTCAGGGCCGGACATGTGGCTAACTCAATGCCCAGATAGTGCTATGGCTCAGCTTTCAGACCTGACATTCACATAAACAACTCTCCATGGGTGGTAACAGACATCCCTCCCCCTCACCTTGGAGAAATCCTGTTGGCAGTGACCTCCTACTGGGAGAGTGTAACACAGTAAGTAGTGAGGTCACCCACAGCAGCAAGTGATGATGACTACACTTGAGCTAGTGTGTATCCTAGAACTTTTGGGGGAGAGTGAGGCTCTGTGAGTTTCTGGTATGATTTGGCATTATGTGGGACCACTAAGTAGAGGCAGTTGTAAGTGACTAAAGTCTCTGAATATCACTGCAGAGGCAACATCCACTTCTCAGATGAAGTTCCTCAGAGTCATGAACACTGGTTATTTCACTTGGTATCCCTGGTGCTAGGTGTAACTCAGTAAGTGGCTGCTAACTACATGAAACAATCCATAAACATATGTTACTGGCCCACCAAAGAAATTGGACTTCTGGAATATTGTCATATAGCAACTTAATTTTGCTTACCACTGTCACTATAAGTTTATCTAGTGGCACTAGTTCTCCCCCTGCCTTTGTATAAAAAGTCATGCAGGTCCTATGATTTTTCTGTTTACTTCTTAAGTCACAAACCCAGTCTCAAATTCAGTACTTAACTACATTTAGGCCAAATTAAAATTCAAAACTCCAACTGTGGCTTATAGTTGAACTGTTCCTCTTGGGTATATGGTGCCCAGGCCAGCTGCAGACAGGAAGACTCAGTTTGGGGAAGAGGCTATTTTCTCTCTTGTTTTCTCTCTTACTCCTACCCTGCTGATTTCTGCCTCCTTCACTTCATCTGCTGTGGTTTCTGATGTCTCCAGGGTCTGAGGGTCACAGGAGAGTTCTGAATTGACTGGTTCTGTCATCTGCTGGCTCCAAGCTTTCTGAGTCAGAGAGATGTTTAAAGTAGATGCTCTTTCTCATAGATATTTTGTGGGTTCTTTGGAGAGCTCTGCTCCCCCTCAAAAGAAAACATAGACTCTCCAATTTGCAGCTATGTTGCCCTAGGTGAATTCCATTTTATTCTACTGGTTCTTGACCTAGGATTCCAGCCCCTAGGAATCCAGCCAGATTTTTACCTCCTATCAGCTCTGTTTGCCCCTGCATGGATCTCTGGGGTAGAACCTAAGATAAACCCATGCCAGCTCTCTCTTATGTTATGACCTACATTTGGTGCACAGAAACATGTGTTCTTAGCCTGACAAAGTCTGCAAGTGATATCTGGTCCCAACCTAACACCCCTCCTTTGCTCACCACCAGAGCTATTGGCCATCCCACTCTTCAACACTGAGGTTCACTTCCCGGTACACAGTTGATCCTGGATCACTGTGACCCAACTGTCAGGAGAGCCTCTATCTGGCTCTCCTGGGGCCTCTTGCATTGGGTTTGTGAGGAGGGCCTTCCTGGCCCATCGGCTAGGATCAGACTCCCAGTGAACCCATAATATTTTTTTTTGCAAAAATCCACTTCCCCATGTGTCTCTTATCTCTACTCCCTTCAATCCTTCATATGCCCTTGATGTGGGTGAAGAGTTCAAGAGTCTGGAACACTTTTCTGCTAAATCCTTTGGAGGCTTGCATATCGGAATGCCGTATCTATTGTATATCTGGTGCCTCAGCAGTTCCACATACATCTGAAGGAACTGAAGCATAAATGATATTAAACTTAACATAAAGTTAATTTGCCTGCTCAGTGAGGAGAAAAGCGGTTGAAGAGCTGTAATGGCTCAATGCTCCCAGATGGCTCATATATGTGCCCTGACAGCTTCAGGGGTACAGAAGGGGCCCCATGAACATGAAGTCAGCTTTTTGTAGATGGAAAATCAGAAGAGTTTCCTTCGAGGGGAGTGTCTAATGGCCATGGCCCAACAAAGACAGCTAGAATGAAATGATGAGCCTCATCCTATAGCCTCCATGGCCCTGGCCACAGAGAACTTGGGGTCTTCTGACAGTGTTTTCTGACAGCCCTTGTGGGAATGGTAGTAAACCCATATTGAATAGAAGTGAAAAGTCCAAATTAAACTCCCCTCAGGAGGTCAGGGAATTGAGGGAGGTTGTAGGCAGCTGGGGCCGACTTTAAGTTTGATAAATGATAACAGAATTGATAATTCTGCAGACTGTTGGGCAACAGAAGTCATTATTGCTGCTGAGGTTAAGAACATGCTACCCCAAAATATAGCACCTTGGCATATTGAATATTTTAATGTGAAAGAGTTTGAGAAAATGGCAGAAGCAGGAAGGCCATTGTGACATTCCACTCACCCACCCCACCTCACCATCCCCACTCACCCCTGTTGCCCTTCTTTCCTCGAACATATCATAAAACCCTCACATGAGAGATGTTTTCTTTATACAGGGGGAAAGGAGCATCCTTATCTCCAAAGACAAGGGAACACTGAGAAGAATCCTGACAAATGGCCTTACTAAGTTTCCTCCACTTCATTACAATTACCTCATACTTCTAGCCTATTATATTTTTATATGACTGTTCACTCTTCATCAAACCTAGCATAAGAATACTCAGGTCTAACTGTTTCTTTGGATCTTCATTTTCTTACAAAGGCTCCCATAAAACCTATATTAAATAAATGTATATGCTTTTCTTCTGTTAATCTGCCTTCATCAGTTTAATTTTCAGACCCAGCCAAGGACCCCAGGAGAGTAAGGAAAAATTTTTTCTCCTTTTCACTGCTTAGGATTTCTTTCTCTCTAGCAGAGTATGCAGTACAGGATCCAGAAAAATAAGACCTATTGGAAGATCCAGGGCCTGGCTTTTCCTGGGATCCTTGCCCATCCTCTAGGTTCAGGAAGTGGGTGAGATCATTAAGAAGGAAACCAGGAGGCTCTCTTTATTTCTGGAGCCCAGGACCTAAGGAGCCTTTTCTTGCCTCCTTCCCATCTGAACCACCAATCAGAGATATCACCCCAAAACACCTCATGCACTAACAATCTCCTATGGCCCTTTGCCAACAAGAATTCAAAGGGTTTGCCAAAAAGAGCCTCACTAGCTTTCATAACATCTTTACTTTTACAAAATTCCTAACCACCCATCAAACCCTCCTTTTCTCCTTTTCTGGGGAAGAGATAGAGAGGAAGGATACAACAGCCACCCCTTTGAGCCCAAAGGGGCTATTCTATCTTCTTCCTGTCTTAACATACAGCGTGGTTCCCAAGATCTTATTTATGAAGGTTGAGATGAAGGGCAACAAAGACTTCTGAGACATAAAACTTTTTTAGTTTTGGCCAAGATGGAAGTGAAGGTTCAGGCTGGGAAAATTCTGAAAACGAAGTTCAAGGCATAGGTATGGGACATGAGCACAGGTGTCAGAAAGTTGCAGAAAAGTACTTTGGATTTTGACCAGAAGTTGTCACTCAAGCCTGAGGTTAAAAGGCCTGGCTTCCCCCAAAGATTAGAGCTGGGAAAATGGGTGAAATATTTCAGACTGATGTATTATCCTGCCTAGCTGAATTCTGTGACTCTACCGAGTTGCTGTACAAGACACCTAGAGACTCTTCACTCATAATATGCTGATTTGAATGACTCAGCCAGAAGCAAAGCAAAGGATCCCAAAGAAATCCCAGACTGTGGGACTACATGAGATCTTTGAAAGCAGCGTAGAGTAGAAACTCTTTCATTTGTTTGATTGTGAAGGGGAACCAGAATTACTTTACGTGGGAAAGAACCTTTGATAATTGTGTGTCCAACTCAGACCTATTTGTGTCAGATGTTTTTTAAAAAGACATGCCTTTAGCCTTCATGGGCAAACAGAGGAACTATATCCATTTTTTCTTTTACTAAGACATAAATACTATGTAAAAATACAAGATTAAATGACACGGAGTGGCAAGTGAAGTATAATCCATAAGGGTTTGATTTCAGATTAAAATTCCAGTTTACCAATGTTTATACTAGGATAATATACTCCCAATGAAAATCCTAACCTTTCAGCTTCTTTGTTACAATCTGATTTTCACCTTTTTTTCTCAAAATCTCTAGCTGTTTGAAATCTAACAATCATCCCTTGACTGTTTATTTCCTTAGCATGTTCTTCATAAATGTAAGACACTTGTTAAGAGGGAAAAGGGAAATTCTGAAATTCAACTTCTGTTCAGAGGGTTTCTAATTCACAGTAAGATAATTGCAAGGACTAACAACTAATTTATCTCATAATTTAAATATTTTAAAATGTAACTCATTGTGTGTGTTGGGGGCGCGGTGAGGGGGGTGGCGTATGCCTGCATCTTTCTCATGAGACTTGCTACTCCCTGAGGTTTCAAAGGCAGATTTTGAACAAGTTGAGCTGTGTGTCAGGTATTCTCAGCAGGCCAGCTCTGGTAGGAAATTGAGTTCCTTTCATTCAAATGAAAAATGAATCCAATGCCTTTTAATGGGATCTATATTCAATTAGTCAACAAATGGAAGGAAGAGTCTACCAGTGAACACATTCCAGACAACAGAATTAAGTTAATTTACTTCAACCTGATACTACTGTTTTCCTCCTAGAACACAGGATAAAGTATAGAAAATTCTCAAGTTTCCTTTAATCTTCACAGTTCTTTCCAATTTTGTCTGTGCCTGAAAACATAGATGCCCTTTGTATGATTGTGTTACCAAATGTGATTCTTCTT
Organism: Vulpes lagopus; assembly: GCF_018345385.1. Lineage (NCBI taxonomy): Eukaryota > Metazoa > Chordata > Mammalia > Carnivora > Canidae > Vulpes > Vulpes lagopus. Next base: position 15,871,441 of record NC_054840.1, on the reverse strand, counting down.
TCTTAAATTGGAAGAGACCTTAATGCAAGTAACTCATTATTTATCATTAGCCCTCAGCCACAACAAAATGCCTTTCTGCATCTGCACAGAGCTCTGTCACCAAAAGGCCAATTTATTGTTCAAGGTGACCTATGACAGTCTTCATGGACTGAAATAGGTATTTCTTCTTCTAATAATTGAGATTTCTCAGTTTAAATGAGCATGCACAAAACATACAAGGTCAAGTAAGTAATAAAATGTCGCTAAAGGACTATAAAAACCCGAATTTAAAAGCAAAACAGTTTTATCATACCTCTGCGTAGGTGAGCCCTATGGCAGCAGTACAGGGACTTCTTGGATAGTCCATCTCTATAGGTGGCCTCTTGTTAAAGTTCTAGAAGTTGGAGCTTTAAAATGGATTCAGGGAGGTCAGCTTTTGAAAATAACATCAAATCATGAGTAAAGACATTGCCCGCCAAATACGATTGTGATTAAATATATTTGAAAATGCAGGTTTGTTCAAATTATGGTCCTTTCCAGGTTTACCCTGTCAAGTGTCATAACCTTGATCCTTTGGCTTTACTGAAACAATGGCAATATTGTTAGCAAGTAAAATCACAGAGGTGCTTGGGTCTCTGGAGAGCAAGGGCAGGGCTTGATTTTTCTTCAAGTCTTCCTTCCAGGGGAATGTGTCAACCAACCAGTGTTTGTTGTTAGTTTCAGGGGTTTGGAGAAAGTGGGTTTGCCACTCACGCAGCCCCACGTGGTCATTTTCCCTGGCTATTTACAGCGGTCCAAGGGCTTGCCCTAGCCCTTGGTGGGTCAGATAATCAGCCTTGATTTGACTAAAGGCAGACTCAATGCCACAGGAGGCTGATGTACAAAGCCATGTGGTCATTTATTAATTTCCACTGAGAAATAGAACTGTCAGGTGGGCCAGATGTGCCCATGTGCCATCGCGAGTAGTCCATTCCTCCCCAGAGGCCGGGAAGGCCAGAGTTAGCTCCCTGGGAACATGGCCTCAGAGCTAGGGCAGGAGGGACATGAGACAAGGGCTTGGTCCCAGCAAATTTGTGTGGTCCTTCAGACCATTTCTATATAGTTATTCTTGTACCATACACTGGCTGGGCACTTCTTTTCCAGAATGGTGTTTGTTTCAAAGATTAGCCTTTCTCTAATTTCTATAACTAACCAACTGCCTCTTACTGATGCTCTCTTTCTTTAGATAATTAAGTTTTCAGCAGTTGGGCTACCTGGAAGCCACTCTATATCTTTAAGGTAACTTGTATATCTCTGCTCTGAGCCCCTTTGGGCTCACAGGAAATAAGAGCCCCTTTGGGCTCTTATTTTCCTCTCTGTGGAGAGGGACACTCAAGTCATGGTTGCCTCTATTTAAAACCTATATGTAAACAATGAAAGCAGAAAAAGCTCCCAAGAGGTTATGTGTTATCAGGAAAGTGTATTATCCTAGGGAGGGAATCTTCAAGGTTAGGTAATCATTGACCTCATGGAGAGGACAAGGAAGTCATATACCAGATGGTGTGGGCAGTAGTGGGAGATGATGGGCAGGAGCCCCAGGCTGCAATGGAGATACTATTTGAGCAAAGATAAGGAGATAGGCAGGTCCGCTTCGTCTGATAGACTGTGGGGTGGGGCCTTGTCTTTTTCCAAGTGTGTCTCTAGCACTTGGCAGTGTCTGACACATAGTAGTTGTCCCGGATACACAATGGAAAGGCATAGATCAAAGAAATCAATTTATTTGGAGTAGAAGGTTTCAGCCTGAAACGGGATTTCATGTTGGGGAGTTCTGAATCAATGGAAGGACTACTAGAGCTAAAATCAGAGGATCTGAGTTGTGTGATCCAATACATGACTTAGAGCAAGGCAGTTAACCTCTTCAAGCTAAATCTCCTTTGTAAAACAAGGATGGTAATACTCACTGTATCCACTTCACAGGATTGCTATACAATAGTGAGCACAATTGTGAATGGGAAAATACAATCCTGAGTGGGAAAGCTACTTAGAAAGCACTGTGCTCACAGAAGGTGGTGGCAGTAATGATAAATAACCTAGTTCCTCTGGCCGTGCAAGGAAAAGCCACTAAAGAAGAGGTTGCGAGTCCATCTCTGTTGAATTCCCTACCCATTATGTAAGATCATGGGCAGCCTGCTGATGAGGTTCCACGGGGCTGGAGAAGGAAGTGGTGTTTCTCACCCAAGACTGGCAGACTTGCCAAAATTAAGAGAGCAAGCGGAGCTGAAAACCTAATGAAAAGCTGGGTTCAATTTAAGAAAGAAGAAAAAGAAGAAGATTCCAAATAGGACAACAAGAGTGAAGCATTAAAGACAGAAGCATGAAGCCAGGACTCTGAGAGCTGTACAGAAGAGATAAAAGCAGTGCCCTAAGTATAAGCACATGCCCAGAAAAGAAGGACTGCCTGTGGTTGCTTTTTTTTTTTAAACTTTTTTTTTAAAGCTTTATTGAGATACAATTCATATACCCACAATTCAACCATTCAGAAGATATGATTCAATAGGTTTTTTTTAAATGACTTTATTTATTTATTCATGAGAGAGGCAGAGACATAGGCAGAGGGAGAAGCAGGCTCCCCCATGGGACATGGGACTGGATCCCAGGATCCCGAGATCACGACCTGAGCCAAAGGCAGACACTCAACCACTGAGCCACCCATATGCCCCAATTGAACAGCTTTTTAATGTATTTGCACGGTTAGGCACCCATCACCACAATCAATTTTAGAACATTTCATTAGCTTGAGAAGATAACCCACACCCTGTAACTCCCTAATTTCTTCATCCCGCCTTCATCCCTAGGCAGCCTACTTTCTCCCTTTATAGATTTGTCTATTCTGACATTTCATATAAATAGTATCATACAATATGTGGTTCTTTGTTACTGGCTTCTTTCACTTAGCATATTTTCTTTTTTTAAATTTTTAAAAAATATTTTATTTATTCATGAGAGACATAAAGGGAGGCAGAGACATGGGCAGAGGAAGAAGCAGGCCCCCTGTAGGGAGCCTGATGTGGCACTTGATCCCTGAATCCTGGGATCACCACCTGAGCCAAAGGTAGATGCTCAACCACTGAGCCACGCAGGTGCCCCACTTAGCATGTTTTCAAAGGTTTCAACCAATATTGTAGTATAATAGAAGGAGGTCATTTCTCTTCACTGCTGAGTAATATTTCATTTATGTACATGCCCATATTTTGAACATCCAGTCAACAGCTGATGGACAGAAATCTATACCTACACTACTTATCATTAAGGGTGAGGGAACAATGAAGACTGTTAGGTTTTGTAACATGCCAGTATTTTCAACCCTGTTAGGATATGCCCAAAAAGCTTATGCTGAATAAAAGGGCTGAAATTGTCACTGATTGGCTTCATATCCAAGTATGAAAAAAAAAAAAAAAAAACAGTCCATGTTACCCACTTAAAAATATCAATGCCTCTGTATCCTCTTAAGGGCCAGCCTTTCATAGAACAAATGCTCATTTAGGAAGTGCAAGGGAGTACCTGAGTGTGTAATGCTATTCTCATTGATAGCCATGAGAAAATTAAATGTCCCATTAAATCCACTTAAAAGAAAACTGTGAACTACTAGAAAGTCCTTGCAGTAAGACACTCTTTCCTTCCCTTACACGCCATCAGCAGGGCAAGTTATTCAAACTGTTTTATCAGTTGTGAAAGTTGCATTGAGCTCCAGCCTTGTGGCCAGAATACCTGATGACCAGCCACTGAAGCCAGGGCTTCCCTAGGACAGCAGGTCTGGAGCTTCCATGGCACAAAAGTCACAAGAGTCATCCTGGCATCACACCTCCAACCTTTCCCTCATTGGCCACGTGGGCTCACGGCCCCGAACTCCAGGCCCTGGCTGCAGCTATGCAAGCGGAGTCCAGAATTAAACATTATAAGGTTGGATGTCCTCTTGCTGGGAACCCCCCACCAATGAGATGAGGGAGACCATACATGGATTGAGCCAAAGTCTGCTCAGGCGGAGGCCCACAGGCAGCAGGACCAGCTCTGCTTTCCCACATGTGATGGGAAGCTGGAAGGAAACAAAAGACACGATAGTCTCTTCCAGCTAATTCTTACCTTTGGTTGAAAGTGATCATCACACTTGGATATTTCTGGCCTTGAGCCAGAGATCCCTTCGAGCCCTAGAAGATTTTCTCTACTGAAAGATGAAGAAAACAGGGCCTCTAGGCAGATTTCCTTTTCTGACTTATGTGCTTATTGTAGTTTATAGTTTTCTCAATTTATAAGTAGCACATTCCATGAACATTTGAAGGAAATTAAAGCAAAGTAGAAAAGATGCTGAAGAAAAGAACAATAACTTTCCACTCAGATTTCACCACCACATCTGCTCTGTTTTCTCTTTGTGGGAGTCTCGATATATTTGGACTTACTGGGTTTGTTCATCATATGTTTCTGTCTTCTCTGTGTCATTTTTGTCTCTATTCAACTGTGAGAAAATGTCTCATTTGGTCTTCTTGCCCTAACTTAGTACGGCCCTGGCTACCAGCCTCCATGCATTTCCAGATGTGGCTACTGCGCTGTGTCTTAAATAGTCTTCCTGCACCTATGGCTCCCTTTTGCTGTCTACCTACCCCTGTGCCTTGGGTGAGTTTGCCCTCAAACCCCTCGAGGACACAAATTAGAGATGGTGTAAGGTTTCCTACTACTGGGTTTGACATAATACTTTCAGAAGGGAACATTTTTCCTTTGATTTCTCAGGTTGGACCTCTGATCTTAAAAAAAAAAAAAAAAGCAATTACTATGTCTGAGGATTCTTTTTCTCCGTATAGAGAGCTGTCCCTATGTGTCCAGTATTGGGAGAGATTCCAGCAGCAACCATGTGGGTGTCCCTTGTTAAAATCCCACAGACCAAGTAAGGAAAACAATGGCAGATTTTCTGTAGTTCTGCTTTTTCAGATTAGAGGTAGCCTTGGAAGTGGAAGTAGGTGGGGCCTGACAGCTGCTGAAAGATTTGCAGCAGTGCTGCCCTGTGCAGAAGTTCCTTCTCTGGAACTCCTTTCTCAGCCACTACCACCAGCAGGACCCGCTTCATATTTGGAGATGCCCTTGGCTCCCAAGGGGAGCTGGGAGTGAGTGCCAGAGAGGGCCTCTCCCTGTGCGGGGGTCTGCACTGGTGGGGTTGAGATTTCACACTTTACCCAGGTCCCTTCACCACACCTCCAACTTTCTCATGGAGGGGCCTCTCCCCTCAGTTTCTCCTCTTCCAAGATAGGTGGTTTTAGAGGGGAGCTGCGGGCTCCCTTCCACTCCCTGTGGCAGATAGGATGTCACTATCTGTCTACTCAGGGTCTGTCTCCCCGCTTCCCTTTTGCCTACAGAACCCTGATTTCGTCCACTCAGACATTGTGTGCAACACAGTGTGGGCCATGATTGACTCACCTGAGCCAGTGGTTCTCCAGGAGGGTGGTTAGCCACACCAGAGGATGCTTTGGAAAGGTGTGGGGAGGCAGAGGGTGGAAGGGGATATAAATGTCACAATGATTCAGGGGCACCAGACAGTGGGGCCAAGGGTGCTGAAGGATGCCCTGCAACCTGTGGCATACCAGCCCTGCACATCCTTCCAATGCCCCCTGGAAATTCACGTAGATGAGAAAACTATCGTCAGCGCCTAATGATCTATCTCCATTTTACAAGTAAACACAAATACATGTTTCATAGCTTTAAAAACCACTGAAATTTTCCAGAAGTGTAGCTATTGCATAAATTGAGGGAAGAATGTGCTATGCTGTTATGTTTGTGCTGTTTTGAAATTTACCAGGAGCTAGTCACTATTACAGAAAATTACATCACTGCTGGGCATCACTGCTTGTGTGTGAGTTGACAGTGCCACACCCCAACATTGTAGCTGTCACATGTAATTATGTGACGGAGGGGATGTGAGTCTCTGCTAACAAAATCAAATATTATTAAATAAAGGGAGATGCACGAAACACAGAAAGCTGAGATAAATGCATTAAAAGTTTTAAAAATAATTGCATGTTTGTCATCCCATGTTACAATTTTTTTTGCTGTTTAGCATAACGATAAGACATCTATGTTGTGAGAAGAAGGCCATTTACGCTTTGGGGGTTGCCCTTTTTTTTTTAAGATTTTATTTATTTATTCATGAGAGGCACAGAGAGAGACGCAGAACCATAGGTTGAGGGAGAAGCAGGCTCCCTGTGCAACGCCCAATGCAGAACTCGATTCCAGGACCCCGGGATCATAACCTGGGCCGAAGGCAGACCCTCAACCACTGAGCCAGGTGTCCCTGTCTATTGTTTTTCAACTTTATTTTCATCCTCTTGACAGAATAAATAGTTTCAAACACCTTCTCCAGAGCCTTTTTTTATTATGCGATTTTTTCTAGAACATTTTCTGTTTCGTTGCTTATTGAAGCACAAGGCCTCCAAGGGGTTTTGTGTTGTGTTGTGTTTAGGTCCTCAGGGCTGACTGTTTATCTCGACATGCATTAAGTCTTTAAGATAGGGTATGGGTTTTCTGTGGTACTTCCCCAGTTCCCTGTCCCATGTCAGCACAATTATTTTTGACACTGCATTTAGCATTAGGGCTCAGCTCACTTGAGAGAATATCATAGTCTTCATTGTCTCCACTTCAACAGCCTGTAATTTGTCTGGACAATTAAGGGTTTTCTCTTTCTTTCTTTTATCCTTTACAAACAAGTCTGGGTTGTTATGACTTATACTTACATTGTTTTTATTCTAGTGCGCGCTTGAACCTCTGCTCTTTCATCTTTCTGTACTTCCTGTATGGAATATCTTTTGATCTTTTTTTTCTTCTTTTTTCTTCCCAACCATTCCTTTAAAATAGGTGCAAAAGTCTGAATGTGATATTATGTCTTCTAATGGAGTCCTACACAGGCAATCATACATTGAAATGCATACATTTTATTATAAATTACTTGCCTCATTTCTTATTTTTATGTTACATTTATGGCATTGTTCTTAAGTTATGGATCTAGACCAGTTATATGATCAATTCATTGCCTCTCCGGACAAAGAAGTATTACAAAATATTTGTTTACTGAAAGGAGGGAATAAGAGGGGAAATTTTTTCTGATAGGGTTGAGTCAAGGGCAAATGCAAAAATCCCGTTCTGCACTGCCCCAGCCTCCCTGGAGCCAGGGTGGGGGTTCCTGTGACCCAGTTCCAGTCAGTGAGATCCAAGCAGATGTCTGCTGCATAGCAGGGTTGGAAAAGCCTCGTGTTCTCTTGATAAAGGAGGATACCGTGGCTTGCCTGCCTCCTCTCCCTTTTTGTAACCTGGAATGCTGATGCGTGGCTGGAACTGCAGCTTGTGACAGTAGAACGATTGGTTGGAGGAGAAAACCAACACGCCAAGGATGACAGAATGGAAGGAGAAAGCATCTAGTGCACACACGACATCTTTGACCTACTGAACCAATACAAATAACCCTCTGCTTCTGGATATTTTGTTATGTGGGGAAATTTTTTGCTTAAGCCATTGTAAATTAGGTTTCCTATTACCTGCTTAACTAACTAATAACTGACTATTCCTTTGCCTACAGTGAAATGTAAGTTTGCCGGTCTCACTTGTAGCTGCCACCCCAATGATTCTGTGGCTTCCTAAATTTGTATTGATTTGGGAATCACTATTTAGAAATATCTGTGAATGACTGTTCCAGTAATCACCACTGTGTTTAGGGAAACTGCCCATAGTCTCTCCAAGATGCTCCCTTTTGAATGTTTGTGCAATCTTTTGAACAAATCATAGGGGAAATTTTGATCCAGTGATGACTGCTCTTTGATGCCTTCTTAGGAAGGTCGCTGGGGGCAGCCTGGGTGGCTCAGCGGTTTAGCGCTGCCTTCAGCCCAGGTCCTGATCCTGGAGACCTGGGATCGAACCCACGTCGGGCTCCCTGTGTGGAGCCTGCTTCTCTCTCTGCCTGTGTCTCTGACTCTCTCTCTCTCTCTTTGTGTGTCTCATGAATCAATAAATAAAATCTTAAAAAAAAAAAAAAAAAAAAGGAAGGTCGCTGGGCAGGACAAGCCTGGCCTGGAACCCTAGATTGCTGGACCTGAAGGTTGTGTGGAACAGCATGTTGCTGGAGTTCTGTTGTTAGCTAATCCAATAGCATAGATGAAATAAATCTGTTAACTCTGCTATGTAGCCACTTCAAGCTAATTATTTAAGTGAAGTGATTTTTGCCTTCATATGGAACATTAGTCAATTAAATTACATTTGACTACCCATAACTTTTGTTCAAGGAGCACTTCATATTCAGACACCTCTAATCAGAGCATAAAGCATTTAAATACTTAATCTGATTACACAGAAGTGAAAACCGTAATGCATGACATCCTCCCTACTAAGGGAAACCTTCAATCATTATGTCTGTGCAAGACCAGGCTTTGGGAACAATGAGAAACTACCAGCAATCACTTAATTTGAGGAGTATAGGAAAGGTGCCCAAACTATTTTCCAAAAACAATTCCTTGAAATTATGCTCGTACCAAAATATAAAATGATGGAAATTATGGTACACTTGACTTATTCTCTAACCAACCACCAGACAGTACAACAGGTTTGTTAAGAGACAATTTACCTTAGGACACGGAGGTTATTTTGTCCAGAAAATAGGTCACTTGCCATAATTTCATGGAAAAGTTTTAGTTGGTGCCCATCAACTGCTGTTTCCTTCAGTGCCTGGTTTGTACCAGGCCATGTCCTGGGCATCAGTCAACATCAACAGCAGGAGAAACGTCCCTGCCACCTCTGAATTGATGGTCCAGAGGCTGGGGCAAGTGATCAAAAGAAAAGATGCAAAGGTTGACCAGGTCAAGATGAACCTTGGGGACAGACAGGTCAGGGATTTGGACTTTGTTCCAAAAGCTCAGAGAAATCAGTGCATGTTTTGCGTAGCATTCTCCACATCACTTTTGCATTGTAAAACCATCTTTCCAGCTGCAGAGTAGAGACCAGACGGGGAGCAAGCAAGATCAGAAGCCGGAGTCCAGTCAATAGGTGCATAGATGGGGCAGCAAAGAGGAAACAAAGAGAAGGCCTGGGGAGATATTTAGGAAGCTGATTTGAAAGGACTTGGTGGATTACTAGACATCAGGTTGGGATGATTATGATTCAATGGGCCTGAGTTGGTGCCCAGGAAGTTAAATATCTTTAAGAAACACAAGCCAAGAGTTTTAGAAGAACAACATTTCCCTGAAGAACTGGAGACCTAAGAGCTGGTGGATGGTGCCTAGGTCACTTAGTCTGGCTTCTTCTCTCTTGGCTAGCTGGCACTTCCTACTTATTTCTACACAAGTGCCCTGCCTTTCTTTCCCCTCCAGCAAACCTCTGGGCAAAGCAGAGGTGACAGATCCATCGCACAGGGAACTAGATTGAGCAATCTTTGAAGGAAACTTTCCACGGCCTCCATGCTAGTAGAGGAGATTAACAAGATTTGTTGAAGGTCTGCCCTCATGTTTGACTCCGGTTAGATGCTCTATGTTGTCTCATTTAATACAGAAGTATTATTATCCACATTCTGATGAGAAAAAAAGTTGAGATCAGAGAGGTGAGTAAGCTGTCTAAAGTCACATGATTAGGAGTTGATGGGGTCTCAATTCAGGTCTGCCTGGTTCCAAGGAACATGTATGGCTTCATGCCATTGCCTAGTGCCTCTGCTGAGCAACAGCCATAGTGGAGTGTGAATAATGGGGCTACTCCCATTTTTACCACCATAAAACTACAAGATGGCATGTGGTTGAGCCCAGTTCAACCAAAGTCCCATCTTAACCCTACAACTTGTGATTATTTCCTGTTGATGTGCCCATCAATTAACACATCTGAAATTTAATACTTTAGTCAATCCTTGGCTAGCATTGTAGATCTGACCTTCCACCCACTTAAAGAAAGTGTGGAGATCTTTTCCACTGTCAGATACAAATGAGATCCAGCTGCCTATGACTTCAACCCCAGGCCAGATGTTTTAAATGTTAAGTTTCCTGCCCAATGTATCTTTTCATTAACCAAAAATTTTTTAACTGCAGGCTGCAACCCATTAGTGATCCTGAAATCAATTTAGTGGATCACAACAGCCTTTTAAAATATTGGAACAGAATAGTCTAGAAAAGAACAGAACAGAAACGTACCCCACTAAGTAGAGGGTGTTATGCTGTGAACCTTACATGTCAGTTGTTTTGTGTGTAATGATTAAAAGTATATTTCTTACAATGAATTGTGGCTTTAAAAAAAAAATGGAAAACCACTGCTTTGGAGGGCTCTGTCATCCTTTCTTTACAGTTCCTGAAAGAGCAGCTCTCTCTACCCATGGGAGAAAGTTAACTTACAAAGGAATGGGAAGGAAAAGACAAGTGGAAGGCGGAGCCTTACTGCAGGCAGGAAAATAACAGCTCACAATAAATGGAGATGTTCTTGTCAACAAGTCATCCAAGGCCAGTGTCCTCAGAGAGACTCTACAGTAAGTTATTTTGTTGTATCAACTTTACTGTTTTCTCATGTCTCAAGATTGCTTTGGGATATTGCTTTGTAGATACTCAACAGTTTGGCTTTCTGGACGCTGCGGCATGAAACAAAAAAGTGTGTGTGTTTCTTTTTTTAACTTTTCATTAGTGGAAACGTTTTAAAAATTTACAAAAGTAGCCAGGATAGTTTAATGAAACCCCACGTACCATCAACCCGCTTCAACAATGATCAAGTTCTGGCCAATCTGGTTTCATCTATACCTTACCCACTTTCCAGATGGCCTATCATTTTATCCATAAATGTTTCAGTGTGTATTCAAAGAGGTGATTTTTGAACACTGATGTCTACCAAGGTCCTCACATGCTGCAGTTGAAGAGAACTGCATTCCTTGAGACATGAGGCTTTGGCCAAAAGACAAGAACAGGCAGTCAGGCCCCATAAAAAGTAGGTCAGATGGCTTATATTCCATCCAACCAAAGACCCCAGAAAGGAAAACTGCTCACATATCCCAGGACAACCTCCAAGAAAAAAAAAAAAAAAAAAAAGGCAGGGCTAGGGTGCGGGAAAGGGTGGGTGGCGGCAGGGAGAGACAGAATGGTTTATGAAAACCAAGACATAAATTAAGAGCTCATAGTCACCATAGCTGACTACCAGAGACTGGTCCAACACTGTCACTTTGCAGATGAAATAACTGAAGCCAGAGAAAGTGACTCGGACCGAAGGGCCAGAGGACGGCCCTTTTGATCTTTAGTCCCCAGAATTGAAACAGGACATGAACACATTTCTCATTCAAAGCTGTTGAAAGGATGGCCTGCTAGTCAGGAAGGAAGACCAACTGAAAGCATGAAATATCTACTAAATTGACATTCTAGATCTTCATCTTTCTGGAGTCAAATCCCCGGACCATTAACCACTTGAGACCAATTATATCTTTAAAGAAAACTCAACATTCCAAAACTTTCCTCAGCTTACCTGCTTCCTCAAACAACTGATTCCTTCCTGTTCCATGTCTCACCCTTGCCTCAGGGTCAAGTCCAAACTCCTCAGCCAGGCCTTTTATGGCCTCCTATCCCTTGACCTCCACCCCACTCATCTCCATAGAGTCGGATTGCTTTCCCCTATGACCCCTGAATGCCCCCAGGCTGTTTCCCCTCTCAGGGCCTGCTAGGGTATTCTCTATTGCATAGAACTTTCCTCCTCTTGCTCCACAATTTATCCATCCTTCTTGGCTCCCTTCAACTCTCTAAGCTTTGAGAAGCCTGGTACTCCCAGACATGCATGCCTCTATCTCTCCCCTTGTCTGGATGCCTGCAGTATTTCAAATCTGTTTCATTCACACGGGTACTTTTTAATACTGCTTTTTAACTATCTTACCTTGGTTCACCTAGTGATCTCATCTGACATACTCTCCTTGAGGTTAATAACCGAGTATTCTGGGGCACCTGGGTGGCTCAGTCAATTAAGCCTCTGCTTTCGGCTCAAGACATGATCCTGGGGTCCTGGATTTGAGCCCCAAAGTCGGAGTCAGGCTCCCTGCTCAATGGGGAGTCTGCTTCTCCCTCTCTATCTGCCCTTCCCCCTACTTGTGCACTCTCTCTCTCTCTCTCTCTAATAAATGAAAAATAAAATAAACTAGTGGGATCCCTGGGTGGCTCAGTGGTCTAGCGCCTGCCTTTGGCCTAGGGCCTGATCCTGGAGTCCTCGGATCGAGTCTCACATCGGGCTCCCAGCATGGAGCCTGTTTCTCCCTTTGCCTGTGTCTCTGCCTCTCTCTGTCTCTCATGAATAAATAAATAAAATCTTAAAAAAAATAAAATATACTAGTATTCTCCTTTTGTGGACTATCTCCCATAGTGAATTAAATAGGGGCAACTTGGGACACTTGGGTGGCTCAGTTGATTAGGCAGCTGACTTTTGATTTGGGCTTAGGTCATGATCTCAGGGTTGTGGGATCCAGCCCTGCATGGGGCTCTGCATTCAGTGGGGAGTCACGCTCAGTGGGCAGTCGGCCTGGGGATTTTTCTCTTTCCCTTTCCCTCTGCCCATCCCCTAGCTCATGCTCTCTCACACTCTTTCTCTCTCAAATAAATAGATGTCTTTTTTTAAAAAAAAAAAAAAGATGCTTAACTCTTTAAAAAAAATAAAAATAAGAAATAAATAAATAGGGACAACTTGTCAGTCAGGGCAGCAGGGCATTATGGAATGAGCTTTGAAATCAGAATACCCTGCGTAGCAACCGCAGACTCACATCTCAGTAATCATGTGATCATGGCCAAGTTCACTGACTGTCCTGAGTCTCATTCTCTTCTTGTACCATTCTCCTCTTTGTAACATATACAAAAGATACAAAACTTACTATCTACTTACCCAGATGATATTTAGAAATTCTAGGCCTATGTTACTAGAAGCTACTGAGTAGTTTTGTGCCACACCACTGAGGGAAAGAAGCAGATTTCATTCTATCATTACTTTCTCAACAGCAACTCCAGGAGAAAATTGTGCCATGAGCCAAGCCCATGGAAGCTTAAGGCGAACCCTGCTAACACTGAGAGGGTTTGACAGATGTGATTTACAGTGATTATTACAGACTCAGCAAGAAGTGCAGAGGGCCTCAGGGAGACATATTAGTATAGTAATTAACAGGGGCTGCTTCAACAAAACCAACCTGAACTCTCAGTGGTTTGGCCTATTAAAAGTTCATCGCTGTTGCTGCTGCTCCAGTAAAGTTGGACATGAGTCAGGAGGCTGTCCTCCATCTTGCAACCAGGAACTTGAAAATGTGACACCCAGATCATTGCAACAGCGGAGAGGAGTTTAGATGGGAAAGTGACCCATTTCCTCTCAAGTGAACCACAAGGAAGGCTGCACCTGCATGTCAGGTATGTGCTACAGTCCCATATGCATGGCCCAAGCGCTATAGTCAGTGCACAGCTTAGGGCCCGGTTAGTGTGGTGGTATTGTTTGTATCAGCCATCATCTGAGATGAACTTCAGATTCTGCTACTGGGCCCGTGAAACCGTCTTCAGGGAGAATCTTGTCCGCTGCCACCCCGGGCCAGGCACCCCCAGGGCAGAGGTCACTTAGAAAGGTGAGCAGGCAGGTGGCCCTATGGGACACAGCAGCTGTCCAAGGACCCAGCCTCAGACTCTGCTTGTTCTCTGGACTTCTGCAAATGTCCTCAGAGCCCTGTGTTTTCCCAGCAATCCCCCTCTGCCCTCCTCCCTTCTTTCTGTTTATTCGGACTTTGCCCCTACCACCTGTTAGAGCCAAAATGGTGGAGGGAGAAGAGGCTGGCTGGCCACGGCAGGGGCTATCTGGACCCAAAGTCCTCAGCTCTCCCATGAGACCTGCAACTCTGTGATGGTGGAGATCATTTTATTTTGGTGCACACGGTAGGTGCCCAATACATATTTATAAGTAGGACAATAGGTACTCCTAGAGTGGGGTTAGAATGTGCACTGAAGTCAGCCACACCTTCATTCAAATTCTGGCTCTGCCATTTCCTGGGTCTCAGACCTTTGCAGTGTTATTTAATGTCGCTGAGTTCTCGTTCATGGTACTGAGATAGGTGTATGTCTACAATACCTGTTGTTAAATATGTTTACATTAACTGTCACCCCTGGTTATCAAAGATAAAACAACACAGTATGTATAAGGTACCTGGCATGGATTTCGTTCTCTAAAACTGGTAGTGATTATCAGCAGTTTCTCAAGGGCAAAATTCATACCTGACTCATCTTTTATTTCTCGTATTGTCTTGCACATATTAGGGGCTTCATAAACCTTACCTAGTTGGAATTCATTCTCCCAAACCTTATGTTAATGGGTGCCTCGTCCATGCCAGGAGAACTGGGGATACAAAGAGACAGGCACAGTTTCTGCATTTATGGAGTTGCTACCTAACAGGGAGAGAATGATAGTAAATAAGTGACCAAGTAATACTCCATGTAGTGGTAAGTGTGTTGAAGAAAAATGCAGTGGATCAGAGCCAGAGAGACTGGAGGGCAGTGGTTTTGACTGTGTGATCCCGGAAGGCCTCACTAAGGAGGTAACAGAGAGCAGATACTTGGGGGGACAAAGAAGCCATGGAGAGAGAGAAAGAGAAAAAAAAAAAAAAAAAAGAAGAAGAAGAAGCCATGGAGAAACACTGGGTCAGTGACAAAAATGCTACATACATTCACTTCCAGATCAACACCATGGTAGTTTTTTCTTCCCCCATGGTAAGTTTTGATGCTTTGATTAGAGTGACATTAACATTTCTAGTTTTTAAGCAGCCCTTAAAATAAAATTCTCCATCCCTGCTCTTGTTCTGTCTCCCCTCTTAGCTCTAAACACCGAACAAAGCCATCTCCCTCCTCCTGCTTCTTTTTTCCAGGCACTTCATTCAAATTTTATAGTCTCTCCTTCCCTCTTCTGTTCCAAAACCACTTTGATCCTTTTGTCCTTTCCTCTCTAAGTGTTCTGTGGCCCTTTTCTGCAGAAGATGCACATTTTCAGCAAAGCTCTCATCTCCATGCCCTCTGAGACTATCACAGAACAGTGAAAAGTGCTGAGCGCATTAGGGAGGCTAGAGCTGCAGACAGGGGGGAAGGTCAGAGAGAGCTGAGCCAACAGAACTGCCCGGGCAGGAGTCCCGGGGCAGCTGCAGTGGCTCATGGGCCATCGTGGCTCTCAACAGAGCTCAGAAACCAAGAGGCCATCGCCTGCACGCCAAGAGCTGTGTTGAAGCATCAACCATGAACTGGCATCCCCTCCTGCCATCCAGGCTGACCCCTCTGGGTTCAGCAGGGCTGTGGTGAGAATGGGCCTCAGGCGGCCACAGGGGGAGAGCACACCCACATGATGGACTTCTCAGCTTTTCTTGACTGTGACAACCTAAAGTAGGGCCCACAGACAAAGTGTGGGGATGTTCACTGCGGTGGCCTTTGCGTCTGTGACCTTCTTGCCACATCTTGTGCCACCTGTATCATTTCTTATCTCACTCCACTTTAAATTGATTTACTTCTTTCCCTTTGTCTCCTAGGAAATCTTTTTGTCCAGGTGTGCAGGGTCGGGGTGGGGGGTGGAAGCTAGAAATAGGCCAAAAACTAAGTACAATGAAAACTAAACAATGATATCGAACAATGTTAATCTTAGATATACTGCAGCCTGCCAAATACTCTAAACCTAAGGTTATATGTTGCATCAAGCTCTCTGTGCTAAAATGAAAGCAAAAAGGCAGGAAGGTAGGTTAGCAAGTGTTAGAGATGTTAAAGCCATAGTAGTGCTTATGCTTTGACTTTGTCCTCAGTTCCAATTCAGGGTGGAAGTTCTGTGTCCACGTAACACCTTAACATATAAGGGAATCTGCCAGTGAGCTTGGTTACCCGACCCGCTCCTGCTGCCACGTGCATTGTGATTTCACATGGACTCTCCCTGGGAAAGGACTTCGGCCACACCAGGTAGGCTTCCCAAGACAGCAGCCTGTTCCCATTGGAAGGGCCCTGATGACCATGCAATAGTTATAATTTTTTGAGCTCTTATTATGTGCCAAGCTCTTAACACAGAGTGTCTGATTTTAAATCTCTAAGACATGCATTGTTATTTACATTTTAGAAGTGAAGAAGCAGGGGCTGGGTGCCTGGTGCCACAGTTGGTTAAATGTCCAACTCTTGGTTTTGGCTCCCGTCATGATCTCAGATTGGTGAGATTAAGCCCCACATGGGGCTCTGTGCTCAGCGTGGAGTGCTTAAGACTCTCTTCCTCTCTGCCCTGCTCACTCTCTCTATATATCTCTCTCTTTCAAATAAATAAATCTCAAAAAAAAAAAAAAAAAAAGGAATGAAGAAGCAAAGAATCTAAATTATGTCACAATTCAATCCCAAGACCATCTTACTCCAAAGTTCTTGTCCTGTCCACTATACTCCACCCTTCCTGGTGTGAGATATAAGCTCTTTGAATTCCTTGTAAGACCATTGATTTTGCTGGTGGGGTGGTTTTCAAATTCTGTTTAAGCCTTTGCTTCAGTGTTCTATTGCTGTGTAACAAACCACCAGTAAATGTAGTAGACTAAAATAGTGTTTTCATTTTGAACACAATTCTGAGGTCTGCAACAAGACAAGGAGGGTTGACTGGTCTCTGCTTCACATGATGTCTGCTGGAGGCCGAATGTCTGCGACAGTGTCTTCATGTCCCCTGGGACGGCTCAGATGGCTGGGGGCTGGCTGGAGCAGCTCACCTGGAGGCATGTGTTCCTGCCTCAGGTCTACTGTTTGGCTGGTTCTTTGGTTCACTGCCACCTGGTCTCTTCAGCAAAGTAGGGCTTCTTAGATGGCAGCTGAGGCCCCAAGAGCCCACTTGTCAAAGGAGAAGTGGAAGCTGCCAGTCATCTTGAAGGCTGGTGCAGCCTTACTTCTATCATATTCTTTGCTCAAGCAGTCATGGGAGCCACCTAAATTAAGAGCTGGGTAAATAAACTCCACCTCTTGATGGGGGAAGTGAAAGAACTTCTGGCCATCTTTCATCTGCACAGCTTTGAAACCTCTGAGAGGCTAAATCCTATGCAGAATTTGAATGTGCAAAACTGATAAAGGGAAGGAGACACATCGGTTTGAAGTGGGGACTTAAGGGGAGTGTGCAGAGCCTTGTCCACCCTGCTACTCTCTTGGACTTTCGATGAAACCAAGGTTTCTATGGAAGAGAACATTTAAAGCCTGACCTGGATGACAGCAGAACAAGACCCTCCAGGACCCTGCCTCTGCCTGCCTCTCTGACCTTACCTAGATTCATCTCAGCCCACCCCACTTTCACTCTCTGAGCTCTGTCCTTCTTTCTGTTTGCAAACACAGGCTTACCATGGGGTTTTGCATGAGGGGGTCCCATTGCCTGGAATTCTCATTCCTCCGGTTTTGATACAGTGAACTCCAACCTGCCATTCTGACTATGGGAAACCTTCCCTAGCTAAGGCAGCCCTCCTCAGACTCCAAGCACTTTCTGTTGCATTAACCTTTCTTATTTCCTTTGTAATGCTTAATATCTAGAATGTATCTCATTGAAATGTTCCCTAAGGGCAGGAGCCTCGTCTGTCTTGTTCACTGTTGTCATTCTTGGCACCCAGTGCAGAGCTTGCCACTTACTAGGCATTCGATGAATACTCATTGAACAACTGCATGAATAGTGGAATGGATGAATGAAAAACGTTCAGTGAAAGGCTATTTAGCTCTATCTTCTCCTCCTGATGTGTTCCCAGGGCTTTCCAGAAGAGGATGGATCCTTTGGGACTGTGTAACTAATGATTCCTACACAAGAAATATTAATGCAACTAATAAAAATCGCCTCAACATGTGCTCAGTCACTACCCCTTCCTGCAGCCCAGGTCTCTGAGTCCTCTTCAAGTGCCCCAAAGTCAGGCCAGGTCCGTAGACAGATATGACTGGTAAAATTCACACAGGTCCTGAGCAAAATGTTTCCCTGCGGTACTGTGAAAATCCCCACCAATCAATTCTCTGGGATATGACCTTTGTGTAGAGCTGTGCCCCCGAGTCTACATTGCTTAGTGATGGATGAGGATAAGACTTCCTCATCCTCCTCTCCAACTACAAATGCCCTTCTCAGTATCCCAACTGCCCCCTGCTTTTTTCAAGTTCACTGTGTCCAAGAGTGATATGTATGTCCAAGCATCCCCTGTGGCTAGTCTCTCAGAGAACCCAGCTGGGTGAAACCAAGCTTTAAAGGGACCTTGTTAGCTAGCAGCTCAGAGCCATGACATAAGACATTTGTCTCAGAGACCCAATTAAGAAACAAGAGAAATGTGGCTTCATTCCTACACAGTGCCATCCCTTTGGACAGAACTATTCTCAGAAAGGGCATCTTCAGCTGCTGACCAGAGAGATATATGAGTTATGAAACACTAAACACAGTCCTATGGCTCCAAAGAAGGCCTCTGTTTAGGAGATGATTCTCATGACAAACAGCTTTTGTGTTATGGTAGAGTATTTCAGCAGTTTATTCGTAAAGCGTTCTGAAAAGTTCACTTGGGACTGCCATTTGAACATAAAGCTTTTCCTGTTCCCACCCTAGGGAAGATTTTTTTTTTTCTTACAGATTTCAAAAGATACTATGATCAGGATTAAGGAATCCCTCCCCCACCCCCCGCAAAAAAAAGAAGAAATATCTCTTGCTTTTAATTTATTCATGAATGTAACCTTTGTTTCCCTGGGCTAAACCAACTATAGGGGCAATGTGACCTTTGTTTCCCTGGGCTAAACCAACTGTGGGGGCAAATCACAGACATGGGTTCTAAGCACAGCAGGAATTAATTTCCAGTCCCTACTCCATTTGTTACTGGCATTGAACTCTTCCTGATTCCATAAATGTCCCCCTGGGGCTGCTGCCAGCCCCTGCCACATCGCCCATAGGTTCCAGATGACACACACCATCCTTAGCTGCTGCCAACAGTGCTTCCACAGAGGAGAAAGCAGGGGGGAATAACTGGTCCCCAAGTGTCACATGTCTTTCAGCCAAACTCTGGCCTTTTGGTCTTGTTTATTTCCCTTTGTAATCCCTTGGTTTAGGGGAAAGAGGGATTTTAATTAAGAGACTCCTTCTCTGGCCCTGATACTACATCTAGAAACAGGGCCATTTCTTTGTCTCTTCCTTCTGTGCCCTTCTCCACTCTCTTCAGTGGCCAAAGGACCCCAGGTCCTGAGACAGTCATTATCTTTGTCTTCATTTCTTTTTTTTTTTTTTAAGATTTTATTTATTCATAAGAGACCCAGGGGAGAGGCAGAGACACAGGCAGAGGGAGAAGCAGGCTTCATGCAGGGAACCCGATGTGGGACACGATCCTGGGACCCCGGGATCACACCCTGGGCGGAAGGTAGAGGCTCAACCACTGAGCCACCCAGGTGTCCCTTTGTCTTCATTTCAATCCTGTCTGTAAACCCCAGTGCCCACCTACTTGTTTATCCCAAGGAGTCCTCATGTAACCAAGAATATTTGGTGGTCTGCTTTGCAGTCCCATAAAACCCTGCAGATCTGCACCACTTTGATATCTTTAACCAGAGAATTAGTAACCTGAGTTTGGTTGCATTGAAAACTAACTCTTGCAAACATAGCAAAAGAAAAATGTTCTCTCTTCAGACACACTATCTATGGATCCGAAAATTTTCCTAGACTATAAACATGCTATACTGAAGGAACTAATGGAAACTAATAGGCATATTGTGAAGGATCCACAGTGGTAATGTTCCTTAATTTCATACAACATCCAGCTCCTTCCCCAAACTCAGTAACTCTTCCTGAACGCTTAAAATCCCCAAGGTCATCAATTTCATGACACAGCTCCAAATGTTGGGAAACATTTCTCCCAAAGACAGTAGGTCTTGGTCTATTGTATGCCACCTTGATATCAGTCAATGCAGCTCTCCTTTAAGACAGTGGTTCTAAAAATGAGCCAAGGATCTTTTGGCTTAGAGCATTAATCTCCACAGTATGTACTTTAGGGGCATGAATTAATAATTAAGTTGTGATCAATTTACTTGTGATAGCCCTTCTTGGTGTCTCATCAGGAACACCACCACTCATCAGGAGAGCCAATTTGTATCTACAAATAGGAGATTTGGGGGTTGGCAGGGAGAGAAAAGTGAAGGAACAGTCCATAGACTAAAACTGTGTAGAGAGATCTGTGGTCCCAAGTGATCCGTTAAATGCTCAAGCTCACTTGGAGAATGCTTTAGAGTCATTTCTAGGGTTGCATCCTGAATGATTCACCATGGGCAAGACATTTTACCTGGCCCTATTTAAAACTTTGGAAATAGAAACTACCATTTGGAAAATACCACAGTAATAATCATAGCAGTACAGAATCATCAAAGGATACTAAAATCAGTGGACAGTTTAATGAGAACCAGCATATTGATATATTCCTACATGATAATTCATAATTACAAAGGAAAAACTATAACCTTAGGGTGGAGAAACCCACCAGGCCCACCTTAGCCAAGTGATTAAAGCTTACATGATCAGTAATGGTGCACATGCATCACATACCCTCTACTATGATACACTGAGAAGAGTATTCTTGGCAAAAATGTAAAACCCAAAGATGATCAAGAGGAAACACTGCACAAACCCCATTTGGAGATCATTCTATGGAAATACTGGCCCATGCCCTTCAAACATTTTAAGGTCACGAGAGACAAAGAAAGACGTTAAGAATTGTCCCAGATTAAAGGAGATTAAGAAGATACGGCAACCTAATGTCATGTGTGATCTTGGATTTGGACTCTGGTTCAGAAAAAAAGGCATTATGGGACAATTGACAAATTTGATTAAGGTCTATAGATTAATTGTATTCTATTGATGTTTATTTTCTGGTGTTGAACAACTTACTGTGGTTAAGGGAGATGCACTAGGGTTGCGTAATATAATTGAAGAGTGTATGGGAATTTTTGGTACTGGTTTTACAACTTTTTTTGGAAGTCTCAAAGTACTTTTAAATGAAAAAGTTAAAAGAGTCTTTAGTCACGGATGAAATTGGGGGAAAATAAACATCAGAGCAAACTTGTGCAACAAGTAAGATTTGAAAGAACAGAACAACTCGTTCGTTCAGCAAACTGAGCGCCTAGTCTGCACCAGGGGCTTTGCTCGGAGCTGGGGATACAATGAGGAAGACAGTCCTTGCTATCTAAGACAACTCGGGCTGGACTAGAAGGATCCAGACACAATAAATGATGGGATGCTGTGATTGGGGGCTATGTTAGAAACTCGAACAAAGTATTACAGTATCACAGAGGGGAAAGAAGTAATAAAAAATTAGGATGTGTCATAAATGGACAAAAAGCAGCATGAAGACATTACGAAAGCCTGGGAAAGAGATCCTGAGGAGGGAAAGGAGTGAACAGGAACGATCAATCAATCAATCGTGGAGGTGCAGAGGGCAGGATAGAGCGAAAGGAGATGCAGCTGGTTGGCAAGGGAATAGCAGAGGGATTTGGGAGAAGTAGGAGAGGAGACAGTAAGAGGGTTCGTAGGTGGCAGGAGAGGGCTGTGATTAGGGGTGAGAATGACAATGAGGACATGGGATGGCTCCTCAGGAGTCCCTTGGGAGTAATCACACAGTGAGGCCACAGTGAAAGGAAAATGGGAAATGGATTTATTTGGATGGCTGAGGAAGCTTGTACCCTCCCGGCCTGCTCAGAATGAGTCCAGCGGGTCACCCTAGTGGCAAGAAGATGGAAGAGGGCAGTCCAGCTGACATGCATTACCTACAAACCCAAGGGCAGGATCTCGGGTCTTTCTCTGCACAGGCCACTACTGCTGCTCTTTGCTCCCTCTCCAGTCATTCTGACCCGAGCCACTGGACTAAGCCATCCCCCTGTGACCCATAACAGTGGGACCCCCGTACCCTCGCCCTGGAAAGCAGAGTCTAATGGCCACTTTCTTGTACCTCAAGAAAAGCTCTCATGAAATGTACTGATCTCAGATGGTTCCAGACTCAAAAGCCAATTTCTAGCATGGCCTTCGTGATTCAGTCTGAAATGGTTTTGTTCCAAGCAGAACTTAATTACAGCTCTCCCCAGCAGCTCATTTATTAGCTCTTCTTGGAACATCTTCGACCAATTAAAAAGTAGAATAGCCAATTAAGAGATATTTTCTTTCCTGTTGAACATTAATGGAGTTAGTAATGTGTTTTAGTTATATGCCATGTCTAGTGGTTCTAAAGGTGACTTCAATTAGTCCCAAGAAGGAAAAAAGAGAAACATTAGGTGCAGTCCCCATCTTGGGACAAAGATTCAAGACGTGGAAGACCAACCCTATGAAATAACCAATCTAGCAAAAAGGAAAACATGTCCAGGCTGCATCTAAGACAAATCTAAATTCTAAACCGAAAAGAAATATTTACCTCACTTAGATGGATCCATGTGCCAACAGTTAGCCAGCACTGTGTGATGAGGTGCTAGTTTGTTGGAGAGTGTGTGTGAGTGTGGAAGTGGGAGAAAAGCCGGGTGCTCCCTGCTGCAAAGATTGCTACAAGTCACAGTAACTACAAAATGAAAGACTTCCTCAACAACCGCGCTTGCAAGACCTTTGTATTTCATTTGTGAGTATGGCCAGCAGGTGGGGATAGTTCTTTATTAGTAGATAACTATCATAAGTAACCTGTTTTCTAACTTTCTAGGATGAATCAAAAAGAGAAATCGATTTAGAATTGTTAGGTCTGCATATTCCTTAGATAACATCAAAAGGATGAAGATATATATTATTACTCCCCTACTGAAGTAGTAACCAGAATGATCTTTCTCAAATATTTATTGGGTACCATGTACCAGACTCTGCATTAAGCACTTGAATCCTTACAACAGCCCTATGAATAGGTAATATACCAGTTTAAGTTGTCCTGGGCCATAGAACTGGTGTATGCTGAAGCTGAGATCTCATCCCAGCCTACACGGCTCCAGTCTTCACTCATCCATTCCATGAGATCCTGCTTCAGAGTAAACTCTAGAAAGGCTATGCAAATTTAAGGCTATACAGTGTCATCTCTATAGCAATCACGGGAAGAAAAAAAAAAGAATGCAAAGAGCTATAGCTACAAAGCTCAACAAAGGTTTTTCCACAGAACTTGGCAAATTAATCCCACATCCTTTGGAAAGAGCAGGTAACCAAGAAGAATCAAGGACAAAAATTATATGGTCTCATTCATTTGGGGAATATAAAAAATAGTGAAAGGGAATAAAGGGGAAAGGAGAAAAAATAAGTGGGAAATATCAGAAAGGGAGACAGAACATGAAAGACTCCTAACTCTGGGAAACGAACTAGGGGTGGTGGAAGGGGAGGTGGGGGTGCCTGGGTGGTGGGCACTGAGGTGGGCACTTGATGGGATGAGCACTGGGTGTTATTCTGTATGTTGACAAATTGAACACCAATAAAAAATAAATTTATTTTAAAAAAAGACAAATTTGAAGGGGAGGTTATTCATAAAGAAGGAAACCCAAATGGCTGAGAAACATTAGAAGGTTTTGAAACTCAGGAAAATGAAAATAAAGCAACACAATACCATTTCCTACCCAGGAGACTGGCAAGACAAAAGTCTGAAAATACCGTGTTGTTACCGTGTTGTTAAAGATGTGGGGAAATGGGAATGCTTATAATTGCTGGTGAGAGTAGAACTCAGCACAACTTCTTTGAAAAGCAAGGTGGGGGTACCTAGTAAAGTTAATTTAAAGCAATTATGGTAAAATATTAACATGTATTTAATCCTAGTAGTGTGCACATAGTTAGATATTACAGCCGTTCTGTACTTTCAGATAAAACTGGAAGTAAAGATTTATGTTCAAGGATGGTCATGGGCAACAATTGTCTATAAGGCAAAAAAACAAAAAACACTAGAAACTGGAAAAAAACAAACAAACAAACAAAAACATGTCCAGCAATAGGGGACTGATTACACAGGTCATATATAATAAAATAGTATGCAGCTGAATGGTATAATTTACATATGGAAATGGAAAATGTTATCAAGTCTATTGCTAAGGGGCTAAATCAAGCTGTAAAGCAGTAATGCTCCCATCTATTTGTAAGGATTCAAGTGCTTAAAAGCTACATGCTGTAGATACCTTCACGTGTATAGAAAATGCCTGAAAGAATGCCGGAGAAACTGTTGATAGTAGCTACCACTGCGAGTAGAACTGGGAGGGGGAGGAGGAATTCTTATTTTTGGATTTCCCCTTTTCTAAATTATTTGAATTATTTTTTAGCATGAACATGTATTGCTTTTACATTTTTAAAAAACAAACTTTTAAAAAGTTACTTTTGTTCACAATAGCAGTACCAGTTGATTTGCTGAGTCATTCCAGCTGCAAAATTAAAAAAAAAAATTTTTTTTCCCCTCCAGTTTCAACTAGTGGAAGGAACTTAGGTTTTTACCACCATTACTCATTATGTCCTTTATCCTGTTTTTGTGGCCTCCACAAGAACCCAGGACTCCAGGTCACCTCCCTTTTCTGCCCTGAGCCGCCATTCCCAAACTCCCGAAGCCTTCCCCTGGGTCTTTAGGAAACTCACAGTCCCCAGAAATAACTCCCAGTATCCCAGCCTCTTCTCTAGAGGCAGCCTTCACCTTGCTGTCAGGAAACCTTGCTGTTCCCTGAGGACGCTGCTCCCCTGCAACACTCCCTTGTGGTAGCTACTTCCCTCCTCACAGCCCTCATGCCCCTGGAGGTGGCCTCCCTCACTTCCCGCCATCCTCCCACAACTTTCAGTCTCAGGTCACCAGGTGGGAACAGCCATGAGTCTCCTTGTTCGGTCTTCTACCAGCTCTGGGGTCTGCCCCTGAGACCCTGGAGATGATCGCTGCTGGCTCACTGTTGCTTTCTCCAACTCTGCTCCTGCCTTAATTCTTGATGATTTCAACACCCACTCAGATGATCCTCCCAAAGCTGGCCTCTCAGTTTTTCTTCTCATCCAGTGCTCCTGCCTCCCTACACCCCCCCACTTTGGCTAACACATCCAGAGGCATCTTCTATTCCAGTCATGTCATTAGCAACAGCCACAGCCTCCCTAGTCTACTCTGTGACACCTCCTGCCCCGCCCCCCACCAGGTCTTTCCATTTCAGTCTTTCTGGTATCTCAGCTGGACTGATAATCCATCTGCCCTCTTACCTCATACTTGTCCCATAGCCTCCTTTTTCCTTCCTCTTGTTTCTTTATCCAGTTTAAATTCTATGATCAATCTCAGTTCAACTTTATCTCCTCTGCCTGTGCCTGCACAGCTGGATGAGACTGGAGGAAAAAAAAAAAAAAAAAAAGACATCAAGAAGTTGAGCCATATATCTGGGAGAAGAATAACCCAAAAGTTTGGAACAGCGCTTGCAAGGGCCCTGAAGTACATGAAGACCTGAGGAATAAAAGAAGACCAGGAGAACATGACCAAAGATATGCTCCTGAACACAACCGAGTCATTTAGGATTTTGCAGGCCATGGTGGCAAGACTGCCCTTTCTCCGAGTGATGGGGAGCCACCAGAAGAGTTTGAGAAAGGAGTAACATCAACTGACTTCTATGTGTGGAGGTTACTCTAGCTGTGGTGTTGAGGCTAGACTCTAGGGAGCAAGAGCAGGGCAGGGAGAGCATATAGAAGGCTGTTACAATCCTCCAGGTGCAAGATGGTGGTGGCTTGGGTCAGTCTGGTAACTGTGCAGGTGCTGAAGAATGGTCTGATTCAGGATTTATTTCAAAGGAAAACAAGATATGATAACTGATCAGATGTAGGGTATGAGCAAGTGAGAGGGATTATTCCAGGCTGTTGTTCATTTTTGTTTGCTTGCTTTTTGCCTGCACACCTGAAATGATGGAGATGCCATCAACTGAGATGGGAAAGACTATGTGGGTGGAACAAGGTTTATTTTGGGAGACAGCATCAGGCAAGTCTTAAATCTCAGGGAGGCCATTCTTGACCACCCTATTTTAGATTGTACTCCCACCCCAGCACTATGCATCCCCCACCCTGCTGCATTTTTCACAGCATGGGTAGAGGAGAGTCTGCCGGCCTGACTGCCCCCCACCCCCATCCTTGGCTGGGGAGAACAGGGGGCCTTGTTAACTGTCTCTCTGAGGATGCATTTAATGGAAACTCCAAGAAGAAATGAAGGTGAATGAATTGGAACCTGAGTGAGTAAATAAAACTCCAAGAAGAAATGAAGGGAGGGGTTGGAACTTGAAAGAGTAAATAAAAATAGATTTTCATTACACAAACTATAAACAGAAACTAAGTCATTCCCTTTCTTTTAAAAATCAGGAGGGCTCTAAGAACAACACATATTTTTCCTTTCCCATCAGGGATTTAAACCTGAACCTCTTAAGTTAAGGTTCTTGTATGTTGCCACCACCTTTTCCTGCTTTCTACTGAAACGGGTGACCTTAGCAAATTGACATCTTCCAGAAAAGCAGAATCCCTGCCTGAGGTGTGATATGGCAAGAGCCCAAACAACAACAAATTATGGTCTGCCCATAATTTTATTTTGACTTTAAGCACTCCAATTGGACCAAATAAATACCTTGCTCCATTAAGAACATTACCTCAGGTAATGTATCTGTTCATTCTTTTAGACATTTATCTCTCCAGAGACTTCAGACAATGTTTTTTTCACAGCTAATATCCACCTAAGTACCTGTCTTTTGCAAATTGGAGCAACAAGTCATTTAGAACCCCGGTTTACCCTTTTGTTTGTTGGTTGGTTTGTTTAGCTGACCCTTTCGACTGGCTATGTGTGCCTACCCTTCAACATAGCCTTAGCTGAAGGAGAAAGGACCCAGAAGACAAATTATATTCTGAGATATTAAGCCAATACATTCTGGTTCTTGCTCATATCCACACTGTATATCTGGACAGAGATTTTCCATATTCCTTGGCAGAAGCTGGGTTTGGAACAAAAGCCACAATGTTTTGGGACTGCAGAACTAGAGGCAAATGGCTAAGCCAGAGGCTTCAAGCATGTGCCAGCATGATGTCCAGAAGACTCCATGGGGCAGGTTGCTCCCTCCGTGCATCAGCCTAGAGCTTGCCCTGCGCAGACTACTAGTAACAGAGACCACCAAGGATGCAGAGGAAAGAAATCTATTATAATGAGTTGGGTCACATGATTATGGAAGTTCCAAGATCTTTGGTGGAGACACCAAAAGTTGATGGTATAGTTTCAATCTAAAAGCCAGCAGGCTTGGGGATCCCTGGGTGGTGCAGCGGTTTGGCGCTTGCCTTTGGTCCAGGGCGCGATCCTGGAGACCCGGGATGGAATCCCACGTTGGGCTCCCAGTGCATGGAGCCTGCTTCTCCCTCTGCCTATGTCTCTGCCTCTCTCTCTCTCTCTGTGTGACTATCATAAATAAATAAAAATTAAAAAAAAAAAAAAAGCCAGCAGGCTTGAGACCCAGGAAGAGTTGATGTTTCAGTTTGAGTCTGAAGGCAAAAAATAAATAAATAAATAAATAAACAAACAAATAAATAAATAAATAAATAAAATCTATCTATCTATCTATCTATCTATCTATCTATCTATCTATCTCTCTCTATATATATATCTCCAGCTCAAAGGCACTCAGACAGGAGGAATTCCCTTTTACTTGCTGGAGAGTTGACCTTTTTGTTCTTGTTAGGCTTTCAACTGATTGAATGAGGCCCACACACATTAGGAAGGGCAGTCTGCTCCACTTAGTCTACCTAGTCAAATGTAGATCTCACTTGGAAACACCCCCACGGACATACCCCAAATAATGTTTGACCAAGTATCTGAGCATTCTATGGCTCAATCAAGTTGACACATGAAACTAACCATCACATTTATGATTTGTTTGTTTGTTTTTTAATGCTTTGACATCTTGATGGTGGTGGTGGTGGTGGGAGTGTTTCGCTAATCTTGGAGAAACTGCACCTCCCAGGACTAGTGAATTCCTAGAGACAGTACAACTTGTCTCTAAGTGTACCTTTTATATGCAAACCAACCAGTCCAGAGTCCATATCCTTAATTATCTCTTCTGTCTAATTTTCACACTTCAACCCAATCCTCCCCTGCCCTTCCACCCCAGGCCAGGTACCAGACAACTAGGGACTGCCTCTATAGCTTGGGGCCTGCCATAATCATTCCAACTATCCAATCCTAACCCCGTTCAGTGAATCTACCCTACCTTGCCCATTCCTTCCCATGAAAATCACAGTAAATCCTCTAACCTGTTTTTCCTCTCACTCTTCCTGCCTCCTGACCAGCCCTCATGCTTCCCTCATGTGACCTGAGTGCTATGGTGTGCTCCCTCCTCTTGGGAATTGTAAGAAGATAAACTTTTCTATCAAGGAAGTTGTCTCTGCGTCTATCACCTTTCTGTCCCTGATTAAAATAGACCCCAGGTATATTTTAAAGCAGGAGGTAATCAGATAAATCATGCACTTATATCTGAAGGAGACAGAGTCTTCCAAAGGAGTTTTTTTTTTTTTAATATTTTATTTATCCATTCATGAGAGACACAGAGAGGGAGAGGCAGAGACATAGGCAGAGGGAGAAGCAGGCTCCATGCAGGGAGCCCGACGCGGGACTGGATCCCAGGACTCCAGGATCACGCCCTGAGCTGAAGGCAGATGCTCAACCGCTGAGCCACCCAGGCATCCCCAAAGGAGATTATTTTAAATGGGAGAGATCACCAGGCTCTTAATTGGCAAGTTAAAATTTAGGTTGAGATGTGGTGTGTGAAAAAATTTTCCATGCCTCACTGGGGAAGAAATATAAGCTTGCAGGAGGCTCATTGCTCAAGCAGTTGGTCAAATATTACAGCAGAATGAAAGCTATCAACAGAATAATAACATGGCTGCTGCTTTTCCTTCTGTTTTGTGCCTTAGTTGGGTTGGGGTATCATGTCAACATACCACAGACCCGCTGGTTGAAACAACAGAAATGTATTTTCTCACAGTTCTGGAATCTGGACATCTGAAATCAGGGTACCAGCATGGTTGGGTTCTGGTAAGGGCTCTCTTCTTGGCTTTTAGACTGCTGCCCCCTCTCTGTGTGTTCACATGGCCTTTCCTCAGTGTGTGTGTTTGATGAGAGGGAGATACCCCTCTCTTCCTCTTCTTATAAGGCCACTGCTATTATTGGATTAGGACCCCATCTTTATGACCTCATTTAACCCTAATTGCCCCCTAAAAGCCCAACCTCCAAATACAGTCACTTTGGGAATTAAAGCTTCAATTATGAAGGGGGGGGGCACAATCAGTCCATAGTAACACTGATGGCTGTGACCATGGTCTTTTGTCCATTCAAGGCCTTCTTCAGCACTTTCCTATACCCTGTCTTATCTAAATAACATGGACTGTGCCTCATGGCATGGCTGCTCAAGGAGAATCCATCATTTAGGATCGGAAATTCTTAACTGAGATTACGTGGCTGATATAACAGGGACTTCATGGGAAAGGATAAATTTGGATTTCTCCAACTTTCCTCACCCATATTTTTATATTCCTGAGGTTTCTATGCCAAAAACAAAACAGAACAAAACAAAACAAAACAAAAACAAAGAAAACAAAAACCACTGCTTATTAGTTGACAAGAGTATGCTTTTTTCAGGGCAGCTGGGTTTCAAGATATTCCCACATTTATAAATGGGAGCCAAGATTTATCAAACTTTGCCTCTATTTCAAAGGCAGCTCAAATCTGATTTCTTAAAATGTTCTTGACTGTCCTACCCAGAACTGGCCTCACCCATCTCCAAGGTTTTGAAGCAGTTACAGTGTGAACCCTGGAATTTAACACATAGCCACGTAATACACGGCATTGGGACTGCCCTCACTTGGTGATAACTTCCACTCACTCTCCTTTGGCCAGTCCAGTCTCCATGGGATCACAAATGGGCCAAGAACTATGTGATCTCATGGTTCAAGATGTTAGCCTCCTGCTTTGCCACCTATTTCCTGTTTCAAGTGAGGTAATTCCCTAACTGTCCTGTGCACAAGAATTTAATAATTCTTGCTCCTGTCACTCAAAGTTCTTAGTTGCAAACAGCAGAAACCAACTCTGATTGACTTAAATTGAAAAGTAATTCATTAAAAGGAGAATTTCAAGAATTTTGTGAGTTAGTTATTAAACACAACCATTATTTAAAAATTAGATTATATAAACTTACAATTAAATAAATTATATCAAGAGCAAAGTTTAGGGACGCCTGGGTGGCTCAATGGTTGAGCATCTGCCTTCAGCTCAGGTCATGATCCCAGGGTCCTGGGTTTGAGTTCCGCATCGGACTTCCCCATGGGGAGCCTGATTCCCCTCTGCCTGTGTCTCTGCCTCTCTCTGTGTCTCTCATGAATAAGGAAATAAAATAATTGTTTAAAAAAGAACAAAGGTCAAAAGTCAACTCAAAACACAACAGCTCCTAATTATTTTACATTTTTATTAACATCTATACTATTGAAGTCATTACATGAATTGCATCTGTATGATAGAAATACCATATAACAGTGCTATTGTATATCTCTTCCCAACTCAGTGTTCAGGAGCATCATGTTGGTAGCTTGAACACAGCAATGGTGAGTACATTTACACCCTGGGAATTGGCAAATCTGCAAGGCAGCTGATTTGTTGGTCCGTTTGTTTTTACTCAAAGAGCTGGTTGTTAAATGTTTACTGGCACATCATTAGTATTAAGTAACTCACCAAATGTCCAGATTTGGCTGCAAGAGTAGGTTTAGATTACTCAGTCAGGATCAACAGTCAAATCTTTAGTGAGATCAATGCTGCAGGACCAGTTATACAATATGCAGGTCCCCCATTCAAAATTATTAAGAATTTTAAGAGAGCGATGGCCAAACATTAAAACAAGTGTGAGGTCCTTTTAGGTTCAGGGCATTTGTGGCCTATATAGCCCACATGCCCATAAAGTAAGCCCTGCAACACCCAAAGCCATCCTAATCCAAAGACCCCACTGCCTTAGCTGCTGAGAACAACTGTACAGACTGATCCCATGTACATTCTCCATGGACAGTGCATTAGAACCACTGCTCCTACTGCTAATGGCACTTCACAGACTCTCATCAACCACGATCATGAAGGAAAAGGTAGAAAATACCTCCAACGGGAAGAAACAGAGACAAAACCCATGTAGGTTCACGGGACACCACTCCTGAACAGCACTAACCAGTCACAAGCAACAGAGGGGGACTTGGAAAATTTTGAGTAAGACTTTCCAAAATGTGGGTGCTCTGAGGCACAAGGCTGGGGGAGGAGGAGGACCTGGGTCTAAGGGAAGTGGCAAGAGGTGTGCCTGATGGGCAGCACCTACTACATGTCCTGATACCCTGGCTGCAGGGAGGCTAGGAAATTAGGCATCTGACATTTTGAGCTTCTAACATTTCTCAAGAAGTGGAAGCCACCCCTTGGGAACAAGCTTCTGCTTTCATCCTCTACATCTCCAAACATATCTTTCTTTAATCATCCTTTCTACTTCTGCTTCCTGCCTCAAAAGAAGACATTTCGCAATTCTGTTGTCAGATAAATTAACTCCCCTAGCTTTTTTTATCTCATCCCTCCTGCCTCTTTCAGAATTTCAAGGCATCGATTATATTCCCTCTTGTAGCTTTAGTCCTATTCTTCTCCACTCTGTAGTCTACAAACTTGCCTAAAGCTTCCTCACCCTAAGAAGGAAAGAAGGAAGGGAGGAAGGGAGGTCAGGGGAGATGGAGAGAAAGGAGTCCCCCCTTCCCTGTATTGTGCTCCCCACTCAGGCTTCCTCCATTTCATCATCACCCTCTTAAAAAGTGATATACCACTTATTAATACCTTCACCCTCAACCATTGCAATCTCGCTTCTGTTTCCACCAGCCCTTGAAACTACCATTTCCCATCCCCTCTCATTCCATCCTGCAGGAGCTTATTTTCAGCCCCCATTCTCCTTGGTACCTGGTCACAGCCAAAATGATTGATCACTCTTTTATGAAACTCCTCTTCTTTGCCTCTGCAACACCTTCTTTCCCTGGGTTTTCTTTCTCTTCTGACTGTGTTTTCTTGGCCTGCTTTGCCAGCTCTTCTCCTATTCATTCCTCTACTTCTTAGAGTTGCCTTTAGGCCTCGAGCCTTGGACTCTTCCTCTTTTAACCCTACAGTCTCTCCCAGCACTAATGCCTGGCCTTCATCTCTTGAATTCAACCAGGTCCTAAATCTAAATCTCCCCCTCCCACTCCCTTCATAAGCTTAAGAAAAGCAACCACCCATCGGGCTTTCATATGTCCTAAAATTCAAAAAGCACAAAATGAATTTACTTCACCTTAACCAGTCCTCTTTCCCCAGACCAATGCTTCCTCTTATATTATCTTTTTCAGGTAATGACACCACAGGAGTGAGTTTGTGTACAGTTCAAGTAAGCAACTCAGTGTTCAGAAATACTTTAATAGATACCATCTTCTATAACAAGCACATTTTACAAGCTTTGTGGATGCTGTAGGCTCATGGTTAAAGGTTATAGTGCTGGGAGATTCACAAAAACCTTTTGCAGTCTACTTGAATACCTCAAAGATTTTTTTAACCTTCTCAGAAAATATAAGAGACAAAAATTATAATTTATTATAAAAAGAGACAGAACATATACAGATTTAACCTTACGTAAATTATTGCCCCACTGGGATAATGCTCTTTATTCTTTGTTTTCCTAAAGTCAGTAGAATACAAAGTGTTCCCCAACCCAGGCCAGACCCTAGCAATTGTGGAGCATGGATCAATATTACAAATGGCGGCTCATATATCACTGTCTAAATAATCAGAATTTATAATTCAAGATGACAAACTATAAAACAAAATATATTCTGTCTACTGACCTTGACAAATTAAATGCCATAATGACAATAAAAAATATATGTAAATCTATGTTTTTAATATGACTGAAAATTGATAAAGCATCAAGGATACTAGTTTTAATTATTATTGCATAAGTCTAGACATTTTGTGGATGTGCCAGAAATATTTGGATGAATAAAATAAAGAGCTAACCAATTCATAAGGTATTATGTATTTATTCCATAGTTTATTTGTGCCTTTACTTTAGCAAAATCACTAATGATGTTTAATACTTAAGAGTTATCTTAATTCAGGATGCTTAGGTAACTCAGCAGTTGAGCATCTGCCTTAGGCTCAGGGTGTGATACCGGCATCCAGGATTGAGTCTCACATGGGGCTCCCTGAAAGGATCCTGCTTCTCCCTCTGCCTGTGTCTCTGCCTCTCTCTCTGTCTCTCTCATGAATAAATAAATAAAATCTTTAAAAAAAAGAAGTCTTCTTAATTCATGTTCCATCAATAGTAAAGATTTAATGTATTAAAAAGTAAAATATAAGCATATTCAAAGTGGTCAAAATTTGTATATATTTTCATCAAAATGTAAAGTAAATATAAGATGCAAAAAATCAAAATTATTTATAATACTGCAAATAAGTTACTCTCATTAATTATCTATTAAATCAGAAGGCTAAAAAAAAACAAAAAAAATAAATCAGAAGGCTACATGCCTTCTGTTAACAAATATCAATTTTTAAGTAATAAGATTTAAATGAAACCAAATTTTGTTTAATTTCTTGAAATCAGATTTCAAGAATTTAATTTCTTGAAGAATCAATAAAATATTATTTAATATTTTTTAAATCATAATTTGCAATGTTAGCATTCAAAAATGTCTAACTGCTAATGCAGGGAATCAATATCATGCTTCATGTATTTTAGATTTAAGTTTCATATACATGCATACAGATACACATATACACAGATAAATATGCATATACATACAGATTTAAGAGTAATACGAATTATACCAAATTGAAAAATATTCTTCAGCTACTATGAGCAATTGCTGCAACCCACACTAATTCATAAGTACTATTGCATCTAAAAATTAGAACTTGAAGAGAAGAAAATACATGTTCTGTCTGTTAAAAAATACTTTGTCACACAAGAATCTATTGTATCCATGCTGTCTCTAGGGAAGTTTGTTTTTTTCTGATCAAAATGTTTCCACCACTGTAATCTTACTGCACTCCAAAAGCAGTGTCCATCCCCAAGATTGGCCCTGGCACAATTCCCAAAACTTTCCACCATACGTCCTATGTTTTAAGGACATAGCAGGCTGGAACTTCAAAAGCCCGCTGATGCCAAACTCAAATATTTACATATCCAGCTCTTTCAACATAGCCTCAAATAAGCAGGATTTTAGCTATGTAGACAGCCTACTTTGCATACCCTGGGAAATTACACTCAACATCTGCCAACCATAAATAATATAAATTCTGTAGATATAAAAGACCCCAGGCTAGTGCTCTTCTTCAGAGCTCTCTGACTGAGAGATACCCAATCATGCAACATCACCTAAACATTAAGCCCCCCTCTAATGCCCCTCTTCCTGGGAGTTCCCTTGTTCTCCTCCCCTTCCAGATAGTGGTCCCCACAGGGTAGTCTGTGGACAGCATCATTCCATGAGGGACTTCCCTCACATGAAAATCTGTCAAAGTGTCATCCAATAAAGCTTGTGTGCTACACCACCCTGTGAGTGTATCTTTCTCCTTGATCAACCCCCACATCACTCTAACTCACTCTTAGTGTCCTTCTCTTACACTTGTCTAACATTTCCTCATGTTTAGACCCAAATTATAAATCTTTGGCAGGAATATCAGAGGAATGATGCTGTGTTTTCCTCAGTGCATCCTATCAGGTGGCAAATGATGTCCATTACTTGTGTCTGCAGATTTCTCACTGTAAAGATGTTCCTCTTACCTTTGTAATTAACTTTATATGGAACTACTTTGCAACTTTATAAATAATCTATTTCTTTTCTTTCTTTCAGGCACTATCTTTAGCATCTATTGATGTTTTTTGCCTGAATTAATTATTACTATGATGGTTGCCACATTGAGATTTTTAACTCCATTATTCCTTCTATGTTTACTAGTTGACATTTTATTGTGATGAGAGCTTTCCCTTCTGTTTATTTATTCATTTATTTAGATGCAGAGGTAGGAGAACTGTGACCCATGGGCCATATCCAGCCTGCTGTCTATTTTTGTAAATAAAGTTTTATTGGAATATAGCCATTCATTCATTTATATATTATCTACGGCTCCTTTTGTGCTACAGTGGCAGAATTGAACAGTTGTGTCAGAGACTGCATGACTCATCAAACCTAAAAATCTAAAAAGCCAGTTCCTGATTTATATCGTGTAGACTCATGTAGTCTTATTTTAAGCCATTGCTATCATTATTTATTTGATGCTCTAATTGTCCTAGAATCAGCCATAATTGGTTCTTGTGTCTTTTTGATAGGTTTCCATTGTTCTTTGAATCCTTCCTTGCTTTCTGATACAAGATTTTCTAGGCTTTTCCTACTTTTTCCATGGAATCGCCAATTTCTCCAAGGAACCTTGGTTTCTTTTAGTTGGAAGTGGTATTTAAAAACCAATGTCTGGTATTGTCCTTGGGGTGTTGCTGGAAAACACTGGAAAGCTCATGGTTATAGATCTAAAATTAGAAATCATTAGCATATAGATGATCTATATAGCTGTGGGACTAAGTAAGATTACTCAGAGAAAAGCGCAGAGATAAGAGGACGCAGACTAGACTCAGGATCTCTAACATTAAAGGAAAATAGTCTGAGAAAAAGATATTTGTAGTTATATGGCTTAGGGTTTTAATGTCTATATCCACAAAGTGCTTATGTAAGTAGGCAAGAAATAATTAAAACTTCACTGAAGAATAAAGGGTCATATCAGACCTGTCACATAAATAAAATGAGGATTGGTAAATCAACACAAGGAAAAATATTCAACCTGACTTATGAAAGAAATGGAAATCAAAACAGGATACAGTTTTGAGTAATTGCCTTTTTTTCCCCAAATATTTAGTTAGACAGTTTTCAAATTTATAGAAAAGCGGGCAGAGTAGAATAATAAACATCTGGATAGTCATCATCTAGATTCAACATTTGTTAACATTTTACTGCTTACTCATCTTTCTTTCAACACACATACCCAAGAACACACACATTTTTTTCCCACTGAACCACTTGAAAGAAAGTTGCAGATAGCCTGACATTTGATCCC
This sequence comes from Vulpes lagopus, assembly GCF_018345385.1. Taxonomy (NCBI): domain Eukaryota; kingdom Metazoa; phylum Chordata; class Mammalia; order Carnivora; family Canidae; genus Vulpes; species Vulpes lagopus. The sequence goes on along the minus strand of NC_054840.1, from coordinate 15,835,365 downwards.
TAAATATTTCAACATGTATTTTCTTATATATGTCCTTATGTAGACCATTTAAGGATTTAACATTTTTTAAAATTACTGTAAAAAACATAAAATTTACCATTTTAATCATTTCTAAGTGTACAGTTCAGTAGTGTTGACTATATGTACATTGTACAACAGATCTCCAAAACTCTTTCATCTTGCAAAATGAAACAATTTCCTATTTCCCCTTCCTCACAGAAAATTAATTTTAGTTCAATAATATATCTAGTATAGAGCCCATATGCAAATTTCCCTGTCTCTGAAAAACTTTTTACAGTAGTCTCTTTAACTGCCACATATCTTTAAAAGAAGGTTTTCTTTTATTTTTTTAAGATTTATTTATTTATTCATGAGAGACACAGAGAGAGAGAGAGGCAGAGACACAGGCAGAGGGAGAAGCAGACTCCATGCAGGGAGCCCGATGCGGGCTCGATTCCAGGACCCTAGGATCACACCCTGAGGAGAAGGCAGACACTCAACCACTGAGCCACCCAGATGTCCCAAGACTTTTATTTTAAAACAGTCTCCTTGCCTTATTTTTACTTTTTAAGATACTGATTTTCTTTAAAAGTCCAGTTTTCTTGTTCTGGATTAGCTTATTTCCTTATGATTAGATCCAGACTAAAGGATTTTGGCAAAAACATTCTGTAGGTAACATTGTGTACTTCTTGTTACATCATATCAAGAGGAACATAATGCTGGGTTTATACTGGGTTCCTCACTATTCACAATACAAAATTTGATCACTTGGTTAAGGTTGTTGGCCAGATATCTCAGAAAGATACTTTTCCCCTTTGGATTTAATAATTAATCTGTGATGAATGATACTGTTGAGACCATGTGAATATTGTTTCCTAACACCCTTTCACACAATTATTAGATCAGAGATTTCAAAATGATTTTATAATTGGCTTTAAATTTATTATCTGGAATTCTATTAAAAAAGCTTTCTCTTCTCTTTCCCCTTTCTCTTTCTTATTTATTTATTATCATAATATCCTCATAAATTTCTGTATCCAGTGATTACCACCCACTACTGCCGTGATTTTTGATGCTCACATTGTCAGATTTGGGCTGTGGGAGCCCCTTCGAGCTGTGCTTTTTGACATGACCCCATTAGTCTTTGAGCTTTTTCTTACTGTCTGAAACAACAGAAATTTCCAGGCTTATGTTGTATTTTCTCTGTCCTTGACATGGAATCACTCATTTCCCCAAAGTATCGTTTCTTTTTCAGGGAAGAATGGTATTCAGAAATCATGATCTGAGCTCTAGGTATGCTCCTCTCTACAAGTGTGTCTCCTTGTTTCTAGGTCTTTTCAGTGTACATACTAGAACACACACACACATATATACACACACACACACATATGTTTTTTCAATATCTTCCATTCAAATACAACAGCACAAGATTTTCCCTTAGTTTTCCCCCATTCCATATTTGTATCGCTCTCTTCACCCATGGTGAAAACTCTGGGTCATAAAAACATTAATGTATTCATTAACTCTTTTTTAAAGTAAGCTTTTATGCCAAACATGGGGCTTGAACTCACCACCCTGAGATCAAGAGCTGCATGTTTTACCGAGTGAACCAGCCAGGCACCCCTATTTATTAACCTGATCTAACCCATAATATACACAAAATTATTTCAAAATTACATCACTAATACCAATACTACTATTTATCATAAACCTACTATAAGCCCAAAATTTCTTCACTATTCTTTTTGTTCTCAGAGTATGCTCCACTAAAAATATGAAGAGTGCTGTGTTCAAAAGTTAATTGAACTTATTTTTTCTTTCCCAAGTTATCAATTTGTTATATACTTATATTCATTTGTTTCTGTTTTTATCTAATATTAGGGTTTATTTATTATACTCTTGAGGTTATTTTTGAATATGTAAAACATTTAGGAAGTTCAAAAGTTGAAACTATATAAAAGGTATACTTAAACCTTTCCTCATCTCTTTTCCCTCCATTCTATCTGCTCCTACACCCTTGATAGAACAATTCTAAAAATTTCCTGGCCAATTCATCTATTTTTTAAAATACATCTGCATTTTTTATGTATATATGAAGTAACTCCATATAAATTCATAAGATTTTCCTCATACTAGACATTGTGCTCTACGACCAAAGAGAACGTAAAAATGAATGAGATATGAACTGTGGGAGAGCAGGGAACAATGGTGAAAAGATGTGAAATGTATAACTTTCATAAAAATTTTTAAAAACTCTTTTTTTTAAAGCCTTATTTATTTATTTTAGAGAGAGTGTGTGTGCAAGCGAAGGGGAAGGGCAGGAAAAGGGACAGAGAGAATCTCAAGCCAACTCTACACTGTGTGCAGAGCCCAACGTGGCACCCAGTCTCACAACCCTGACGTCATGACCTGAGCCGAAATCAACCATCAGACATTTAACTGACTGAGCCACCAGGCATCCCCAAAATAAAAACTTTCTGATAAGACACCAAATAGGCTTGTAAAAATTCAGAGAAGTCTTTCACAAAGGAAGAAGTGATAAGCCATGTCCAGTGAGTCTGAGAGGTCACAGAAGAGGAGGGCCAAGAATTGACCAAGAGGTAGCCATTGGTGACTGCATGAGGATGGTTGTAGGGAATGATGGAGATGAAAGGGGAATTGAACTGGAGGGGATTAAAGAGGGACTGGGAGGTAAGGAAGTAAGACATCAGCACAGGCATGTCGTTTAAAGGCATTTCTTTCTTTCTTTCTATTTTAATTTAAAGGCATTTCAACAAAGCAGAACAGAGAAGTGGGGCTACAGCTAGATGCAAATGTGATGCAAGCCTTTTCTTTTTATAAGATGAAAGATATTATCTAAAACATGTTTGGGTGCTGATGGGAGTGCTCCAGTGGAGAGGGGAAGATCTGAAGTGTGAGAGAGAGAGAGAAAAGACAATTGCAAGAGCAAAGTCTTGAATGTACTGGAGGGGATAGGATCCAGTGCACGAATGAACTAGCATCTAGTAGAAGCTTAATAAAAATGTGTTGAGTGAAAAAGAAATGGTAAGGAATGGACTCTTTCCTCAAGCTGATCAAGTCCAGAGGTGGAAGACAGGTGAGTGAAGCACACACCAGAGCACAAACACCACGGGATGAACTGTGGCTTCATGAGAATGCAAGAACTTTGAGGAAGAAGCAGCACCTTCTCAATGATGAGGCTTCTCAGAGCAGGTGGCATCGGCTGACCCTCGAAGATAAGAAAGTGAAGCAAAGGATTGTGAGAGAGAGAAAGGGCGTCAGTTCAGCCTAAAGAAATGTCAACAAAACCAGGGAGAGATGAAGTACATAGCTTGTGCTTTTGCTTCATAAAACTTTTTTTTACCACAGCCAATATCAAACACAGATGGAGTTTTCTCATAAATAGTTGTGCCTACAGATGCCTGCGTGGCTCAGTGGTTGAGCATCTGCCTTTGGCTCAGGTCATGGGATCAAGTCCCGCATCAGGCTCCCCACAGGGAGCCTGCTTCTCCCTCTGCCTATGCCTCTGCCTCTCTCTCTGTGCCCCTCATGAATAGATGAATAAAATCTTTAAAAATGTAGATAAATTAATAAATAAATACTGTGGCTAATGTTTATTGATGGCACTCTTAGTCCACAGCTACTGGAGGAAGACGACAGTTTCGGCTCCTATCTGGGAATATATCTTTGGTCTGTCCTGAAGAATTTAGTGTCGAATCCTTTCTTGCTGCTCTCATACATAAGCCCTGATTTCCTGACCACACTACATGCAGGGAGTGTTCTCATCTACACTCATCTACACAATGAAGGGGTGCTCCTTCATTGACTAGTGGACAGTAACTAGCAAATTATTTAAACTTTTCTGTCTTGGTTTCCTCATCTGCAAAGTAGGGATGGTAATATCTAGCTCGTAGAGTTTTGTGAGGATTAAAATAGACAATCTATGTGAAGTGCCTCCTCTATGTGCAGAACAGAATATGAGCTCAATAAATGGTTTCCTATTTTTGGTATTAAACATAGTGATAGTTACCGTGTACTGAGTTCTTATGGCATATCCAGCGTAGCTACTAAGTGCTTAGTAGGTATTAATTCACTGAATCCCCACTGCATCTTCTGAGGTAGACACTATCATTGCTTCTGGTCCCATAAATGAGAACAGCAAGGTAAGCAAGCAGTAAGGCAGGGATGGGAAATGAGGCAGGCTGGCCTCAGAGAGCCTTGTCTCTGCTCTACTAGGCCACACTGACTCTCTACTAATGGAATCACAGCAGTTCCAGAACCAAATCAATCTGTTATCCCAGATCCATTTCCCTTTTTAACAAGGAATCCAAGAAATAAGCCAGGGGGATTAGGAATTGTTTATGCTTTTCACAACTGTGAGGGCTGGCAAGAAGCGTGGAAAATGATCCACACATTTTATTCACATGCTTTAGTCTGACCAACTGCGTTCACTCACCAGTTATTACCCAATAATAAAATGCAACATACTTTGTTTTATTTTGCAGTTAAAAATTTAACATTATTCAGGAATAGGCAGAAATGTCTAGGGACTTATCCAGCCAAAAAACACAGGCCTATAAAAAATAGAAACAAAAATATTCATTGCTGTACATTTTATAATACTGAAATATTAGAAGCCACCCTAATATCCTTCAGTAGGGGTCTAATTAAAGTGTGGTACATGCACAACTTTTAACAAGACTATGGTCGGGCACCTGATGGCTCAGTGATTGAGCATCTGCCTTTGGTTCAGGTCATGATCCCAGGGTCCTGGGATCGAGTCCCGCATCAGGCTCCCTGCAGGGAGCCTGCTTCTCCCTCTGTCTATGCCTCTGCCTCTCTCTCTCTCTCTCTGTGTGTCTCTCATGAATAAATGAAAAAAATCTTTTTTAAAAAAGATTTATCTTTTTTAAAAAGATAAATTTAAAGATAAAAAATTCTCCTATGTAATGGGAAGTGAAAGAACGAGGTGCAGAACTTTGTGTCTAATTTGATTCTACTTTTGAAAACTAATGCTGGTAGGTTGGTACATGCATTTTAAAAATCTAGAGAAATAATCAACAAACCCTCATAACAGTAGTTATGAGGAAGGAATAACAAATGACTTTTGACTTCCTACATCATATATTTCTGGATTGTTTGAATTATTCACAAGCACCTATTCACAGAAGAAAACAATATATGTTTAAGTAGGGAGGAACACAGCCCGAAGCAGGGCTCTAATCTCTCAGTCTGTTAACTGCTGCCTCATTTCCTGGCAACAGAGTTTTATGACTGGCTGGCTCTCAACACATCCTTCTGCCAACAGGACACTGGTGAGCAGGGTCCTTAGAAATCTTCCTTGAGAGAACTCTAACACAAGCCCAAGAGGCATTACAACTTGGAAATATGGCCAAAGGGAAAAAATCCATAAAAAAACATCCACCCCTGAGTCTCTATCCACAGTAGGAAATGTGGCCATTAAGCCAATGAAGGGAATTAGGATCATGATGAAATCACACCGGTTTGGCTGTGGAAAAAAACGAGAGACGTTAAGTGCAATTCATCTTTAAAGAACCCCATCCTTCCCATCAGGCCTCGGGACCTACCTCGCCATAAAAGCAACAGAGATAAGATAAATAATCACTAAAATTGCTGGCATTTTTACAATGAGCCACAAATTGCAGTCTTTCACATCCATTTTATGCCACATTGTGTGGCTTTCCTATCCAGAAACTTTGGGAAGCAGGTTTTTCAGAATAGGAGGCGCTTTAGTAAGACACAGAAGGACCAGACCCCAGAATGTCCCATGCTCACCAGCAAAAGTGGTCATCCTAGAATTAACTGGCATAATAATGAATACAATTCATTTTTAGGCCAACATGCTGCTTCCCAAACAACCAAATGATGTATCCATCAAAGAAGAAACAGTGGTAGCAGGTGAACAATGCAGAAAATAGAAAATGCAAGGGAAACTGAGCCTCTGAATGAAACCATAGATGAGGGGAATCAGTGGTCAGCCCAGCTTTCTCCAAATCTTAGAGAGGGGTGTGGAGTACAATGATCAGGAGGGTCTTGGGTCTGTGGGCATGTAGTATGGTCCCCTCTCCATTCTGTCACCACCAAAGTGGTCCCGATACACAGTGAGGACAATGAGGATGCAGGGAAAGCAGCCCCTCCCCTGCCAGTCTGATTGAGGGGCCGCACCCTCCTCCCCTGGGAGCTAAGAAGCCATGGCTGGGCCTCTGGGATGGCCAGTGTTTGTTTCACAAAGGCAAAAATTGAAATGCAAAATCACTATGTAAATTTTTCAAGGTGATTGAGTGACAAAAATAAGAATAAAACTTACCTTTTCTCAACTCCAACTTCAGTGCCAGACCTCAAAATGGAGAGACATGAGGACTTGAATACAGCCCACAACCTCATTTTAATTCTCATCATATATACAAGCACAAACCTTACCATTGCTCTTTTTCTTATTGGCCACCTTTGCCTCCTTCCTGCTGCCACACTGAGCTGAATTCATTGCTCTATTAATTAAGCTAAAGAAGGAAGAGGAATAGATTGATAAAGTAAGGTAGATAAAGAGATGACTTAAATAGTTTCTAGGGGCTCTTGGGTGGTTAAGTTAGTTAAGCTAATTACTCTTGGTTTTGGCTCAAGGTATGATCTCAGGATTGTGAGATCAGGCTCCGAGTTGGGCTCCAAGCTCAGCGCAGAGTCCGCTTGGGACTCTCTCTCTCTCTCCCTCTGCCTCTCCCCACTGTGTGGACTCTCTTCTCCTCTCAAATAAATAAATAAGTAGTTTCTAAAATGGCTAGATATCATATTTTAAGACAGTTTGTTCTAATAGCTTTGGAACACATTATAGATACAAAACTAGTCTTTAAAAATTAGAAGAATAAAAAGAAACCTAGAAGAATATGTTTTCTTCTCAGTCTTTAGCAGGCCCTCTATGAAGGAAAGCCTCTCCCTTATCCACATTCCCAAGTAAGGCTTTAATAAATGGACATGCAGTTTGGAAATAAGAATGAAAAATATGGGATCCCTGGGTGGCGCAGCGGTTTAGCACCTGCCTTTGGCCCAGGGCACGATCCTGGAGACCTGGGATCCAATCCCACATCGGGCTCCTGGTGCATGGAGCCTGCTTCTCCTTCTGCCTATGTCTCTGCCTCTCTCTCTCTCTCTCTCTGTGACTATCATAAAAAAAAAAATAAAAAAAAAAGAATGAAAAATATTCTGAGTCTACTTATTCAAAGTGAATCCAGGTGTTCTTAGTGCTTTCTTTCTGCCAGCAAATGACACAGCCTGAAAACAGATCTGCAGAAACATGCGGTCTTTACAAATGAGGACTAGATTCTACAATAGGTAAAATCCATTATTCTTCCCTTAACCATGCAAGAACCATGGATTGACAAAATGTATGTGTACATTTATACAATGGAATACTACTCAGCAGTAAAAAGGAACCAAAATACTATTAACACTACAACATGAATGAACCTCCAAAGCATTATGTTAAGTGAAAGAAGACATTCACAAAAGACCACATCACATTATGCTTCCATTATATTAAATGTCTAAAATAAACAGATTCTAGAAATGGGAGGCAGATTAATGGCTGCCTGGAGCTGGGGTAAGCTGGAAATGAACAGTAAGCAGGCTCAAGAGATCTTCCTGCGGTGATGAAAATGATCTAAAACCAGAATGATGATGGCCACACACTTGCTAAACTTACTAACAGTCATTAAAATACTTAAGTGGGCATATTTTACACTATGTAAATTACATCTCAATAAAGTTGCTTTAAAAAATGCAAGAGTCCCCTGCAAGTCTCAGGTTGCCAGATTTAACTTAGCATTCTTGCTAGTGTTTGAACCACAAAATGACACACACAGTATCATTTTTGTAAAATTGTCCTGAAACTTACCACAGAAGAGCCCCAGAAGCAAATCCAAATAACAAAATCTCACTTTTTTTTTTCATTTAGCAAAGCTGATGATTATCTTCTTTATGCTTCCCCTTTGCTTGCTAAAGATGACTTTGGTTTGTTTACTTTTTATGAGAAGTTTCCTATTGCCTAAACACTAGTTTCACGTGAACTTGGCTGCAGAATCATTTCCTTTAGGTGGTCAGATGTGACATCCAAATGTTAGTCAGCATGGTGTCAAATCTATTTTAACTACGCCACTCAATCCTGTTTTTCTCATTTGGCTAAAAAGCAACTCAGAGGTTTTTCCAGTCTTAAAAAATTTATGGATAATTCTTCATTTTTATTTTACTTATATTTGTACTTCATGAAATCTAAGAGTATCAATTCATTCTTTCCTTTAAAAATATTATGCAGATGGAAGTATGTACAGGATTTCAGCTTTGGTAGCAGCAAAATATTGTTCACAAATAGGAAACTAGCTAAATTATTATACATCCAAACATGAAATAAATTACTATGTAGCTATTACAAATATGGATCAAAATCTATAGGTACTACGTCCTAGGTCTGGAATTACCTCCAAGATGTATTGTTAAGTAAAAAAAAAAAAGATGTGGAATAGCATGCTTATTATGCTACCCTTTATATTTTGTTTTTAAAATAATATATCTAAGCATAGATACACCAGATTGGTAAGAGTATGTTCTTGTAAGAAAGGGAATTGAATACGTGGGGGTTTGTCCTGATAGGGCCACTAACTTTTCAGTATATATTCTTTAATATTGTTGGAACATTTACTACGTATATTATTATCCACTGAAAAATTTTTTCATGGGACGGCCTGGGTGGCTCAGCGGTTGACCGTCTGCCTTTGGCTCAGGGCATGATCCTGGCGTCCTGGGATCGAGTCCCACATCGGGCTCCCTGCATGGAGCCTGCTTCTCCCTATGCCTGTATCTCTGCCTCTCTCTCTCTCTCTCTCTCTCTCTGTCTCTCATGAATAAATACATAAAATCTTTTTAAATTTTTTTGTGTGTTTTATGCCGTTACCCGTACATTTGATAAACCATAACAAGATGCAATTCAAATACTCTAACAACTTCTGTCCACATATAGTAGTAATGACATTTAATAAGAACTCTGTCCAGATTTTAATACATAAGTTGCTAAGAAATTTATTTAAAGACTTCAATTTCTCCCTCTATAAAACAGATATATTATTATGAAGTTAAGGGAATAACATTTGTAAGAGTTTATAAGATGCAAAGTCATCAAGATGGAGCTTTGCAGGGGCAGCTTACCCTTGGATATAAGTAAATTGAGTTCATCTATAGAAGCAATAGATCTCTCTGTACCGGACATTTGTTTCTTATTCATCATTGGATCATTCAAGTTGAATTGGACTTGACTTATGGTGATCAATTATGGCTTTTTGTATTACAGGACCAAATTCATTATCGGATCCTTGGAGACTAAGTTTAGCATTAAATATGTTTGCAGTGGCAGACAAATTCATAATCTGCCTGTCAATTCACTCCACTGCCTGGTCATTCTTCTGCCTATACAATTAATTTCACTGAAGAAACAGTAATAAACATATCTTAAAATCACGATGGCATATTATAGTTTGGAAAACACTTTTACATATTTTATTGTATTTGACAGTCTTAATAACCCTATAGGGGAGGTGAGACAGACATTATTATGTCTGTTTCGCAGACGGTTATAGATTAGCTAATCATTCAGGAAGCAGAGAGCTAATATCGGAAGCTGGGTTTCCCCCATCCCATTCCATCTAGCTATATGTATTTTATTGTATGTGTGTAAGAGTTCAGAAATGGATGTGTTTGTGTATAAATTCCATGCTTTATATTTGAACATATAGACAATCTTTCAATTTCATAGTTTCTGGGTTTTGTGAATGGAATTCATATAGACATTGTTTCACTTGCAGTTTGAACTTACCCTGACAATTATATCATTTAAATTCACACGGGTAGCCAGAGTGTTCTTGTGCGACAGTGACCATTCATTTTCATAGTCTCATTTATGACTCATGGATTTGTGTGGGTGTTGAAAAGACAAATCCAAAGAAAGAGGAATGGGAGAAGATTTCTTTCTATATTTAAATATAAATAATAGAAAGAGGCTGAGCTAAGTTATAAATAACGATGAAGTGAAATGTTCTCCGGAAAATCCATGGCAATAACATTAACTGCTGCCTGAGAAATGTGACTGCTTAAAACTCTGGTTTGGAAAACCTATTCATTGTAAAATAAATGCCTTTTTATTGCTATTATTACATCAGGTCATTCTTCTGAATTTTTTCCAGGCTTACAAATGTAATAATTGGTTTTATACATTTCAATGATTTAAGATATATGGTTTTTAATGTTTCATGTATTAGGAAAAGCAACTTGGGCTATCATCGGGTTATTGCTCTGGACTGAGGTGGCTTTTCAGTATTTTTTGCAGTGAAGTGTAAAGACATGTTTATTATTTTAAACATTAGCCAGTTATTGTATGACAAAAAAGTATTATTAGGTTCAGATAATCATTATTATTCTTACACACACCCACACACATTGATAAATACACTGAATAATAGTATACCCAAGGCCAGAATCTGGAAACTTACAATATCCATGGAATTGATGTGATTTTGTTGCAGTATTTTTCAAGATTTAATGAAGTTAAGTAATTTAGCTTGCTCTTGGATACTACTATCTTTAACTTGTTGGAAGAAATCACTAATCTGAGAAGGAAAGTATCACAATCTTGTGGAAGTGCTGAATCTGCCTTTCTTTGTAGCTTAAAAGGAAATAACTTGGTTGCAGCAGAATGTTTCACATCCCTTTTGTTTGGTTCCAATTTGCAGAGTCATCTTGCTTCTAAAATGGTTTCATAGCCAGAGATGAGAGGTTTCTAAGCCAGAAAGAAACTCCCCTCATCTTTGAATATGTGCCTTTATGTGAATCTCAAGGGCCAACTATGTAACTGAGATCTGATTTTTTTTTTTAAATTTCCATCAGATATTTTTAGCAAGACTTAAGCATCCATTTGAAGACTTGACAGGAACTATTCCAATAATCATGCTCCATATAAATAAATAACTTCTACCTCTTCCTACAGATGTTCTGATAGGGCTGCAGGGGAGGGACGGCTTAGGAAGACCCATTAAAGTACACATGGACTTCTGGATCTGTTTTTATTCTTCAAGACTGATTTAGCTAATCTAAGCTAAAGGAAAGCTGATTACCTTGTGTTTGAGTTAATGTGAGAGTTTACATTGTATTCTGAAATGTTAACCAGTCTCTGAGATAACCCTTTATTAGCCTGTTATTAAACATTTACATGTAGATGTACACATACATATCATTGTATCCAGCTTTTATCCTGAGTAAGGGTTATAGTGAGCAGGACTACTCTAGAGAAACGTTAACAATGAAAAAAAATAGGTAATATTAATGAAAATATAAATTATCATAGTCACAACATGCAAGAGATGAAAGTACACAAGCTTAAAAGGACATGCTGTTTTAAAAGGCCAGGTAACAGAAGAGATCAGAAATCCAGGCAGTTAATTCATAGAGAAGAGAAGTCAGGCGCTGAAGGTCTGAGAACCAGGGCAGGTAAGGATGAGCCAAGGCCCATGAGAATGGAGCAAGGACTACAGATATGATTCTGAGGCAAGGTCTCCTTCACACTCTCCAGGAAGATGAAAAATCTTCCACTCAAAGTCTGTGATCCTTTGACTGCCAAGTAGACTTATGATCACCTAAATGAATTTTGTTAACAAGATGGACTGAGTTACATATTATGGCTGTTCTCCTATGGCTTCCAAAGCTCAGTTCTCCTTAGCTAGAAACAAGTGGGAAAATTGAAAAACGCATGGGGACAGCTGATAGTTGTTTAAAAGTCAGAAGATAAGCACTCCATCCCACACCTCAGAGGTGGAATCAAGGTGCCTGAGTGCTTGACTCACAGGAATGCTGAAGAGGTTGCTATAGAAATGTTATCAAATTGCTGGAATCAGCTATGTATCTAACAGAACTTAAATTTCAAAGTCCACAGGAAGCATAGTTGAAAAGGACTTTCCTTGGCTGCTGTGTGTTTACAAGGCAGTTACTTAAAAGATCAAATTGCATGTGGCTAGCCATCTCTGAGAACCTGGGTAGGGAGGATAACATTACCACCCCTGCCATGCTTGCTCATTAACAAGGAGGGGACTGGAGATCCTAATAGTTAAGATAAGAGGAATTCAAGGGGGCACTTGCAGACACAGATCTTGGCCTCTATATAAGTGCAATACAATTTTTTCCAACTGTCATCTCAATAACCAGGGACTGTGGTTAGAACAGGGCTCACCCTGCAGATTTCAGGTTGAGAAATGTTGAACACTAAGGAAAGGGGAGGGGTTATCAGAGGTGGGGGAAAAACGGTTTGGGGGTAGGAGGGTGAGCAGAGCAGGACAAATCCAAGGTACGGAAATCCAAAACATGGGGGAAGTTCCCAAACTCAGGTTGTTGGATAACTTAAATATCAAATATGAGGCAAGCAAAGGGCAGAACAGAACAGATATTAGGATCGCAGTTCTGAGATGGAACCCTGTGTCTGATCCAAGGATTGCCTCAACCCACGTCTCCTCATTATTCTTTGATAAAAAACTACTGCCCCAGCATGAAGAGAGAGTTATACTTCACCAACAAGAGTGGATTCTGACAACGTATGTTGGAATTTACTGACGTCAAAATATGCCAGATACCTAGAGGTCAGCTTAAAATAAAAGGAAAAGGAAACATCTTTGTGTCTACTTCCATCAGCATCCATAGGAATTAGAGCTAAAAGAGACCTTGGAGATGTCCTAATCCAGAACTTCATTTTGCAGATGTGCAGCTGAGGTCCAGTGTGGCCAAGTGACTTGCTGGAGCACACACAGTGAGTGGCAGTGCTAGGACTGGAACTCGCACCTCCTGACATTCTGGTCAGTGTTCTTCCCATCGCCAGGTTTTTAACATTCACAGATACTCTGGATGAAAGGCTAAGTCTCCAGAACATCAGCAACCATCACATCATAAATTCAAAATCCCACGGAAGGAAGGAAGTGGAATACATCACCACCACCACCCGCCCCCACTGACAGTAGGAAGTTAAGTGAGAAAGAAGAGTCCTAGAAGTTTAGCAAAGACAATTTATATTTGCCCTGGAAAAACAGATGTATGATCTGGGATGTATTAGGAAAGCATGACCCCATTTGCTCTCCCTGATTATTTTCTGCTTTCACAGCAACTCCAAGGTATGACAGAAAAGCTCTTTTAATAAAGATAATAACAGGGTTTAAAACATCCAAATTGGGGATCCCTGGGTGGCGCAGCGGTTTGGCGCCTGCCTTTGGCCCAGGGCGCGATCCCGGAGACCCGGGATCGAATCCCACATCAGGCTCCTGGTGCATGGAGCCTGCTTCTCCCTCCGCCTGTGTCTCTGCCTCTCTCTCTCTCTCTGTGACTATCATAAATAAATAAAAAATTAAAAAAAAAAAAAACATCCAAATTGTAGACACATAGAAAGAGCTGAGATGGTCTTTAGTCCTGACTTTATTTTACAGTTCAAGAAACCGAAGGCCAGAGTGGTTAGGAGTCTTGATCGTGGTTAAACAACAAGCCAGTTGAATGTGGTCCCTTTCTAATTAGTTACTTTGGAGAGGCTTTATACTTATTCTAATGTTGCTGACACTACTCAAAACATCTCTACTCAAAAAATTCCTCAGATTTTCTCTTATTTTAGTAAAGGGGCTGCTAACACTAGAAAATTGAGCTCCTTTACTTTATAGCTGCCTTCTGTCTTCCTCCCTATACTCTACCCCTAACAAATAGCACTGTCCAGCTCACTCACTCATTAATTCAGTACAAATTCATTGAGCATGAGTACCCCAGATCTAGTGTATGACTTGGCTCCAGTGACTCCACATTATGTTGGAAAATCCAAATACACTCTTAGCTCCTTACATTCAGCTAACCATCCTTCACCTTGAACCACCCTCCCTCAATCATACTCAGGTTGGTTTATGAAACAAGCTGCCTATTACAGGTGGTTGTTCTAGAGTCAATGCAGTCCAATAGAACTTTTTGTAGTAATGTAAATATTCTATAATCTGTGCCATCCAAAACAGGAGTCACTAGCCACCTGTGGTTATTTAGCACTTACAATGTGGCCAGTGTGACTGAGAAACTGAATCTTTAAAAATTTATTTTAACTAATTTAAATTTAAATAGCCACATGTAGCTAATAGCTACCATATTGGATGGCACAGTTCTAGACTCTTCCTCCATTTCCTCCCCAACTCATTCCTCCTTATCTCTCAGGTACCAGGCTCAATCAAAATTTTGGTTTTTTTTTTTCAATCAAAATTTTGATGCATAGTTCTTTCCTCTTCTCTGCAATCCCATGTGGTTGCCTGGATCTCCTCTCTTCTCTGGCTCAACATTACTTTCTCTTCTTGGCAACTCCACAATTCAGAGGGATAAGCTCTGCTTTAGCCCTAGCTTCATAGACCCTCATGGATACCTTCCCCCTGCCTGATCACCACATGCAGGAGGGCCAGCAGATTCAGACATCTGCAGTCCCACTGAAGACATTCACGATAATGTTCTGAGGGCTCTTTGTCCTTTTGCCAAAAGAGAGTCACAAAATTAGAAAATTGCCCTCGGATGCCTTTATTCTTGAGGTAAAGTTTAGAGGCACTGCCACAAGTAGTCTGTGGGAACTCTTCCCTTCTGTGAGCATGCACCACTGAGAAAACAAGCCTGGATAATAATTCTTATTTTTGACACTCTAAAGCACCTCAATAATCAGTCATTCACTAGAATGAAGTATTTTCATGGAATAGTGATCCCATCCTTGGTGCTTTTAGTGGATATGCACTGGTTTGGAGAGGAAGGGTTCTTTCCCCTGTCACTGTTGGAATGTGAAATGCCAAAGGCTGGAGGCAGCATGTGGGCTCCTAAGGACAGGTTGCGCTTTCCAAAGATGACCACAATAGCTCCCTTCTCATAGTCATCTACCCTTGAATCTTGGAAGGCTTATGACTTAGGAAAGCAAGTGACTCACACTTGGAGCTCTAATCTACCATGTAACAAATCCAGCTTATTTCTGTGAGACTGCCATGCCATGAGGATGTGCAAGCCAAGAAGAGGCATGTAGATGTCCCGTTAGGAGTTAGTCTTCAAGTCCTTCCACTTAGGTATCAGACATGTGAGTGGGAGTTTCAGAACACCCTAGCCTTTCAATCCTCCCATCTAAGGCCCCAGACATGTGGAGCAGAAAAAAATCCATCAACGTTGTGCCAGTTTCACATTCTTACAGAATCTGTAAGCATAACAAAATGGCCATTGTTTTATGCCACTAAATCTGGGGCAATAATATCCACAATTGTTCTATAAGTCGCAAGAAATGAACAACCAACCATCAATTCCCACCTCCCCACCAGCAGTTCCCAAACAGAAAGCACTCATCACCCTTACCATGATTAACTCTGTCAACGACTGCCCTGGGGCAAGGTAAAGTGGGTCTGGAAGGACTTTTCTGACATGTCAAATCTCCAGGAGGGCTGACTTTTCTTAAGCCATGCAGCATGATAGGAGGTATATTAAAAGGAAGAAAATCATGATTGGATTGTTTGTTTCTTTGGTGTTGAGTTTAATAAGTTCTTTATAGATCTTGGAAACTAGCCCTTTATCTGATAGGTCATTTGCAAATATCTTCTCCCATTCTGTAGGTTGTCTTTTAGTTTTGTTGACTGTATCCTTTGCTGTGCAAAAGCTTCTTATCTTGATGAAGTCCCAATAGTTCATTTTTGCTTTTGTTTCTTTTGCCTTCATGGATGTATCTTGCAAGAAGTTACTGGGGCCGAGTTCAAAAAGGGTGTTGCCTGTGTTCTCCTCTAGGATTTTGCTGCTGGGGATTTACCCCAAAGATACAGATGCAATGAAACGCCGGGACACCTGCACCCCAATGTTTATAGCAGCAATGTCCAAAATAGCCAAACTGTGGAAGGAGCCTCGGTGTCCGTCGAAAGATGAATGGATAAAGAAGATGTGGTCTATGTATACAATGGAATATTACTCAGCCATTAGAAATGACAAATACCCACCATTTGCTTCAACGTGGATGGAACTGGAGGGTATTATGCTGAGTAAAATAAGTCAGTCGGAGAAGGACAAACATTATATGGTCTCATTCATTTGGGGACTATAAATAATAGTGAAAGGGAATAGAAGGGAAGGGAGAAGAAATGGGTAGGAAATATCAGGGAGGGAGACAGAACATGAAGACTCCTAACTCTGGGAAACGAACTAGGGGTGGTGGAAGGGGAGAAGGGTGGGAGGTGGGGGTGAATGGGTGACGGGCACTGAGGGGGGCACTTGATGGGATGAGCACTGGATGTTATTCTGTATGTTGGCAAATTGAATACCAATAAAAAAATAAATTAATTATTTAAAAAAATAAAAAATAAAAGGAAGAAAATCACTTTACTGCCTCAGACAGGAACATAGGCTCCCACAAAGAGGGTTTTCAGTGGCAAACTTATGATTATAAGCTGGTGAGAATTTAGACTGAAATGTTTTCCTGCCCCTGAAGCTTACTCAGTACTTCAGACATTACCCTTCAGGTAGAGGCCTCATTGATAAAATTACTAAATTCTCCAGGATTTAGCTCAAAGAAGCCTCCCTTCTAGGCAAAAGACACCCCAGGTTTGGACTTTCATCATAGAGATATCATGGACAGAAGGATTGGGAGTGAGGAGGAGGCTGCCTTTGGAGGGAGAATTGTGTTCATGAAGAGAAGTCACTCTCCTCCCCACCCTAGAGAGGAGAGGGAGTAGGTGCTGTTTTGTTCCTTTGGGATTGCTGATTGAGAGCTGAAGTTTAGAAAGGAGGTTCTCAAAAGACTTGCTCATAAAGTTTTATTCCAGAAAGAAAGACTGATGTCTTGCCCTTTGTCTGGTTATTTGCTTGGCCACTGAACTCCTATCCAAGGGCTTGCAAATTGGGCAAGGAGCACTGGGGAGAGGTGGCATGGTAGATGGGCTAGCAGGAGGGGTGCAAGGGGACCTCTCACATTCCCAGGCCTCAGAGAGCTAAAGGAGGGCTCTGATAGCTCTGCCAGTTTTGGAGTCTAGGCAAGGAAGAGGAGATTGAGGCTACTGGGTTACCAGATTGCTGAGCTTGGAAGAAAGATCCGTAGAGCTGAGGAGCCTGGGGAAAGGAATGTCTTGGAGATGCCACCAAGCCATAGATCGAGTGCCACGGGGGTGAGATGCTGCCGGCAGTGAAACTGGATCACTGTGACAACAATCAGAAAGGCGACCAAACTTCGAGGCAGGCTCTTGCTTAAGGAGACTTTCTTCTGTGCAGAAGTGTGGCAAGAGAAAATAGGTGGTGAAGGGAGAGGACCACACCTGGCCCCCACTCTAGGCCCTTGGAGCCACAAGCTTAGACTGAACTTAGGAAAGAAGGAAAGATTTGAATCAAATATGAGGTTGAGGGGCACCTGGGTAGCTCAGTGGTTGAGCATCTGCCTTTGACTCAGTTCGTGATCCCAGGACTCTGGGATCAAGTCTCGCATCAGGCTCCCTACAGGGAACCTGCTTCTCCCTCTGCCTATGTCCCTGCTTCTCTCTCTGTCTTTCATGAATAAATAAATAAAATCTTAAAAAAATATATAAGTTTGAAGTTCTAAAACAAGCAGAACTGAATTTTAACAACTAGGTCTCACTATTTTAGTAACTGAAATAATGCAGAATTACAGAAGTGGACTGAGATGGCATTAAAGAAAGCCCTCAATCCAGCTGCAGAGCATAGCTGGGGACAGGCTTTGGAAAAATAAAGCTCCTTAATAAATGCACCCCCATGGGTTCAATAACCAGCAGTCAAACTGGTTACACACTCAGGTGACTCCCAGGCAGAGACTACAGTGGGTAGGGTGCGTGTCCAGGATCTCACAGCCGGGGGTGAATGCTGCACTTTGCAGCTTGGTGAGCTTCAGCACATCAAGAGAAGTCCCTGAGCTCTCAGTTTCCTGTTTATGAAGGGCTAACAAATCCTATGCCCCAGATTTACGAGGTTTAAGTGAAATAATGTCTGTACACATCCAAGAATAAAAAGGAGTTGCTTTTTGCTATTTGCCCCTCTGTGTGTCAGCTTCCCAGTAAGGTGACCTCCTTAACTTTTCAGTTCTGTGGGTCACTGCTCCTCGCCTATCCATGGCTGAGCAGGTTTTCCTGTTCGCATGTCACTGACCACTGGTGAAGTAAGGTTCTTTTTTTTCTTTTTTTCTTTTTTTAAAGATTTTTTCATTTATTTATTAGAGAAAGAGAGAGAAACAGGCAGAGGGAGAAGCAGGCTCCATGCAGGGAGCCTGACGTGGGACTTGATCCCGGGTCTCCAGGATGGCGCCCTGGGCTGAAGGCAGGTGCTAAACTGCTAAGCACCTGCTTACAGGCCCAGGGCGCCAGGCTCACTGGGGCTGCCCTTTTTTTTTTTTTTTTTTAAGATTTTATTTATTTATTCATGAGAGACAGAGGGAGAGAGAGAGAGAGAAAGACAGAGACGAGACAGAGACACAGGCAGAGGGAGAACAGGCTCCATGCAGGGAGCCCGATGTGGGACTCGATCCCAGGACTCCGGGATCACACCCTGAGTGAAAGGCAAACGCTCAACCACTGAGCCACCCAGGAGTCCCAGTAAGGTTCTTTCCTACCCAGGGGTCCTCTCAGATCCCCCTCCATTCCACGATGGATAAGTTTCCCTTGCAGGCCCTCAGTGGTGACTACCAGACGCATCTTCTTTCTGCCTCAACAACAATCCTCTGTCCCTTTGAGAACCTGGGACCCCAGAGCTAGCGCTGCCCCCAGGGACTACCCATTCCCCTCTAAGAGGAGCTGATCCGGACCCTCTTCCAAGCTACTGACTCTTCTCAGCAATGTCAGCCTGGAACAGCTGGGCCCAGGTCACAGCACAGAGCCTTGCTAGCAGACATTTTTAAAAAATCAACACATAACTTATCTATGGTAAAGTGTACAGATCTTAAGTGTACAGCTTGATGAATTCTTACATATGGATACAGCCACGGAAGTACTTACCTGGTCAAAAACTTTAAAAAGTATATCACCCCAAAAGGCTTCCCATGCTCCTTCCCAGTCAATCACCACCTCTGCCAGAGGCAACCAACATTCTGACATTTAAGCCACAAATGTGTTCCGCCTGTGTCTGAACTCCTCCCTAGAATTGTACTGTATGTAGTCTCTACTCCCTGACTTACTTTGCTCCGCATGTCTTTGAGAGTCATCCATGGTGTAGCATGTATCCATAGCTTGTTCCTTTTCTTTTTTTTTAAAGATTTTATTTATTCATTCATGAGAGACACATAGAGAGAGGCAGAGACATAGGCGGAGGGAGAAGCAGGCTCCCTGTGGGGAGCCCGATGTGGGACTCGATCCTGGGATTGACCTGAGCCAAAGGCAGACACTCAATCACTGAGCCACCCAGGTGCCCCCATAGCTTATTCCTTTTCATTGCTGAGTGATATTCCATTGTATGAAGATAACTACAATTTGTCTATCCGTTCACCTTGATGGTCATTTGAGTTTGTTTTCAATTTGGGGCAATTGTGAATAAAGCTGCCATAAACATGCACCTAATATGTTTCCATAAACATATGCACTCACTTCTCTGGAGGAAACACCTAGGAGTGAAATTATGAGTAATGGGGTAGGTGTATGTTTAGCTTAAATAGATATAGTGGGCATTTAATGAATGCTGCCTGTTAGAATAAATGAGTGAATGAAAGGATGACACTCCAATGCTACTCTCAGATACTAAGAGAGGAATGTATGAATTTGGGGTAAAGAGGGCTTTGGGACGCCTGGGTGGCTCAGCAGTTTTGTACCTGGAGTCACAGGATCAAGTCCCAATCGGGCTCCCTGCATGGAGCCTGCTTCTCCCTCTGCCCGTGTCTGTGCCTCTCTCTCTCTCTCTCTCTCTGTGTGTGTGTGTGTGTCTCTCATGAATAAATAAAGAAAATCTTTAAAAAATCAAATTAAGTCCTTTGGCTGACAACGGTTTTAGGAATGAGCAGGAGGGGAGAGGGACTGCATGAGACCCCCTGGAAGAGCTAAGTCAGAGCTGGAGTGAGATGCGGGCTGGCAGGGGGTTCCCCTCAGTGCTGAGAGCATGGGCCCAGGACGGACACAGGATCCACACACAGCCGTGCCCACGAGGAGAGCAGTAGAATAAGCTTCTGCGGATTCTCCGTCATGGTCCCTAATTGGTTGCCTTCACCGTGGGAGTCTTTAGTCATAAAACATTTAGCTGCCAAAGCATTATCAATTCAGCCTATGGATAATGTATCAGCAATGGAATCCACAATTAGTGCAGCTGTCAGTCAAAGCCCCTCTGGGGAAGAGTAGGCCCAGAGGCCTGCCCCTCCCTTCCTATTCCAGCTTCCCCTCCATGCTGAGACCCTGGTGCCACCCAGCTTCTCCAAGCACCAGGGGGTCTGCTCTTAAAGCTTCACTCAGCCTTAGCTGCCATCACGTCAGAATCGGCAGCCCTCCCCTACTCCCAGGAGTACTGGAGTACCTCCTGCACCTCAACAGGGAATTATGGGAGAGGAAAAAGACTGCAATTAATGGTGAAATTTCAGACATGGGAAGGGGAATTGAGGAAAGAGCAATGGAGACATCCCAATCTCCCAAAGTCTCACCTGGTTTACCTTTACATGTGATGGGTCCTGCTGATAATACTTCTCTGCACTTCTGGCTTTACTATTAGGCTCAAATTAAAGATCCTTAATCTGCCTTAGGTGGCCCTTACTTAACTCCAGGCCTTTGCCCCCCTCCTACTTCCTTCATTCTGGCAACTCCAGCCCTCTCTCTGCCCTCCACACTCCACATTCTTGTTCTCAGAGACTCTGCAAACATGGCCCCAGCCTACTTGCACCCTCTTCCTATCTCCTACTTCTTGCCAATTCCCTTTATTCCTCCATCTCGACAGACCGTCATTCCTGGTCCTCCGTTCTATGGAAGGTCCCCCTCAGAGACTCAAGGACCCCTCAGAGACACAGGTGTCCTGCTTAACTCTTATGACTCTTGAGATTTTGAAAGTTACTTGTATGGTACTTGGTTGACATCTACCCACCCAGGCCCCCCAGGAACATAAACCACATTCACACATGGGTTTTCACTGCCTAACTCAAAGGCTGACACATATACGCTTAATCTAAACCTATGGCATTAAGGAAGGGAACAAATGGTCTTTATTCGTCTCCATGTCTTCAATTATAACTATCACCTTAAAGTAAAGTGGAACATCATTATCATTACTATCATTAATGGACCAAAGTCTTCAGTTATATGATCTCAATTGTACAAATTTGCTGGGGAACAAAAAAATGCTAGGTTTGTCTCCTCCCTTCGGAAAACAAACATTCTTTAAGATGATCTTGCCCAAGCACTGGAATCCAGTTAAAATTAGCCATTTAACCTTCAGGCTCAACTACCATTTCTGATATTGGAACCAGCAGGAGACTCTTGCCCGGTAGTTCTCAGTAGTGACTGTTCTGAATTAGCCTAAGTATCCAGTCTGTTGATCACTCAGCTCCTGGGCTTTCCTTTCTTCTCTCATCTTCTGTCTCTGGGTGACACTTGTTAAAACTCCCCCCACAGGGGCAGCCTGGGTGATGACCATAGAACTCTCAGTTGCCTAAGTGCTCAAGCCCCTCACAATACATCCAGGCATGAAGGAAGGAACCCCATGAAAATGACTCTGGCACTCCCTAACCAGGTTTTCCCACTCTGGGCACTGAAATATGGACTGGGGGCTCTCTGTTGAGGTGGCTCAAATCTATAGACAGATAAACCGTAGCTTTAGTCCCTGCTCTGGCACTTACTGGTCAGGTGCCCTTGATAAGATGCTTCATGTCACCCAGCCTTAGCTGACCCCTCTGAGTGACAGATGTTTATTTTAAAAACTATCTATCTCCAAGCAATGAGACTTAATTTGTTTAAAAGTTCTGTACCCTAGTTTCCTTATCTGCAAAATGAGGATAACAGTACTATCTATATCATGGAGTTAATCTGCAAAACTCTGCTTTAAAAAATGGGGTTGATTCTGGTGATGATGATGTTGTTACTAGTGATGGTTCTGGTGGTGGTTTCATAGCACTGTGATTAAGTATTACTTTGGAGTCAAACTTAAGTTCAAATCCCAGGTGTACAACCTTGAGGAAGTTACTCAATCTCTTTAAGTTTCCATTTCCTCTGTAAAATGGGATAATAAATCTGTAAAGTGGGATAATAATGAGATCCTCCCTTGTAGAGTGGTTGTGAAATTAGGGTTCAGCGCAGGTCCTGGCACATAGTAAGAGGTCAACAAATGGTAGCTATGGTCATTGTTGAAATCATTGCTATTACATCACACCTCAAGGGCATCTTTAACTTGAGACCTTGTAGAGATAGCAAAAGGATCTTTTGGAAATGTCTGAGCTAACAGTCTGTACTGATAATAGATAACTCACAAGACAAAGCCTAGGCGATGACCTATAAAAGAAACACAAGGATCTAATATTGATCTCTGGTTCCTCTTTGCTAAGCAGCGTCCTTAGCCAGGAGCAGTTGGGCTAACAGCCTCAGTGCTGGTCCTGGCCAGTCAGCGATTGGTGGGCCCATGCTGCCCTTGTGCCAAGCTGGCTGTTGACATCTGGAGCTGAGTCATTGCTTACGCTCCTAGCCAGGGAATGTTCTGAGGGAGGTTGGGTTTTACTTGTTGACAGGAGAAGAAGGACGGCAAAAGAGCTACTTTGTCCAGACTGTTTGTTCCATAGCACGTAGGGCATCCTCTGCTCTCTGCCAGGATACACAGCACATGAGGTGGGCTTCAAAGCCCATCTGAGAGTGGAGGTAGGAAGGTGGCCTTGAGTCTGCCTGAAAATCAATCCCCCATTTAAGCCACAACAAGATACTTCCTGTGACTATCAAACATTTCCCAGCAACAAGCCCCTGGAACAGCTTAGGTGAGCTTATCCCTGCTCATCACTGCTTAGTTACTTAGTGTCTAATATGTGGAGCAGCAGCTTCCCATCTGGTCCTCCTGCAATGCTCTGATGGAGACAGGATCTTGAGTTTACAGGTAAAATGATGGAGGCCAGGAGACAGGCTTTGCTCAGGGGCAGCCAATGATTAAGCAGAGAACCCATGCCTCCGTCTGTTTTTCTAAGTGTTAGCCCGTGTTTCTTTCCTCTTGGGGATGGCATGTCCCCTGCTGACCTCCACAAACACAGCTTATCTCCCACTGCTGCCACCCCTGGCCACCTTCCTGTTCTTCAGACAAATTAGCTCTTTCCTGCCTCTGGGCCTTTGCACTCCCTATGCTCCCTTGGCTTAGAAAGCACTTCTGTCACATTGGAAGTAGATGTTCCTTCAGTGTGCATGTCATTGCCTCTAAGAAGTCTTCCCTGGTTACTCTAAAGGAGCATTCACCAGTCACTCTGTATCTCATCATCCAGCTCAATGCCTTCACATTCCTTACCTCAGTCATTTTATTTTTGTTTCTTTCTTTAGGCAAAAGCCTCAGGAATTGTGTTTGCTACTGTCTCCCAGAACTTGGCACACAGTACCATCCTCAGACTCAGCAGCTAAGACCCTTGAACTGGCCCCAGAGGACCTGCCTTGGGCCCTTGAAGCTGTGCCCTCCCTGTGGGGTAAGGAGTTCACAGGGCCAAGCCCATCCAGAGCTACTGCCTCCCCTTCTAGACTACACCCTGGGGAACTCCAGAGCTGGGAGTTTCCTGGCCACGTGGCCCTAAAGTACTTCTAGGGCTTGTGTGAGATTCATCTTTTCAAGGGCAAATCACACCACTGGTATGAGACCTTGAAGCCTGAGGAGTGGCTAAGAAGAAGCATATGCAACTGAGGTTCCTCAAACCCTGAGGCAAACAGGGCAGGATGATGGGGGAAAAAGAGGGATTTCCAGCTAAGGGCTGGGGATATGGAGATGGTGAGGAAGCTCTCTGTGCCACCGAGTTTTAATGCAGAACTCCAGGAAGCCCTAGAACTGTACATTTGAACCTGGTCTTCCTGGTCATTATAAGGGTCTATTATTGAACGGTGTATTATTTTGATTTATAGCTTTGGGGGCTTCCAATTATTCTCTCACTCAGAGCCTGACAAATGTTAGGGATAGGCCTGTTAATATACAGCAGACAACCATTAAGCATTGGCTAACTAAATATGTAAGTGAATGATCAAATGAATGAATAAAGTTTAGGCCCCTACACCAAAGTTTCCATAGTGGCAGTTGGGTGAAGTTTCTAGAAAGAATGAAGCCGACCCTCTCATGGATATGCTTGCTCCTAACTAAGGAGCTTGTGCCAGAGTGGGTCAAATCAGTCTGCCTTGGTGATTGCTGTAGGACAGAGTCAGCCTCACTAATGAGATCAAATTAGAACCGTAGCCAAAATAACCAATTTCTAAGGTGGTCCAGAAGGCAGCTTTGAGTTTTTCTGTGGATTTAATTCCCCCCACTATGCCTTCCTTCAACCACTGACTGCATGTGTGGCATACAGCCAGCCCCATCCTATTTTTCTAGAAACTATGAAGTTTGTGGATAACTCCCACTAAGATAAGAGATTAACAAAAGAAGAAAGAAGAGTTAATTCTATAAAATGCAATAACTGCTAAGTCAACTCCTTTTAAAACATTTTAGAGATTTTAAGGTCAAGAATTAATGGTCCGCTTACTTCAAAGGAATCAATTTATTTCTTCAGTGTTCATTTTCAGAATCAATCATTTTGCGTCACCTAGAGAACTTAAGAAATTGAACTTGAGAGCACATTACCGTAAAACACTCATCGGTCTATGTATGACTTCCAGCTACTCCAAGTCTTTTTCACATAAATCCCAAAGATAGTTGATTTCTTGTTGCTTTGCTTTCAGTGTAATAGCTAGTAATAATGTAGTTCTGCAGCGGTGTTCTAAATAATGGGTAGCAAAGCGAAGGGCTTGCAGGGATCAATTCAAACCAATAAACATGCGGAGCAAACCTACACAGGCCAAGGATGTGCTAGGTTCTGAAAAGGGCTTCCAGTGTCATTGAGCAGCACCAGCAACCAATCCAGGAAATGCATATAGAAATATGTGTTTGCTTTGCCCTCCACTTAACTGAGTTAATCCCGCAAAATGGGATTAACTTGTTTGGGGTCCTGAATTACTTAACAATTTATACTGAAAACTTAGAGGGCAATAATTAGACGTCAATGTATCTTTGGTCACATTTGTTAGGTTTCTGCTGTATAAAAAAACATCCAATCAATTAAACCTAAAGGCAACTGCTATTTTCACAATGCTGGAGGTGAATCCCTCCACCTCCCCAAGCTTCAGCATGAATGGATGATCTGTAAGTCTGCCTCCAATACTAACAGTCTAGAAAATCCTGTGTTAATCAACATCACTACAGGTTCAGACATACCAGCTGTTGGGCTTTGGAAGATGGAACCTCCAGATGAATGAGGGGCATTTACTTTGGACTTTTTGGCAGTTGCACACCCAGTGAACATTGCTGAGAGCAGATTAGTAAGGGAGGCTGGCATAGAAAAGTCTTAATAATTCAAGCCCCTAAGCATCCTCTTTACTGAGAAGTGGCTCTGGATTAAACACACATTGAAATTACACACTCATACCAAATTAGATTTCAGGCTGAGTGTCATTACTGAAGTGGAGAAGAGACAGCTGCAGCCCAAGGTCACCTGCTCTCCTCAACCTTTAGTGCTAATTGGATCAAGGTTAAATTCTCCCAAACTGCCACACAGCTCACCCTGCATTTGTCTGGATATAATGAGAAACTTGGACGTGGTATAGGAGATACTGCTAGCTGGAGGGGTAGAGGGTGGGGTTGAGAACACCCAAACTGTTGACCAACTACATATTTGACCTTGAGAAAATTTTATTCTGTGATCACTAAGGTCCTGCCCACTTCTAACATTTTACAATCTATCACTCTTTTTTCATGAGAATCATGTCAAAAATTGATGCTTCGGACCTCCTTTCAAGTCCTCAGGTAAAAATGTAGCAGTGATTTCAGACATTGGCCACACTTTGAAATCACCTGAGAAGCTTTAACAATTAATGATGTTTAGTCCCACCCAGAGATTATAATTTAACTGGTCTGAGGGTAGGCTTTCTTTCTTTCTTTTTCTTTTATTCATTCACTCATGAGAGACACAGAGATATAGGCAGAGGGAGAAGCAGGCCCCATGCAGGGAGCCCAATGTGGGACTTGATCCCAGGACCCTGGGATCATGCCCTGAGCCGAAGGCAGATGCTCAACAACTGAGCCACACAGGCATCCCGGCTGGGCTTTAATTTTAGAAGCCCCCTAGGAATACTAAGGCACATCTAGACTGAGAACCCCTGGTTTGGGAGAAAACTTTTCTTTTCCTGCTCTACCATCTTAGTGTCTGCCACACACTGTTAGCTACCCAAAAGTCACCCATAGATCAATTTTCCCTTGTCTTCTTCTCATAAAAAGGCTAAAAAACTAAAATACTTTCCCTCCTGGGGGCATTTGATGGGATGAGCACTGGGTGTTATGCCATATGTTGGCAAATCGAACTCCAAATAAATAAATAAATAAATAAATAAATAAATAAATAAATAAAATAAAATAAAATACTTTCCCTCCTAGACTCCCTTGCAGCTAAGAGGCCCACACAACATAGGTCTGACCAATGAGATATAAGTGGAATTCCCTGGGTGGAGATCCCAGGAAAGCTTTTTAAAGGAAATTTATATGGCTGGTATACCCTTTGGTATGGTGGGAGTTGACCTTTGGGACAAGGAGAGGCACTTCCTCAACTGAAACAGGAGAGGAGGAAGGCTTATGTCAATAGATTTGTAAGTTTGGCTTCTATTTTCCTAATAAAATAGAAAATAAAGAGGTGCTTGGATGGCTCAGTCAGTTGAGTATCTGACTCTTGATTTTGGCTCAGGTCATGATCTCAGGGTCATGGTATTGAGCCCTAAGTCAGGTTCCATGCTGGACGTGGAGTCTTCCTGAGATTCTCCTCCTCTTCCTCTGCCCCTCACTCACTCATGCATGTGCATGCGCTCTCTCCCTCTCTCTCTGTCTCTCTCTTTAAAAAAAAAAAAGAAAAAAAGAAAATGAAATCCTCAGCTGAAAATATCAGTAGCAATAAGGGTATAGAAGGTTGAGAAAAAGGAGCTAGTTTCTGATATCCAATCAATCCACTCAGCCCATCAAACTGTCTTGTCTAATACCAACTCATGCAGAGATGGACATAGAGTTATTTTCTCACACTAGGTCAAAGTAAGTTCCTGCAATTCTTTTCTTTTTTTTTTTTTTTTTAAGATTTTATTTATTTATTCATGAGAGACACACACAGAGAGAGAGGCAGAGACACAGGCAGAGGGAGAAGCAGGCCCCCTGCTGGGAGCCCGATGTGGGACTTGCTCTCAGGACTCCAGGATCACGCTCTGAGCCAAAGGCAGGCGCCAAACCGCTGAGCCACCCAGGCATCCCTCTGCAATTATTTTCTATTCAGCATCACCCTTCCTACCTTTTTCCTGGCGATGGCAAGGGAAGGAGAGGCAGAGGGTCTAATTTGGGCTATAGGTGGTAAAATTTGAGAAATTCAGTGAAGTTAAAATGAGGCCTCCTAGAATCTAGAACATGGTAACTACGAGAAGCAAAGATTTAATAAGTAGTTCTGAGGTCTCTAGACATTCTTTGGCAAAGCTTCCAATGCTTATAGAAATAAAACTTACAGTAGAAACAAAAAATCTTAACATCCCAAGACTTTAGTAATTTTACCTTAGTCAGCCTCAAGCCATTCTACACAATGACATTAATAGAGATGTCCTAAAATATGGGGGTAGGAATATAGGAAGTAAGGAAGAAACTATGGGACAGTTTTCCCTTGAGATCCCACAAAATCTCTAGGAATACCTTCTGGCACACTGTTAGGAATCCTTCACCAGGCAGGGAAGAAGAGCATCTCCATAAAGGGGGTAGGTAGGAATTGGTTCCGGCCCAGAACCAGGAATGGGGAGGGACCTGAACTCCCATCTGATCCCAGGGAAACATGATTCTTAGCTTCACTTGTACACAAAGAGAAGGGTATGAGGCCCACGACTTGTATGCAGAACTGAGGAAAATATATTGACCAATATTATTTAGGATTTAGGAGAGTCCCATGCCTAGTCCCTGCTAATTCAGCAGCCACTATAATTCCCATCCTTTGTCTCCTTTGTGCTTCTTCCAGGCAGAACTTCTACATCTTCTTCCTTTTGTTCAAAGAGATCCCAGGGGAAAACAATCTAGATAATTCTGAATCTCAACACAAGTTTCAAATATTTTTTTAAAAGATTTTATTTAAGTTCAAGTTAATTAACATACAGTGCATTATCAGTTTCAGGGGTAGAATTTAGTGATTCATCAGTTGCATATAGCACCCTGTGTTCATTCCATCATGTGACCTCCTTAATGCCCATCACCCAATAACCCCATCCTCCCACCCACCTCCCCTCCAGCAACCCTCAGTTTGTTTCCTATAGTTAAAGAGTATCTTATGGTTTGCCTCCCTCTCTGTTTTTATCTTATTTCCCCCCTTTTCTTCCCCAATGTTTATCTCTTTTGTTTCTTAAATTCCACATATGAGTGAAATACTTTGGTACTTGTCTTTCTCTGACTTATTTCACTTAGCATACTACACTCTAGTTCCATCCATGTCTTTGCAAATGGCAAGATTTCATCCTTTTTGGTGGCTGATTGATAGTCCACTATATATATGTATACCACATCTTCACCCATTCATCTGTCAATGGACATCTGGGCTCTTTTCATATTTTGGCTATTGTGGACATTGCTGCTATAAACATTGGGGGGCATGTGTCCCTTTGAATCACTATGTTTGTGTCTTTTGGATAAATACCCAGGAGTGCAATTGCTGGGTCTTAGGGTAGTTCTATTTTTACCTTTTTGAGAACCTCTGTACTGTTTTCCAGAGTGGCTGCACCAGTTTGCATTCCCCCCAGTAGTATAAGAGGGTTCCCCTTTCCCTGTGTCTTTGTTTCCTGAGTTGTTCATTTTAGCCATTCTGACTGGTGTGACATGATATCCCATTGTGGTTTTGATTTGTAGTTCTCTGATAAATTGCAAATATTTGACCATGTCTCTTCTCCTGTCAAAGTGACTAACACTCATGACACTAGAAATTTGGTGTTTCTGTGGAACTAGAGTCTAATGGTGTCTTTGTAAAGCACTGACTTTAACATTGTGGAATTTTACCCGCTTAAAAGGACTGCTATTAGAAGCATTAAGATTAATGAGTTGACATGCTTTTACAATGGGAAAGGAGTTAGATAATTTTGAAATCCATAGTCAGCCTTCTTCTATTAAAATATAAAATCACATGGCAGAGCATCTAGATGGTCTCAAAGCAGTGATTGGCCAGAGTCTATGGGATTCAGTGACTTTTAGAAGTACACATTTATTTTTAAAGGAAAAAAATTTTTAAAGAATGTTAAACTGTAGGGGTGGTTATGCTGAGAAAATCTGCCTAGAGTGACCTGACATCATGGGAAACATCCTAGTTTATTAGAGGAAATCCAGTGCTTCCACCCAGGGTGGTAGGAGATAATTCTAAGGAACTTACACATATTTAAAAAAAAAAAAAAGTAAGAGAAGGCAAAAGTAGAGAGAAAACAACAAAGGATGTTGAGACCCCAAATCAGTATGCCCTTGGATCACAATTTTCTCTGCCACTGGGCATCTAACCACCCCTCTCTCATATCTATCAATTCACCCTTGACTCTCCAGTGATATCTATTGGATTGTGGTTAGAATCCTAACAGACCTTGTATGATGGTCTTCAATCAGGATCACAGTGAAAGACAAGCCAAGAACCTCATTTGCTCTTACTCTGTTTGGAATACCTCCACATTAACTCAACTTTCCCTTAATGACACTGACTTTGGACTTTTGGATAATGAATATAAGAAATTGGTTTTGTTAATCAAGCATCCTAAATAGCTCCTTGTGATCATCACCAAGATCTGAAGTTATGCGTTGTCTCTTTTGTGAGCTCATTAATCTCCATTTTCCAGGGAACCACACAATCCCAAAGAACTACTCAGTGGAGGTCTGTCACACCTGTCCAATTGCAGTGCCACCAGGCTGCAGGCACACTTGCCTGAGTGGACCAGGAATGCATAGTAAGGGCAGGCAGCTGGGGGTTTGAGCTAATCAAAGTACAAGGCTTGTTTAGAATTTATTGATGTTAAATGTGTTGCAGCTTTTCCTAGTATGATGGCTGTTTATTTATTGATTTTTCAAAAGAGCTTTCAATATTGTGGTTTGCTTATCATGGAGGTTTGAGCTGTTGAAAGTTGACCTCAAAATTGATATAATTAACTGGTTTCATTTGCTCTGTTTAATTGATGTTGAATTGCAGACAAAAAAGTGTGTGTGGGGTGAAGTGTCATTTTCTAGTTAGTTTGATGTTGTTTTTGGCTTTTAGAGTCTTCTGGTTACTTAACAATAACTTTCGAAATATTAGCTCCACTCTTATTATTAGCTTTATGATGATTACTTTGCCATTATGCCCAATCAACAGCTGTGCAGAAACTCATTTTAATCATATTTTTCCTGTTTAGAAATTAGCAGATGAAGGCTAATTACTACCAAAGAGCTCCACAGTTCTGACTGGCTGCCTCCTGTCTAACATTGTTGAAAATAAAAAATGAAAACAAACCTAAAGAAAATATAGAACTTTTATTTTTACTTCATAAATAATGTATGAACTCTTAGCTTTTTTTTTCCCCCATCTAGAGGCTGACAATAAGTTTCTTATTTCTCTATCCTGAAACCAACCATTTTTACCAGACTATGGTTATTTCATTAGCTAGATTAATTAAACTTAAGCAGCCACAGAGTTGTGAAGGATGGCAACATTTCTTAATTCCCTCTCCAGAATTTAAGAAACGAACTTTTTCTTTCTCCATGTTTTATAGAAGCCTCAGAACTTTGAACAAGACCAAGAATGGCTCAGAGAGACCATTTAATCCAGGGCTTGCTTATGGACCTGGGAGTGGATGTACCCCAGAGGGCTTCCAAAGATTCCCAAGGGGACCACGGCTCCAAAGAAGTTTAAGACTTACAGAACAAACCCAGCTCTTTCATTTTACAAAACTAGAAACCTAAAGAGTCTCAGAGTCAGTGGTGGCAGAGGTAGAACTGAGAAGCAAGGTCCTCAGGCTTCCTAAAGCTCCTGTGTCTCAGAAAAGCCACCTTCTCTAATTTTTAAAAAATATTTTATTTATTTATTCATGAGAGACAGAGAGAGAGAGAGGCAGAGGGAGAAGCATGCTCCATGCAGGGAGCCTAATGTGGGACTCCATCAGGGTCTCCAGGATCACGCCCTGGGCCAAAGGCAGGCGCTCAACCACTGAGCTACCCGGGGACCTCCCCGCCCCAGTACCACTAATTTTGAGTACAGGGAGGAATCTATGAGCCATGGCTTATAAAAATCCAGTTCTAAAATGAAAGAGCAAGTTTACATCGAGGACCAACCATGCAATTAAGTACTGGTCTTTAGATTTAAATGCTTTTGTGACCTCAAAGAACATCAGACTATTAACAATATCTGACTATTAACAATGGTTTGGAAACTGTTGAAAATATAATCCACATAACTGCATATAATTTCATTAGGTTTCAGAAATTATTGATATTTGATTATGAAATAATCCTACAACATTGGAACAAACACGGTAAGAATGGTGAAAACTTCATGGTCTAAAAAAAGAATATCTTTTTTTTAAAGATTTTATTTTTAAGTAATTTCTACACCCAGTGTGGGGCTCAAATTTACAACCCCAAGATCAAGAGTTACATGTTCCACCAGCTAAGCAAGCCAGGTGTCCCCATGGTTTAGGATATCCTACAGTCTGAACATCAAAACAAATAAAAAGCCTGCAGAACTGATATACTCCAAAACAATGGTTCTCAAACTTTGTGTTAGAATAACCTGGAGGGTTTGATAAAACACAGATTCCTGACCCCTACCCTGGAGGTTCTCATTCAGTAGATCTGACATAGGGCCAAGAATTTGCAAATGAGAATTTGCATTTGAAACTCTAACATGTTTCCAAATGAGCCTGATGCTGCTCATCCAGGGATTATACTTTAAGAGCCACATGTCTAAAGCTAATGATTATCAACCACTACTGGCTTTACAGCACCATCTTCACACTTACATAAACCATCGACACTTGAGTTAAATGCCTCTGAAATGCCCATCGCTTAGCAATCACCTGTCCACCTGCCTTACCTTCCATTATACATACGTCTGCCCCTTCCTCTTGTTGCCTCCCTGTCTCACGCCCCCCCACACCTTGCATTTCTTCAGGGCAGGGTCAAGGACAAGGGCAAAGTAGACTGAGTTCTTTTTTTGGGTCTCCCACAAATTTTAGCATAGTGTCTATAAAGCCTGTTGCCTTGATTTGCAATGGAACCAAATTTAAGATACGAGAGATGGTCTAAATAACTTTAAAAATCCATTCTAGCTCTAAGGTTTTATTATTCAAAGGTTACCTCTTCAACTTGGTATCTGTTTTTATCTCCATGGCAGGCACGAGCTAGCTGTTCACTAATTCCATTTTCCCCTGTTAATCTAGTGTAAGGACTCTCTCTCCCGGAGTAAGATATAGCCATGTGACTGATTTCTAGTCAATAGAAAGTGCATCACTTCTTGGCTTGACCCACAGTCCTGACCTACAAGAACCACCCACACAGGATCCTCCATGCTCTTCCCCCTCCACTAGCTCTAGGCAACTTAGCAGATAAAATGATGACGAAGGTCCCTAAGATGGATGCAGCCTGGGTTCTCAAATCACTGCTTGAAAAAGAACTGCTCCAATCAGAAGCTGTTTTGAACTTTTTGAGGGCTAGAAGTAAACATCTATTGTACAAGTCCACTGAGATTTCAGAGTGTCTGTCCATCCTAGCATTAGATAATTTCACAGCCACAGTTCTTATTTCACAGGTGCCTAGACCATGGAAATGGCATCAGTGGGGTCTTCTTGTTTCTGACTCTCTCCCTTTCTCTCTTCATTCATAAGCATCCATCTCATTGTGTCTTGATGTAAATGGCTTCATTATCATGATAAGAAACTCATCAAAGCCTTTAAGCCTGCCACCAACTGACAACCCTTACCCTGTATTCCATTACCCTGTATTCCATGTAGTTAACATTCTATGGCTAAGGAGACATGCTAACCATCTAAGTTAAGCACTTCTTTGAACACAGAACTGTTCATTAGGCATCCCCAATATGCCTACACAGTCCTGGACTTCTTCGGGAGAGGAGTCACAGAGAGGTCAGTGACCTGATGCCTGCAATCCTGCTGCATGAGTTTTATTTGTCTACCCTGGCATTTAGGGCCTCAAATTCCTTGGGGCCCTCATTCTGGCTGAGAACAAGGTTGGGACGTTTACTTCCTGCTTATTTATGCAAAAGAGTCTGGGAACTTTGCAGAGAATAAGTGGTCCCAACCCTGAAGATCCTAGCTAAGAGCCCTTGCAGACCCTTGTAAGAAAGAGGAACTAATTTTTTTGCAAGTATCTTATGTCCAGGTGTTGTACTGGACATTTTATGTGCATTTAAAAAATTTTTTTATTTATTTATGATAGTCACACAGAGAGAGAGAGAGGCAGAGACATAGGCAGAGGGAGAAGCAGGCTCCATGCACCGGGAGCCTGACATGGGATTCAATCCCGGGTCTCCAGGATCATGCCCTGGGCCAAAGGCAGGCGCTAAACCGCTGCGCCACCCAGGGATCCCCTTTAGGTGCATTTTTAAATTAACACAATACAACTCTTATAGTAGGGGATAATGAGACACAGAAAAGTGAGTCGTTTACCCATGTCACACAATAGTGCCTTGCCTGAGTTCTTCTAACTCCAAAGCTGGTGTTTTTTTTCTAGCATAGCATGTAGCCTCTCTAAAATCTGCCCAGGAATATGCCACACTGGGGACACTCCAAACTCCTTATAATAGACACTTTTTTTTTCCTGCAGATCCCAGTGTGATTTAGAATGTGCCCAACTACTAAACTACATATCCCAGATGCCTTGCAACTAGGGGGTGGATACACAATTCATCCTAGCCAATATGATATAAATAAAATTGTTTAGGTAGGGCTTAGCTCCTTAAGGCAGTAGCAGAAAACTATAATTTATTTTTTCTTTATTTGCATATGTTTTTTATATTTTATTGATCTCTCTTATTTTCTGCCTGAAACTCAGATGTCATCACATCTAGAGGTGGAGTTGATATATGGTAAGTCAACAAGATGACATCACAGAACTGCATACCAGCTCTGGGCTGCCTCCCTCTGGATTTCTTTTACATGGGAAAAAAATTAAAACACATACTTGTTTAAGCCACCATTTCTTCAGGTTTTCTGTTGCCTGCAGTCAGACAGGATTCTGATTGCTTCCCCCTTTGAACCAACCTACCATAGAAGTGGTAGGAGATCTCCTGGCTCTTCTTGCTAAAATCCGTACCAGGTCTTCTGGTTCCTCTTATTTCCCAAACCACATCCTCTAGAGTTTCTCTGGAGTGTCCCTAATGATGGGATCGTGGAGTATGCGGGCTGAGATCCCAGCACTGCATACGCACCAGCCAAAGGGGGATTGTCGCCTGTGGTTTGTACTGTGAATGGAACTTCACCCACACACTACAACTGGATCCTCCTACCCCAGGCTGAGCATGCGGCCAATTATGTATTCAAAAGGATACAGAACAGCACTGACATGCACGTGCCTAAACGACTAAATCATGGCATAGGTAATGGTCTTTCAGCTTCTTTCCAGCTTATTTCAAACAACTGTCAAGATTCTACAGCTATGTAGGAAGATTCTGCAGCTACATAGGAAGTTTCCTAAACTGGTTCTAGTCACACAAGAGCCCTTGCAATAGTGACAGTAGTGAGGTATTGTGCTTTGTATGGCTTCAACAGCAACCATTGCACAGGAAACAGACACGGACAGCATGAGAAGACTGCTCATGAGACACATTTGAAACGCCCCCAGGGATTCACAGAAATAACTGGGGAGAGACACTTGCTGTGATTACTATGGCTGTGTAGAAAGCCACCCAAAAACTTAAGAGACTTAGGACAACAAAAAGAATTCAGTTCCAGGAATTCAAATGGGGCACAGAAGGCTGGCTTGGCTCTGTTCCTCAGTGGCCATGGCCTCAGCTGGCAGACTCAAAGGCAGGAAGCTGGAATCATTGGAAGACTCATTCATTTACATGTCTGGTGGTTGATGCTGGCTATTGGCTGGGGGCCTAGGTTGGGCTGTCAGCTGGGGCATCCACATGAGGGCTCACCATGTGGCCTGAGTTTTCTCATAAAATGGTTCTAAGGGCAAGTGTCCCAAGGGAGAGCACCATGCTACCTTTCACAACCTAGCCTTGGAAGTCATCCTGAAGTCACGTCTGCTGCATTCTATTGGTTCAAAGGGAGGGATCTCCAGCTCTTGAAGGAGGCACGTTAATGTCACATTGTAAGAGCATATGAGATGGGATACACACATATACATATCAGTACAGTTATCTTTGGAAAATACAATCTGCCACAATGTTGAAGGAATTTGGATGCCCCACTTTTACACTGGGGGTGGGAGTTGGAAAAGACAGGCAAGAGGCACAGATATATGGTTATTGCCTAAGACCAAGGGAGACGTGAATTACCGATTCAATTTTATAGTCATACGTATTGTCAGGCCCTTGCTTTCTTAGTCAGCTCAGGCTGTTATAACAAAGTACCATAGACTTTGACTTATAAACAATAGAAATTTATTCATCACAGTTCTAGAAGCTGGAAAATCCAAGATCAGGGTGCCAGCACAGTCAGGTTTTGAGGAGGGCTTTCTTTGGGGTTGCTGACTGCCAACTTCTCATTTTATCCTCACGTGATGGAAGGAGTAAGAGAGCTCTCTGGGGTCCCTTTTATGAAAGCAGTTATCCCACCTATGAGAGCTCCACCCTTATGACCTAATCACCTCCTGAAGGGCTTATCTCCTAATCTTTTCACATTTTGGGTTGGAATCTCAAAACATTAATTTTGGGGTGGCACCAACATTTAATCCATTTCATGTGCATTTGCTTCATTCTTTAGACTGTAAGATCTGTTGTACACACTTTTTATTTTTATGGCTCACAGTTCTCAGTGTCTTCCTGTCCCAACTCCTCCTTCAAGCTCCAGCTCACATTTCCCTTCTTTGGTAGAGTTGTCCCCCACTCCCCTGGGAAGTGGGGGACAACTGCTCTTTGCCTTCCTCACCAGGCTCACAAAATTCAAGATATCATTTTTGTAACACTTAAATGCTTATATTACTCCCAATCAACGGTATAATATCAAACATCGATGGGGCATTACCCGACTTTTCCATTCTCTAGTGTTCTTTTAAGCATCTAATATTTAAGTGTAAATTTCCAATTATATCTAGGAGTATATATTGACTTACTGTAACTACAAACCCAAGACATGCTCGGAAGAGCTTGCCAAAATGTTACTTTTAAGAGCCTATTAAGGAGCTTTAATATTTTATTTTGGATTATGCAGATAAAGTTTATAAACAAGGTTGTTAAAAAATAATGGGGATGAGAAAGCCTTTCTATCTCTTTCTTTATATCTGGGTAGAGGGAATAAAATACAAATCTAACTCTCCACCCCACCGGGCAAAAACTAGGGCAATTCCTGTTCTCTCCAAATTGAGATGGAGGAGGTCTCCTAATCCCACATCACATCTCAACAATGACCAGCATCTGGGGCCCCTGAGTGGCTCAGTCGGTTGAGCCTCTGCCTTTGGCTCAGGTCATGATCCCAGGGTCCTCGGATTGGATTGGGTTCCGCATCAGGCTCCCTGTACCACAGGGAGCCTGCCCCTCCCTGTGCCTCCCTCTCCCTCTGTCTCTCATGAATAAATAAAATCTTTAAAACAAAACAAAACAAAACAATACAAAAAAATGACCAGCATCTAACAAGAGCTTATTGTGTACCAGCCACTTTAAGTATATCATCTCTCTGAATTTTGACAATGATCCTGAAAAGATACCATTATCCCAATTTCACAGAGCTAATAGATGGCACCACTTGGATATGAACTCACATCTGCCTAATTCTAAAGCTCTGTACTGTAGACTACCCTGCATACCCTCTCTATTGATGCTAGGGCAGGTCACATGCTAGAGCCTTGTTAGGTGGGGTCAGCAGGGAGTTCACCAGGTAGGCAGGGGATCTCCCAAGCTCTACTAGAAATATCAAGATCAGAGTTCAAATCTTAGCTTTTCTTTTCCTGCAACTTTGAACAAATCACTCGAGTTCATCTTCTTCTACATCCTCTAAAATTACTTACTGAACATTTACTATGCATCAAACACTTTGAATTATCTCCTTTAATCCTCACATAAGCTTATAAATTAGATTTCAGTATTACTCCCCCTTATAGGGAAGGAAACTGAGGTTTGGGATGGTTAGGTGACCTGCCCAAGGCTGTAGAACTAATGGTAGAGCCAGATAAGCCCAGGTCCATCTGATTCCATGGCTTGAACTCCTAACCACCCAGCATAATTATCCCTGTTAACACTTTACTCACCCATCTTGTTGTAACAAGTATGATATATATGTGTAAGCATTTTGTAAATGTTAAGTATGAAACAAGTGTTAGCTGATAAAATTCCCATTATGATAGGAAAACT
This sequence comes from Vulpes lagopus, assembly GCF_018345385.1. NCBI lineage: Eukaryota > Metazoa > Chordata > Mammalia > Carnivora > Canidae > Vulpes > Vulpes lagopus. Next base: position 15,797,612 of record NC_054840.1, on the reverse strand, counting down.
GTGCTGGAAGAGAAAATAAATGTTCAAATAAACAGAAAAATCTGAAATTCTGAAGCCAGTACCCTCTGGAACCAAACAAAGACCAGCAGCCAGAATGCTGTATTATTAGATAGTTCCACTTAGCAGTATCCATTTGTTCAGCTTCAAGAAAGAGTAAATCACTGTATATGTCTTCCCAAACTACTTTAATTATAGATTAGCCTCATCAATCTTAATAAAATTGTGCCTCATGTTTGAGGTTTATATATGGAAAAGTGCTCAAAAGCAATTACTTTTATTTCCCACGTCTGTCATTTTAAAAATTCTTATATTCACAGCTTTATCCCCTTAACTTTATTCTTAGACTCATTTTTAATCTGCCTCTGTCTAAAACTAAATCATGGCCCCATGGTATCGAACAGCTTAAATGTCACATCAGTAACATGGTCATTGATTTTATATTTCTGTCCAGACTAGTAGACTTCAAGCAGAAAGCAGTGAGGACCGAGCACTAAAAATGTGCATTTCTTTCCAAATAGTCCAACTTTATTATTAAAATAGGATGAAGTTTTAAAATTAAGAAATCTTCCAGATTTGTGATTCTAAGGAATGCTCTTAATTGATGGTGGACAGCCCTTTCAGATTTGTGTGTGGACTTAATGAAAAAGTGGTACTTGCTTTGTTGCCGTGGCAAAACCCAGTCTATGGGGAAATTAGCCTATATTAAAGAACCCCATTTCTTAAAATATTAACTAGAGTTTCAGGTAAGAAAAAAAGTGGCTGTAGAGGAGTGTGGAGGATGTTCCTTGGTCACATAAGTTAGAAAAATGCTACCTTGGGGCACCTGGATGGCTCAATCGATTAAGCATCTGCCTTCAGCTCAGGTCGCGATCTCTGGGTCCTGGGATCAAACTCCACATTAGACTCCCTGCTCGGTGGGGAGCCTGCTTCTCCCTCTCCCTCTGACCCTCTTCCCCACTGTGCTCGCTCTCTGTCTCAAATAACTAAATAAAATCTTTTTAAGAATGCTACCTTATATTGTTCCCTCTTAGAGAATCACAATGTACCTTTACAAATTAAAGGCTCTGAAAAATCCTGAGGTAGTGAAGCTCACATAACTTTCTGTAACTGGTCATTTCCCAAACTTACTTGACCACGTTATTTTTCAAAATAACAATAGCATCACATAGAACTCTTCCTCTGTGAGACTTTGGTAAAGACTATTATAATTGGTTCTGAGTTTAAAAATGTCTGAGGCATGTAACCAAACCACTTGAACTTCCCAAGACATATTGTAGCTAAGAGAATAATTTTTTACAATGAGATTATATTCTAAAGGAATTCGGTGGTGCCTGCCGAGTAACATTGGAAAGCTCACAACATGCTCTAAAAACCCTACAAATTTAGCATTACTTATTTACATCGCAAATTTATTCCAGAAAGATTTGCTATAATTTATTATATAAATAGAAATAGCAAAATATGAATAAGACTCAGGCAAAAATAAAATTAATTAGAAAATCAAGGCTATATTGAAGAAGATACATTAATACAGAGGGAGAAAAGGAGGGACCAGCACACATGTCGCTAAACTTTAAATTTAGTTCTGAGCTCCCCAGCAACCACAGCAAAAGGGGATTTGTGACGATTTGCATAATTATCATGATGAAAAAGAGTAAAGTTTTGACAGGTCCAGTCCATAAGGAGAACAAGGCTTTTTTGGAATGATTTCCAAAAGTAATCATTCGAAGGGAGAATTTCATAGGAGACATAATGCTTCCAGCCATTTTCCAAATGCAGTAACAAATTTATGTGGCTAATTCTTATAGCATTGCCAATGATAAAGCTCAGGGCCAAATATTAAATTCTACAAAGTTAATGGGCTCCATTTGTCTTTGGCTGATTCAGGAAGACAAGTTACAAATCTAATAAAATCATGATAGCCCTAAGACAAATTAGCTTTGTACTTCACCATTTTCAGAATCAAACTAACAGGCAAGAAAAGATAATGCACTCTTTTTGGTTAAATAAGAATAGCTGGCACTTATATAGACCTCACTATATGCCAAGCACTGTTCTAAGCACTTTATATGTATCCATTCATCTAATCTTCATAGCTACTCCATAAGGTAGCTATTATATCCTTTAATTTACAGATGAGGATAAACAGACTCAGAGATCTGGTGCTCAAGGTCACAGAGCAGTACTAACTAACACTGTGTAGCAATTGAGGCCAACTTTTCTAGGCAGATGGGTGGGATAAATGTGATTAGTCTTAGGCAACAGAGGGGGAAATACTCCTCCCTTCAATCTATAGAATCAGAGGAATCATGTCATTTGTTATCGCTGCATCCCTTGAGCTATAGAAGGTGGTTCAGGGCCACTGTATTAATCAAGGTCCAACCAGAAAAAGAAATCATTCTGAATATTTAAAACAGAGGGAATTAAATTAAATACAAGAAATTGGGGTAGCCCCAGTGGCCCAGTGGTTTAGTGCCACCACCTTCAGCCTGGGGTGTGATCCTGGAGACCTGGGATTGAGTCCCATGTTGGGCTCCCTGCATGGAGCCTGCTTCTCCCTCTGCCTGTGTCTCTGCCTCTCTCTCTCTCTCTCTCTCTCTCTCTGTGTGTGTCTCATGAGTGAATAAATAAAATCTTTAAAAATAAATAAATACATGCATACATACATACATACATACAAGAAATTGGTTAAGCAGAAAGAGCTAAGAAACCCCCAGGAGAGTGTGAAGCAGCCCAGAGATTAATAACAATGGCAGGGAAGAAGTGGTTTTACAGGAGCCTGGGGGCTGGGGGACAGCAAACCTGTCCAGGGGAGCCATAGAAGAGCTCCAGGGCTCCCACCCCGGCTCCCACCTCCATTCCAATCTTCCACTGGCTGAACCCTGTCAGAATCCTGATACCCTCAAGGGATCAGCCCTTCTATAACAGGTTAGACCTTGGAAGGTTGAGCAGTGATCTAAAGCAAAAACGTTCTTGAGCACCTGCACAATTTTAAATAATAGAAATGTAGCTATCACAGATTTCCGTCTCCACCCTCAAAGGTAAATTGCAGGACAGATTGGTCAATCTGAAACACAATTGAGAATCAGAAAATAAAGTTTCTGTGTTGTTCAAATGTCATTAAAACCATGTTATTGCACACTAAAACCGTAAGAATGCAATTCCTCCATCCACTCCTTCAGGGGATAATGGTGAGGAAGTAAGGCTGGCTGTTAAGCTTGAATTTATATTATTTCATAATTATATAATGTTACATAATTTCAATAAACTTAAAATCTGGAAAAAAAATAAAGCAAAAACGTCCCAGACTGGCCCAGGTGCTAACAGTATAAATGTGAAATTCTATCTTCCAGTAGCTGGAGCATATGGGCCTCAGGAGACAAATTGCCAGTAAATAATGGCTTATTTTGCAAGGTAAAATACTTTATTCTGTAAAACCATGGAATAGTTACTTAGGAGAGGGGTACATGTTGAAAATACAAGCAGATTCATAAACTTAGGTAAATTAATTCCATAAAAATGCATTCAGCATCTATTGTCTACAAGTTGCCAAGGCAGAGTTTCCTGCATGGCATGGCCAACAGCCTTCTGAAGTTCTGGAAGTTCTTCATGGATGCACTCCCAACATTAACCAGTTCATGCTGTCTCAAGTGAGACCAATACATGGATGGAGATGCTTGTCTCACAGAGTGTTGAATGGAGTGGGTCCTGTGTGACTTGGGTGCAGCAGGATAAACTTTGCTAAATGACCTAACAGTAAATCGGGACTATAGAAAGATGGTGCGCTGTCAGGAACATTTGAGAACTTTGCCTCATGAATTTCTAATAGAGCACAGGCAGGCAGGGAGGAATTGCATTCAAATAACAGTGTGGCAATGGACAGGGAGGTAATGTGGGTGCAGGGCAACCCTTCAGGTGAACCTCCCAAAGTTGTCAAAAGGATGCCAGTATGCAGAAAAAAAACAGAAACCCACTGTTCTACAGAAGCACAGATCAAAGCCTAGTGCCGTGAACTGATTTCTAGAAACCTGACAATTAAGATAGCTACACAGCCTCCTGAAGTAGAGGTAGAAAATGAGAATTACCACGAATGGGAGATGGTGTTAAGGGGAGTCCTAGAAGAAAGAGACAACTTGTAAATGAGGCAGGTGGCTTTGGGGGTCAGTAGTGTAAAACATGAAGAGTAGGAGATATTGAAGCTACATCTTATATGGTTTTGACCCTGTGGAGATGGGAAAAGAGAATTCCTGGTGGAGGGCACAACCAAAGGGAAGGGACAACATCTCAAGCAGGGAGTCGAAGATCTATGTCAGGTAGTCATTTATTGAAGCAAAGGGTGCAGGGAAGGGAAGGAGTAGAAAATAAAAATGAAAAGGAAGATTAAGATCATATTCAAAAGGCCCTTTTAAAATTCATTTTTGGATAAATCTACAATGGAAATTGTTAACCCCAAATTTGGATATTTGGTCTATTTTCAGTCTTTCATCCATGTCAATTAACATTAGAAGCAGGAAGCCCTGTCCTGGGACTAATGGCTGGCTCAGAGTCATGCTACTTGACCCGACGCCCTGTAACTCTACAATCATGGGCAGGGTGCCAAGCAAGAACAAGCACTCCACACTCAATCCAGGTGTACAGAGAATATTCAGAAGAAAGAATTAACAACCAATTTTTCCTTGTAATGAAAGAGAGGTGAAGGGTATATTACTAGTTACAAGTTAAAATAATGGAGTGTAAAAATGTTTCACCTTATTCATTTCATGCTATATGATTTTTCTGCCAATGGAGCATTTGACTGGTATATCAGCCTACTGACAAATATATTCTAACTTCAACAATCTGACCATTTAAAAAAAGAATGAGTGAGAATGAATTCATTCAGCTGATATAACTGGAATTCTAATTTCAGATCTTCTTGGTTTCACTAAATATATCTCATCATATTTATGGTTTAGTTTTTATATCTCAAGCAAAAAAAGAGAAAGTTTGCCATGAGAAATTAACTGATAAACTGTTATAAAGCAAAATTTAAATCTAGAAGGCAAGTCTCTCATAAATAATATTGTTTCAGGACCCAATATATCCTTATTTTCCCAAGCATATAACTTAGCATACTGATGAGCATTGGATGGCTTAGTTCATGTATAAAGAATGGAACATAATGAAGGAAGGGAATTTATCTACTGTTTACAGAAATGAGTACAAAAATAGCTGGCCTGTCATTTTATTATCTAAATCATTATTAACGTGTTATGGAAAATGGCCACAAAAGTGACAGAAATTATTTCCTCAGAGGAATCTTGTATTCCTGGTCTAGAACACAGTCCAGCTCGACTCTCATTTTCCTTGTAAGTTGGCTGGTCTCTCAATGTGTCAGAAATTGTCAGCGAGAAGACAAGTGCCTCCCCCACAAGGGCCCCTTAAGCCAGGCCAAGTAGTGAGGGAGTAAGATGCTTACTCACACTTTTGAAAAAGCCTTAGATCCCATTTTCAGCACTGCCACCCTTTTGCTCTGGGATTCAGGTGCTTTTTAAACTGTCTTCACCTGGGAAAAGGGTAAGAATAACTTCAGCCCTTCTCACAGGAACGTAGTGAGGAGAAAACAAAACGATGCATGCAGAAGTGCTCTGAAAAGCTAAAAGAGCAAATACAAATGTAGGTATTATTTTCATAAGGTCCTGGATGTACTCAACCTTTTGTTTCTAATTTCAGGTCAGGAAGAAAGATTTCTATTTCCTTTTGCGCCTAATTTGAACAAAAGATAAAAACATCTCACTTTGACTTTTCTCCTACTTCAAGCATTTGGCTTGAAGAAGCTTTTGTCAGCAAGCTGCCAACTAATAGAGTTGAAAGGAAATCCAAACTCCACTCCAAGCCAGGGGTGTGGAGATGGAGAGAACAGGAAACATCGCTGGAACTTTCTTGGTCTCCAAGAAGAAACTGAACAGGACTGGAGAGGTAACTATAAATCACAAAACCTGTTACAGACCCTGCAGAGAACCAGATTTGGTTTAAAAATTGAACAACAGCAGAAGATGGCTTGACTCTAAAGCTAATCTAGGAGAGAAGTTCAAGTGTTGAGGCAGAAATGGCATAGGCTTTGCTCCAAGCATAAGAGATGACGAGTGAAGGGTCTTCCCACCTTGGGAATTTATCCCCATGCACTTTCCTCCACCTGGAACACCCCTTTCCTCTTCACCTTGTCTTTTCTTAGGGAACTGCTTCTTAGAGAAGCCTCTCCTGTTGAAACCCCCATCATACCCCATTCCAGATCATATCTGGTGTAAAAAATGTGAACAAGCTAAACTTCTTTATAATTGCTTATCATCGTTGGAATTAGTAATTCATCTGTGTAGCAGATTAGTGTCTGTTCTCCCTTCCTCAGTAAGCTCCCTGAGGACAGGGAAGAGTTTGATTTTTATAGAATCCCCAGGACAGAATTATAGTGTCCCCTAGCTCAAAGTGAGTCATTAAATATTTATTAAATAAGTGATGAAAGAAATACAATCTGAAAAGCACTTCAAAGCAGATTGTTTGAGATGGCAAATTACTTCTATTGAGGCACATTTATGTAAATACGAGGCACATTTATGTAAATACATGCTATTTACAATAAAACACTTACTTTACTGTTGCTTAGAGAGAACATATTGCAAATGGAGGGAAACCATAAAATGAGAAGGTTAATGAATCAATTTTAATGAAAAGTTAATAGTAGGGAAATAGGCTGCACACCCTGAATAAAGAGTTCTTACAGACTGGATGGTTTACAAGGTCCCAACTGCCCAGGTTTAGATGTTCTGAAGGAGGGATGTGAAAAATGGGCAGAACTATTGCTTCCCAGTCTTGAAGGCACAGCTCACAGTCAGTGGACATCAGAGAAAAATTCCCTTCTGGACCAGGCATCATGTGAAAGAACAAAAAGTCGCATGATGGGGCCATCCAGTCTTTCTCAAGCTACAAGGATGGCTCCCAGAAGCAAAAGTGAAACAGTAGCTGGTTTTGTTGCATTTTATTTACTTTCTTCTGTTCTAAAACTGTTGAAAAGTGTGGCTAATTTGGCATTCATTCATATGTGTGTAAATGAGGAAGATAAAATTCTCAAAAAATATTATTCAAGCTCTATGGCAAGTTAAAGCAATTAATAGTTTTTTTTTTTTTAAGATTTTATTTATTTGAGAGAGAGAGAGAGAGAGCATGCATGAGGTGGGGGGAGAGGCACAGAGAGAGGGAGAAGCAGGTTCCCCACTAAGGAGGGAGCACAACCCCAGGATCCCAGGATCATGACCCCTGCCAAAGGCAGATACTTAACACAGACACCTTGTAATTAGTATTCTTAAGTTCTATCAAGCTCTCCTCCCAGGTGCCCTGCAATCAATATTCTTAATTTCTATCAATCTATACTCCAAGAGACCATGTTTTTTTTTTTTTTTGTATAAAAGTCAGTCCCCATCCCCCTTCCACCTGTTTTTATCTCTCGCACACACTTTTAGTGCCAATGTTCAATAAAACAAGATTTATTTTTTAATTTTTACATTGTGATCTTCCTTTATCTTTCATTTATTCTATGGAACATATAATCATTTTCTATCTTCCTCGCTAAGTTGAATTTATGACTTTCTGTGAGCTAAGTCTACCCCATTCGTTTGTGTGTTAAGCAAATATAAATAATAAGGATGCTGAGTAATAAAGCTCAGATCTTTTTCTGGAGCTTTTAAAGCTGTAGTGTTTCTTTCCTTCGAAAGGTTGTACACTATAAATTACATTACAAATAAAAATGAATTAAGTGAGACTGAGAGGTCAGAGAAGAAATACAGAGGCGCCAGTTTCTGCGGAGGGTCTTTAATGGATGATACTTTGAGGCTATCAATTTGGAAAGAAAAAAATCAAATAAAAATCCATTTCATACTCATTTTGCAGACTTCATCCTTTTCGTTGTTTTCATATAAGTAACTCTGCCAACGTTTTATTTCATATAAGATCTATGTTGTTGTTCTACTCTGTCCTAATATTATGCAAACAAATTCCAACTCCTTAAAGGCAGATAGAAATTAAACCATTCAAATGCTGTTCATTTAGTAGTTTCAAAATAACAATAAGCAAGGCACTTTCATCTATGTGTCACCAAACATGCCACTCCTCATTTATTTTTGCCACTGTTCCTACTTCCACTAACAGAAATCCTGAAAGATCAGATAATGAAAACCAAAGAGGTCTTTATGCTTTTTCCAACTTCATAGTCAAAGCCCATCTCAAGCTATGAACTGCCTTCATCCTTGAGATTGTTTGAAACTTGTTAGTTTATTTTTTCTTTGGGAAAGTGAGAATAAGTTTTGACCAAAGAGGAAACTGCCACTTGTTGCCTTTTGTGGAGTCTGTTCTTTACTCCATTTAGTGGCAGCTGGGAGTGCAGACCTGGGCATATTCCATGCTAGGAAAAGAATCTCCCCCTCCCACCCCCCATAATGATGAACATCCAGCAGAGTTCCTTGAATATAGAAAATGTTCAATGTAAATTTGCCAAAAGAATGGGTTTAATAAAAAAAAAATGAGACAGTTTTCATTGTTTAAAAATTAATCACTTCCACTCCTTTATTGGACTAAGTTTGAAACCCCTTGATAATCAAGCTTTACAAAATAGGTTTAAAGTGTCCCAAGAGAGAAACAGACCGTGGCACAGAAAAACGTGGTGGCTTCAGGAGAGCTTAGAAAGAGGGGCCCGTGCTCAACCAAATTTCACATGAAGTAAGACACTTCCAGGCTTCTCCAGAAGAAGAAAGGCCACCGCCCCTAACATTGGTCCATTAGGCTATTAAGGTGATACGGTGTGAGTTACTTTGCAAGAAATCTGCTTTTATCTGACCTACATTTGAATCCCGATTGTCTCCATATTTCTCCTTTGCTTTTACTTTTTCCCCTCAAAGACTATGGAATTTGCTGTTGATTTCTCTCCAGGGGTCCTAGTGTTTAAAGGGTGTGGGAATGAATCCATGTTAATCCTAAGTAGCTATTGCCTCTTCCAATCTGCCTTCATGACAGCGCAACTCCCGGCTTCTCCATGCACAGCGTCGCTCTGAGAGGCCGCAGAAGGCCACAGCACCCGGGCGAGCCCTGCGGGTCCGGGGCCGCGGGCACTGCCCTCCCTCCCGCCTGCGCGGTGCGCCGTGCCCGGGAGTGGTGACTGCAGGGACCTGCCTTCCGCCCCCCGTGCTGAGTGAGGGCGCGGACTCCCTTTAAAAGCAAACTTTGCAAACAAGAATAACCTTGAGAAAGACCCTTCACGTACGCAGATCGATGCTCGGGACCTGTGTCGCGCCAAAGAGGCCTCCTTGTACCCCAAATCCCTGCTTTGTGCGGCGGGCGCAGTGGGGGCTCACGGATGCGCCGCTGGGGACACAGGTGTCCCCCGACCTGTCCTGGGTCGCGCGGAGTCAGCTCCGCCGCCCGCCGGGGCCGCTGCGGTCGCGCCGAGGCCCGAGTCCCTCGGGGCATTACCCGCTCCGGGGGGGCTCCTGGGCGCCGACCCCAGCCCCCCTGCGCCCGGGCCGTCGGGCGGTCCCCAGCCCCCGAGCTCCGAGGCGGCGGAGGCTGCGCTGCCCCTTAATGGCCATCATCCATTTTTAATCAGAAAGATCGCAAGAAAGCTGGTAGGCGAATGCAGCCCGAGCGCGTTTAAGTACAGCCCCGGGGAATCCAATCACTTCAGACCGAGGCTGCTACGCGAGCGAGAGCCCCCGCGCCCGCCGGGCGGGGAAGAGCGTCGCGGCTCAGCTCGGGCTCGGGGCTGGGGGCTCGGGGCTCGGGGGCTCGGGGGTTCGGGGGTTCGGGGCTGGGGGCTCGGGGTTCGGGGTTCGGGGGTTCGGGGCTGGGGGCTCGGGGTTCGGGGTTCGGGGGTTCGGGGCTGGGGGCTCGGGGCTGGGGGCTCGGGGTTCGGGGCTGGGGGCTCGGGGTTCGGGGGTTCGGGGCTGGGGGCTCGGGGCTCGGGGGCTCGGGGCTCGGGGCTCGGGGGCTCGGGGATTCGGGGTTCGGGGGCTCGGGGGCTCGGGGTTCGGGGGCTCGGGGGCTCGGGGCTCGGGGGCTCGGGGGCTCGGGGCTCGGGGGCTCGGGGCTCGGGGGCTCGGGGCTCGGGGGTTCGGGGCTCGGGGCTCGGGGGCTCGGGGGCTCGGGGGCTCGGGGCTCGGGGGCTCGGGGGCTCGGGGCTCGGGGCTCGGGGGCTCGGGGTTCGGGGGCTCGGGGCTCGGGGCTCGGGGGCTCGGGGCCCCGCGCGGAGCCTTAACCCTTCCAGCCCCGGAGGGCGGGGGGGGCGGGGGGGGGCGCCGGGGGGGGGGCGGGGGGGCGCGGCCCGCGGGTCCACGATGCCCTCGGCGGCCGCGCGCGGGCTGCCTCGGCCACACTGGGCGGCTCCGCGGGCGCGGGGTTAAGGTCGGGAGCTCCCGAGGCCGCTCCGGCGCGAGCCGCCGCCGCGCACGGCAGCCCCGCGCCTCGGGCTCCTCCTCCCGCCCGAGCGGGGCCGCGGGAGGACGGCTCCGGCCGCAGGGGGCGGGGGCGCGGCGGGCGGCGCGCGGGGCCCGGCGGAGCCCCGGGGAGGGGCCGGCGGCCGCGCGGACGGACGGAGCCCCCAGCCCCCGGCCCCCGGCCCCCGGCCCCGGCCCGCGGCGCGGGCCATGTGGGCGCCCGGGGCCAGCGCCGAGGGCCTGCCGGGGGCGCCGCCGCCGCTGCCGCTGCTGCTCCTGCTGCTGGCGCTGGCGGCGCCCTCGCGGGGCGGCGGGGGCTGCGCGGAGCTGGCGTGCGGCGAGCGGGAGCGCTGCTGCGACGCGGCCAACGCCACGGCCGTGCGCTGCTGCAAGCCGCCGCTGCACGCCTTCCTCGACAGCGTGGGCTGGTTCGTCCGCAAGCTCTCGGGGCTGCTCATCCTGCTCGTGCTCTTCGCCATCGGCTACTTCCTGCAGCGCATCATCTGCCCCAGCCCGCGCAGGTACCCGCGCGCCCAGGCCCGGCCGGGGCCGCCGGGGGCCGCGGGGCCGCCCGACCGCGGCGGCGACGACGACGACTCGCCCGCGCTCCTGCGCGACGAGGCGGCCGCGGGCTCCCAGGACTCGCTGCTGGACAGCGGCGGCGGCGTCGGCCGGGCCCGGGGGGGCGGGCGCGCGGCCCCCGCCTGCGCCTCGGAGCACGAGCTGCGCGTGGTCCCGCCGGGCTTCCTGCAGCTGCCCAGCTACGAGGAGGTCAAGTACCTGCCCACCTACGAGGAGTCCATGCGGCTGCAGCAGCCCAGCCCCGGGGAGGTCGTGCTGCCCGTGTCGGTGCTCGCGGAGCCCGACGGCGCCCAGGGCCGCTTCCCGCGCATCTGAGCGCCCGCGGCCGCCCGAGGACCGCGCGGACTGAGCGGGGCCGGGGGGCAGGACGGCCTCGGACCCCGCGGGCCCCCCCGCCCGGAGCCCGGTCGGAGCCCCGGGACCTGGAAGTTTCCCTACGTTGCATTCGGTTCAAGGACACGCTAGGCGCGCGCGGCGGGGCGACGGCCCAGGCCGGGGCGCCCCTCGGACCCAGCCCCTCGTAAGTGGCGGGTCCCCGAACGGGCGGGCACACGGCGCCGCGCAGCGCGTGGGGAGAAGGGCTGTGACCTTCAGGGACGCGGGGGACGCGGGGAGGGGGCGCCGCGCACGCCCCCCGCCCGGCCCCCGGGAGCGGAGGGCGACGAGCCTCGGAGCCGGCTGCGCTGGGGGGGGGCAGCGCCCGGCTCGGCCCACCCCCTCCCTTGCGGGGCAGCCGGACCCCCCCGCCCCCGCCCCCGCCCCCGTATCTTCTCCGCCGAGCAGAGTCACAGCTGATGGCTCAGCCGCATGGGGAGGGACCCCCGCGGCCCCCAGGGAGGTGCTGCACCTGTTGGAAGACGCGGCGCTTAGGCCTATCGAAGACCGCACTCGTCATAAGAGGTACAGGTGGACTTTTGATTTCTCAATAACCGAGAAGACGTTTATATTTAACTTGTCTTTTATTTTTATATTTTTGCCATGTATTGAACGTATCAGGAGTGTATTTGTGCAATCGATGACAAGATAATCGTCTTTTCCTCTTTTTTTTTTTTTTAAGGCCTTAATGGTCTGGAAATTGTCATTATTGTTTAATAAAATATTGGACATGATTTCATTTACCACTGGGGGGGGAAGGCATGGTCAAACAAGAAAACATGTGGCATAAAACACATGAAGGATATCTTATTTTCACTATTTGAGAAGAATATATTTTATTTTTAGTACTGTGGTATAATATATGACTTTTTGTAATAACTATAGGTTGTGTAGCCTAGGTCTTGATTGTATCATTCACCACATAGTTATATGTAGAAATGACTGATACATATATGCCATACCATGAAGCATGATGTCATGCACTTTCCCCTTTATTTTAAAGTACATTCCACAACATGATACAAAACAGAAGAACTTGTGACTTCTCTTCAAAGCCATAATTGTGCAAGCAATGTACTGTAGAAGGATTTAGTAAACCTCTCGAAAGAAAAAAATAAATGTCATTGTATCCGTTTTACCATTCTATGACATGGCCTTTAAGCAAATGGTAATATAAAATACCGTATTGAAATGCATTATGTATAATGTACATATGTGCATTGTCTATGTGCAAGATACACATTGTATACCATATAATTATTACAGTTTATGATTGCCATGAAAGGAAAAGAAAAGGTTTCTCTGCTTGGGGAAGGATGAGTGTTACATTAAGAAGGATTTTACACGTGAACCTCACCTATGTATCTAGAAACATTGTTCTTATGGTTGAAAAAGTTTGGCAGTCCTGAGATTATATTAGATGCAATGGATTTAATTAACTTGAGAAGTGATTTAATTGAGAAATTAATTTGAGAAAATGATTTAAACTTTTAAAAGTGAATATAAAAAGCCCGACAGTTCTAAGAAATCTTAAAATGTGTGAATAGTAATAGAAGAGAATGGTTTACTCTAAACTTCTAAAAGATAATGACCCTGTCATTAAAATCATTTGAAGTGTTATTAAAACATAGAAAAACATTAAAATATTTCTCTGTGCAAATTGTATCAGATGTGTGACTATGTGGCAATGTATTAAAATATGAAATGTGTATCTTTGTTACTTAAAAGCAATTGTAGGTTTTGAATGGCAAAACAATAAGGAAGTGAGACTTTAAATTGAGAATGGTACAAGATTTAATGAAATCATCATATTGAATAATTGCATATATTCATGTTATTCAAACACCATAAATTTTAGTTACATGTGACTGTTAATACCACCCACCAAACAAACAGGAGTATTGCCATAATCTTTCAAATTATTTATCCTTTGAGGGTGTACTGTTTTAGACACTTCTTAAAATTCACCCCTATCTGAAACATCAACATAAATATCCAAGTACCAGTATATAAAGTATATAGTCTATATGTTGTTGCTATTACTAGCATCTTGAGCTTTGCAACAAAAATCTTGTAAAAATACACTTATAAAGTGTATTTCCTTTGCATCAACTATGGAACATTTCTCTCCCTAAAATGCAGAATGTCTATAATGTAACACTTATCATTCAGTGAAGTTCTACTGAATTTTAAAGTTACCACAAATTTTACACTTGTTTTTTTCCTACACATCACTCAAGCTTTTATGCACATCTCTCATTTAATAAAAATGAGTTTGACTCTGGTTTTTTTTCTTATTTCTTTAAAAATTTTTTTTTTTTACTCTGGTTTTTTTCTTGCACTTCATTTACCAAGCACAAGTTTGTGGGGAAAAATTCTTAAAAACTATCCTTGTTATTGATAAGTGAACATGTTTCATGGTAACACACACACATATATAACACACTATGTTAATACACACAGAACCTATATATTCATAATGCTGGAATATCTGGATAGAAACATTTTTAAAATACTTAAGGGTGGTATCTAGGTGTATCAGTTTTATAAATTTCACCTGGAAGTTAACTATTACCTAGAACTAGTAGGAAACAGAAATGTAGAAAACATTAATATAGAAAAGTTATTCTCTCACCTAAAAATAATTCATGAAGAGATACAGATTTTACTTATTTTCAATATTTTTTATATTTAGGTGAGGGCACAGATTATATATATCTCTATATATAAAATCATCAGTTGCTTAAAAACATTCATATTTTTCAATTATAAATATTATATATGCATACACACACATATATAAAGTAATCTGTTGCATAAAAGCAGTTTGTTGGTGGTGTTCAATAACAAACAAGGGGAAAATGTCTTCTTGAGATAGAATGATAGTTTCAAGAGGCCATTAATTCAACCATGGAAAATGGCTCTGGCAATTATGCCAAAGGGCATGAGGTGTACTATATAAGGAAAACAAGATTCAATTGTAAAGGCTGAAGGGAATATTAAGGATATGGCCTCAACAGTTTAAAAGGCAGTATGCTAAGTACCTCAATGCTGTACTCGATGTATACAGTTTCAAGTGGAATTAATAAAGGAAAACAGTTCACAGCTGGAACTTATTACGTAATAAACATGAATACGGTGTTCAGATTTGCGGTGTTCAGATTTAAATAATGTTCTGCATTGATTTCTGTAAAAATTTCATAAACACAATTAATTTTAATTTCCAGATTGAAAGAAACAATAAGTTGTTTTATTTTGAATTAACCACCTTGCCAAACTGTAAGTTGCGGACAACCAACCAATCAGTAATAGAATATTTGGCAATTTGTATTTGACCTCACCAGTTTACAATTTACTTTTTCATTCTCCTTTCATTAGTTGGTAAAGAATAGTAGGCTAAGGGAAGGTATTTTATCAACAAAGAATGACCTAGCAATCAGCTAATTGTAAGAAATTAAGACATCCTTTCTTCCATAGAGATGGAAAGGATGTCTCTTTTTAAAATTTTTTGCCTGTAAAATAATCAAAAGTCGAATAAAACCAATACTTTGGTTGTATTTAAATACATATAGAACCTAATTTTATTTATTTTCTTTTACTTACAGAATTCGCTTTTAATTTTATGGCATAAATTATACGATGGAGGACATTTTGCTTGCCATCCAACTGAAGATTATCACTTTTATTTTCCTCTTCAGCTTCTTAGCTAAACACCTTCATTGTCTTGATCTCTTTTAGTTCTTATTTTCTTTGTATGTTGTTACCTTGCTTTGAATTGTATTAGTTTTCCCTAAAACACATCCCTCCCATCTGTCTCCAACTTGTTCTTTTCTGTGCTTTAATTAATCACTCTGGTTATGGCTTGGTCTTTTGAACAAAGTTTTTTCTTTTGGTAAACATTATTTTCCAAAGTGTGCTTTGTTTTCTGTTTGCATCTGCTTGTGTTGGTTTCCAGTTTTGAGCTTTTTTATCCACTCAGGGACTGTAAACGTATTTCTCGTTCTTAACCATAGAGATTTTCTATCTGAGCGAATAATCACTGAGCAAATGATCGTATCTTTGCAGCTCTCTAGCTAGAATTTTCATTTTTCTAGATCTCAAACAATAATTCTTGATTTGCCTTTTTATCTTTTTATTTCTTCACTTGAAATTCCTGGAGGGATTGTCAGCACTTTTCTCCCTACCTTTCCCTAAAAATGTGCTCTCTGCTGTGTTTATAAGGGCAAAGAATTAGACCCTTGCAACTTAGTAGTGACAGAGACCTTATTTTGTCTTCCAAACCTCAAGTATATTATTTTTCCATTGACTGCTGATCTTTAAGCTTCTAGATTTTTCTCACAGGCATCTTTGTAGTTTCCTCTGTGTCATTTTATCTGAGGAATGGTTAACTGTTCTCCTCTTATTCCTGCTCATAGATGTTCTATTTGTTATACTAGATAGGTGATCATATTCTTCTATCTTTATAGACAAGACCTTATTTGAGCCTCTAGACCTCAAGTATAGCTTGAGTTTCTACTGATCACTGTATCTTTGACATTCTTAAGAATTTTTGCATGGGCTCCTCCTCAACTTCTGTGTATTGTACCACTGTTTTACTGGGTACACTAGATGGCACCTCTAACTTTATGTTTCTTTTATTCTTGCTTCTAGATGAACTTGAAGAATTCCGTAGTGTATTGTTTAAAATTTTACCTGAGGACTGTGAGTAGTTTTATCTTCTGCCTCTTTGTTGGCTACATTTATTTTGTCACAGAAAGGACTGGAATCCTCCAGATTTATACCTCTTTTATTTTGGTTGGTGGGAGTTTTGTCTTCTGTATTGACACAAGATTTTACCAGATAAAAATTAATTTTTATTTTCCTGGGTCTTAAAAATATCTTTTCTTCATTTGTAGGTTTAGCTTTTTTCTTCCAAACTGTTCATTGGCTTGTCCCATTTCTCCATGTGCATAACCCCTGCTGAACTTGCCAAGTGATAGGATCCCTATAGATCTATACCAGTTTACCTCTTCCTCTAATGTTACAGTCTCTCTCTTTTTCCATAGTCCATCTTCTGAGTTTTTCTCTTGGAAGCTCTTCACAGTAATCTTTTCATTTTTTCTTCATTTGAGACTTTTCTGTTGATAGAAGCAATGAGACTCCTGAGTCCTAGATTATTTCAGTATTTGTGCCTGTGATATAGGGACAGTGCTGACTCAGCTCTGCTTGCAAATCAAGCTCATATTTCTTTACATTCATTTCTGCACATTATCTGTTGGACTAGGGAAATGTTTAGATTTTTGAAACTCGTATTTTTTAGAGTAGATCTTGTTCTTTGACTACCTCTATTTTGCATGTTCTTAGGCCACACCTCTTCAGGTTCAGAGGCATTAATTTGGGATTCATATTCACAAGGACTACAAGAGTTTTCTTGACTGAAATCTCCTGGCCTATCCTTATTTTTGTTCACTGAGTCAAACATTTCTTCAAATCCACTCTAGTCAACTTCCAAATATCATATCTTTTGTTTGAAGTCTTCAAATGAATTTTTCTTTTTTCCTGATGGTTTCAACAAAGTGCTAATAACTGCTGATTCTGGGTTTTCTTTTGGTGTTTTAAAAAAAATTGGGGGCAGCCCAGGTGGCTCAGCGGTTTAGTGCAGCCATCAGCCCAGGGTGTGATCCTGGAGACCCGGGATCAAGTCCCACGTCAGGCTCCCTGCATGGAGCCTGCTTCTCCCTCTGCCTGTGTCTCTGCCCCTCTTTCTCTGTGTGTGTGTGTGTTTCTCATGAATAAATAAATAAAATCTTTAAAAAAAATTTTTTTTTAGGGCAGTCCCGGTGGTGCAGTGGTTTGGCGCTGCCTACAGCCCCTGGGTGTGATCCTGGAGGCCCCGGGATGGAGTCCCACATTGGGCTCCCTGCATGGAGCCTGCTTCTCCCTCTGCTTGTGTCTCTGTCTCTCTGTCTCTCTCTCTCTCTCTCGGTGGGTCTCTATGAATAAATAAATAAAATCTTAAAAAAATTAAAATTAAAAAAATAAAAAATTTGCAAGGTCGTCTACATTTTCTTTTGATTGAAAAATATGTACATTCTGTATATTCTATTTTTTCTATTACTTGGTTTTCTGAGTAGTATTTTTCACATCTTTTATTATAAATATTTTAGGTTTTTCTTGTAATTTCTGTGATGCATCTTAATCCTTACTAAGTAAGGATGTGAGTAAGCTTTTAAAATTTGGAGTTGCTATACGTATTGTAATGTCTGCCAGATTTTCTCCTGGATGCACCTTAGCAGTTTTCCTAAGTTTTTTTTCATGCCTCTAGGGTTTTCTGTCAATTCCCATCTCTGCTTTGGAGGTGTCTGAGGTTCTTGACACTTGTCAAGTTCTTTTGCTAGGTGTTTTGTCTGTTGATGCCTGTTGCGTCTTCTCTGGGTTCAGTCTTTCCCACATAAGTTTTCAGAAGTTTCCCGATTGTTGTCAGTTCAGCAGATTCATATTTTTCCCTGGGAGCTGTCCTGAGCTGCTGCTTGATTGCCTTGTATTCTGGACTCCACCATTTGCTGTGTAGTTTTCATAAGGCCCTAGGTTCCTGTTGAATCTTCTACTGGGTCTAGTTATCTCTAGGCATTCCAAGGTGTCTCTATACCTGTGAGTGAGGTTTTCACCTTTTCTACATTTCCACTTGGGAGATAGGGAATTGATGTTACTTTCTGGTTGTAGTGCTTGCTTTGGGCGTTTCTGTAAGCTCTTTGATGCCTTTGGATCCTCTACAGACTCGACATTTGTCCCCAGCGAAAGAATCCTGAGTATTCTTACATTTTCTCATCATTCTGGTTTGTGCTTTGGACTGTTCTCAGCTTTTTTGTGGACATCACAACCATTTATTTATTTCTCTGGTTCTGTTGGTGTTTGCAGGAATTCTTTGATACCTGCCAGGTCTTCCAAGGGCTTTACTTTAGGTGTTTAGGTGTTTTCAGCAGCCTCCTGATTATGCCTGTTAGAATTTCTACTGGTTCTGGATTCTGCTTTCAAGTGTTCCTAAGCTTTTTGTGAACATTATCATCATTTGTTTGTTCCTCTGGATTTACAGGGGCTCTCTGATGGCTGCCAGGTCCTCCATGGGTTCTGGTTTTACTTTACGTGCTCTCAGCATTCCTGTGAGAATTCTTAATTTTTACTGAGTCTGGCTTGTGTTTTGGCATACTCCTGAAACTTAATCCCATTTATTTGTTCCTGTTTCTTTTAGTGGGAGCTCTCTGATACCAGTCAAGTCTTCCACAGGTTCTGCCTTTTTCTTAGTTTTTTTTTCAGCAGTTCCTTGAGTCTGAAAGTTTCTACAGGTTCTGGATTCTGTTTGGGGGTGCTCCTAAGCTTTTTGTGGGATACCTCGTTTTATTTTAGTCTTTTTAAAATTAATAATTTTGTAAGTTAATTCCTGAAATTTGTAGTACTGTGTGTGAGTTCTGGCAATTCGTTTTATACCTTAAATATAATTTCTAGTTCTGATTTAAAATT
This sequence comes from Vulpes lagopus, assembly GCF_018345385.1. NCBI lineage: Eukaryota > Metazoa > Chordata > Mammalia > Carnivora > Canidae > Vulpes > Vulpes lagopus. The sequence continues at coordinate 15,778,704 of NC_054840.1, read as the reverse complement.
TGGCAGCAATTTCCATTGTAGCCGTCTTTCCAAAGAGTAAAATATAAATGTGCACAATTTTAGACGTAAGCTTGGCAGTTGCTGTGGAAGGTGGCACTCTTCACTTGCTACCATGATAATTATAACAATGATAACTATAATTCCTTGAATGCTTGCATATGCCAGGCACTGAACTAGGCATCTTACATTTAAAATTCATAACAGGAGGAGCTAAGGATTATTTTTTTAAAAGATTTTCTTTATTTACTTGAGAGAGTGCAAGAGCAAGCAGAGGGAGAAGCAAAGGGAGAGGGAGAGAATGAATCCTAAGCAGGTTCTGCAAAGTGTGGAGCCTGACCTTGAGTTTGATATTAAGACCCTGAGATCATGACCTGAGCCAAAATCAAGAGTCAGATGCCCAACCAACTGAGCCACCCAGGTGCCCCAAAAGGAACTAAGGATTATTAACCCCATTTTAAGATGAGAAAAAGTGCAGACAGGGAGGCTGAGTAGTGTGCCCAAAGTCACATGGGTGATAAGTAGAAGAGAAAGCAGATCCAGCTTGTTTGACTCCAGAGCTGGTACCCTTAACCACTAAACTTTCAACATGCAACAGATTTAACCTCACAGAATATCTTATCATTGGAGCTGTGGATGTAGCTCCATAGCATCACATTAGAATCACTTTTATTTTTCACAAGAAAAAATAAGGTAGCTATTATTTGTTACTTGCTGTTTATTATTTTTTTAAAGATTTTATTTATTTATTCATGAGATACACAGAGAGAGAGAGGCAGAGACACAGGCAGAGGGAGAAGCAGGCTCCATGCAGGGAGCCTGACATGGGACTCCATCCCAGGTCTCCAGCATCAGGCCCTGGACCGAAGGTGGCACTAAACCACTGAGCCACCCGGGCTGCCCGTTACTTGCTGTTTAAAGGAACTATTATTAAAAATATAATAGAATTTGGCCAGAAGTCTTTAATGACTCAAAAACTATTTGTGGAAATGCAGAAATTTTTTTTATAAAACCTGAAATGGTTAACAAAAGCAACACAAATAATTGTTTTGTTGTTGTTGTTGTTGGTTTGCATTTCATTCAGCCAATTCTTTCAACACCAATTGTGTCTCCTTCCTGGGTCTGACTTCATTAACTTTAAAAATTGAAAAACATTGCTTTAAAATAGTTGGTAAATTTTGTCCAACATCTTAAAAAACAATGGTTTTTGTATACTCAGCATAGAGAACCAAGAACTGTAGTGTCTAACACTATCACTAAATCCTCAGTGGCAGCTAATATAGAAATAGGGACAAAATAGCTTCCTAAATTAAGATTCTATTTAAATTCTTTTGGTAGAATATGAGTGTTTATTAAAACTTTATATAGAATAACATAATGATTTAGAGTTAGACTGCCCAAGTGAATCTCTAGATTTACTAGTTAAGACCTTAAGCAAGTTGTTTAACTTCTCTAAGGCTATTTTCTCTTTTGCAAAGTGGGGAGAGTATGTACTTCAGCTGGGCATAATATTAAGGTATGAATAGGAAGCACTTAACATTGTGGCTGGGACATAAAAATGTATCTCAAGTGCCAGTATACATACATTGGTCGACACTGGGTTCTTGGTATGAAATTCAGATAAATTTGTGGAAATTCAAAAACTTTACCAGTTAATCATGGACATTAATGATTCAAATTAAGAGTAGAAACACTTTTATAAAAAACAAAAAAATCTTCAGCTGGTTTCAATTGAGGTGATACACTCCGGGTTAAAGCTGGGGTAGGAAAGGAAAACTTAGATTTGGACAAACAAGGAGGGTATAGGAGTGGCAGACTAAATAAAATGGGAAGGGTTGAGAGTGTGGATATCTTGATGTCAAGGAGCAAGTGGAGTGGGAGACAGGTAAGAAGTGATAGAAAGCTAGGCCAGTAAAGTAGGAGATTGGAATCCTGGATCTTGAGAAGCTGTGGGTGAGAACAAAGTGGAAGCAGTGGTCTTGGAAGTGGGTCCTGGAGAGTGGACATGAGGGTTTTAGGAGTAGAGGAGGGTACAGGTTTGTGGGGGAACAAAAGGACAGGTAGAGAAAAGCAAGTCAATGAGAGCAAACACAGCCCAATGGACATTGAAACCGACCTCAGGTATAGTAGAACTGAGTCTGATATAAAAGTGTTTATATATATAGACTTTCCTCATTTTTAACCTGAAGAAGAGAAAGCCAAGGAATATAACTGTCATGAAATACTTAAAAGGCAAGTTAATAGGAGTTAATTGTTTTTTTTTTTTTAAACAGGGCTCCAGAAGGTAGAACCTAAAGGTTAAAAAAAAAAAATCAAACTACGAATACATTGATTTTCCCATCATCTGTCCACTCATCCATGTACTATTCATTGAGCCACCCACCAAAAAAACAGATTTTGGGTCATTTGTCAAAAAGGACACACACAAAACAAGATCCTCCAAAAATAAATGAAGGAACCAAGGCAAAGCTGCAAAAAAATGAGGTCATACCTTGGTTCTGAGCTTTATGACAGGAAATACAAAGAAGAGTTCAATTAAAGGATGTGGTGTTTATAAGTAAAAACCAGGCCAGGTGCTTGAGAGAAACACAGATCTTCCTGGTACTGAAATTTGGAAGAAGTTTCTCCTGGAAGAAACTTCTATAGAAAGAAAACACTATAGGGGCACCTGGTTGCTCAGTCAGAACTGAGGGACTCGATGTGGGGGGTCATAAGTTCACAGTGGGTATAGAGCTTAGTTAATAAAAAAAAAAGAAACTGTAATGTCAAGAATAAAATATTCAACCATTTTTACACTAAATATGTTCCATAGGGTTTATAAACATTAGATCCTCAGTATAGGTATAATATTATAGCTCAGTACAATTTTTCAAGGAGTCTAAATAATGCAGTACAGTAATTCTTAACTCCTAATCCTTTGGTCCAATCCCAAAATAGGTTATATTCTAGAGGAATGGATGACTATATAACTTTCAAATAATTCACCATAAATGTTATTTCCCTAAAGTGTTTTTTTAAAAAGATTTTATTTATATTCATGAGACACACACAGAGAGAGAAGCAGAGACATAGGTAGAGGAAGAAGCAGGCTCCAAACAGGGAGCCCAATGTGGGACTCGATCCTGGGACTCCAGGATCATGCCCTGAGCTGAAGGCAGGAGCTCAACCACTGAGCTATCTGGTGTCCCTCCCTAAAGTGCTTTAAAAGCCATTTTGTTGCTTTTTTTTAATGACAAAAATGATATTTAGACATACACATTGACCCTACAGACTCCACCAAAAAAACTGTTGGAACTGATAAATTCAGTAAAGTTGCAAGGCAGAAGATCAATATATAAAAATTATATGCACTAATAACAAACTATCAGAGAAATTAAGAAAACAGTCTCATAATTGAATCAAAAGAATAAAACAAATAAATTTAACCATAGAAGTGAAATATCTATACACTGAAAACTATAAGACATTGATGGAAGAAATTGAAAAAGACACAAATAAATGAAATGAATGATAGTCTGTGCTCATAGATTGGAAGAATTAATATTATTAAAATGTTAATTTTACCAAAGCAATGATTCAATGCAATTCCTATGAAATTCTAATGTCATTTTCACAGAAATAGGACAAAAAAAAATCCTAAAATTTTTATGGAATCACAGAAGACCTAAATAGCAAAAACAGTCTTAAGAAAGAAGAACAGGGATGCCTGGGTGGCTCAGTGGTTGAGCATCTGCCTTTGGCTCGGGGCGTGATCCTGGGGTCCCGGGATCGAGTACCGCATCGGGCTCCCCATAGGGAGCCTGCTTCTCCCTCTGCCTGTGTCTCTGCCTCTCTCTCTCTCTCTCTTTGTGTCTCTCATGAATAAATAAATAAAATCTTTAAAAAAAAAAAAAGAAAGAAGAACAAAGCTGGAGGTATCACACTTCCTGATTTCAAACTGTATTATAATAATAATCAAAACAGCTTGGTATTGGCATAAAAACAGACACATAGATCAATGCAACAAAATAGCCCAGAATAAAGCCATTAATTTATGATAAAGGAGCCAAAAATGTGCAATGGAGAAGGGCAGTCCCTTCAATAAAGGGTGTTGGGAAAACTGGACACATGCTACATGCAAAAGAATGAAACTGGACCACTATATTATAGCATACACAAATATAACTCCTATGGATTAAAGACTTGAACATACAACCTGAAACCATAAAACTTTTGGAAGAAAACACAGAGGTTAAACACCTAGACAGATTTAGGCAATGATATTTTTGGATTTGACACCAAAAGCAAAGTCAACAAAAGCAAAAATCAACAAGTAGAACTACATCAAACTAAAAAGCTTTCTGTACAGCAAAGAAAAACAATAAAATGAAAAGGCAACCTACAGAATGGGAAAAAAATATTGGCAAATCATATATCTGCTGAGGAGTTAATATCCAAAACATAAAAAGAACTCATACTAGTCAATAGAAAAAATATTCTATTTTAAAAATGGGCAGAGGACTTGAATAGACATTTTTCCAAAGAAGGCTTACAAACAGCCAACAGGTACCTGAAAAGGTGCTCAAGATCACTAATCATCAGGGAAATGCAAATCAAAACCATGAGATATCACCTCACACCTGTTAGAATACCTATTATCAAAATGACAAGAAATAAGAAGTGTTGGTGAGGAGCAGAAAAAAGAGAACACTTGAGCACTCATAGGAATGTAAATTGGTGCAGCCACTGCGGAAAACAGTATGGAGTCTCCTCAAAAAAATAAAAATAGAACAACCATATGATCAATTCCACTTAAGGGTATTTATCCAAGGGAAATGAAATCACTATTTTGAAAAAAATATCTTCACTCCCATGTTCATTGCAGCTTTATTTATAATAACCAAGACATGGAAACAACAGATGGATGGATGAGGAAATTGGGGTATATATATACACATATATATACACACACACACATATATATGATGGAATATTAATCAGTTACAAAGAAGAAGAAAATGCTACCATTTGTGATGGTACGGATAGACCTTTAGGGCATTATGCTAAATGAAATAGATGAGACAAAGATGAATACTGTATGATCTCACTTATATGCAAACCTAAAAAAAACAAACTCATAAATACGGAGAACAAAGTGGTGGTGGTCAGAGTTGAGGGGAGATGAAATGGGTAAAGTTGGTCAAAGGATACAAACTTCTAGTTATAAGATAAATAAGTCCTGATAATCTAAGGTACAGCATGGTGGCTATAGTTCATAACAGTGCATTGTATATTTGGAAGTTGCCAAGAGAGTAGATCTTAAAAATTTTCATTGAGAGAAAAAAAATTTTTTAACTATGTATGGTGATGGAGGTTAACTAGACCAATTGTGGTGATCAATTCACAACATTTTATGTCAATTATATCTCAATTAAAAAAAAAAAAAAACACTTCCAAAGAAGCAGTGGGCCAGGTTGTTGAGGCTTAAGACTCCAGATCCACTGCTTATTAGGGCTGTGATTTCAATTGAATTGTTTAACTTCTTTGTACCTCAATTTCTTCTTCTGAAAAGGAAGCTAAAGTAGTACGTCAGAGGGTGAAACTCTTAGAGCTTCACACCCAGTAAAATTTACCAAAGAGGGGATTGCATTATCCCTGCAAATGGATTTGAAAAACAAAGGGTCAAAGCTGACTTTGATGCAATGAAGGAGTTTTCTGTGTTGAGCTTTGAGGAATTCCAGAATTTGCCAGAAGCAGACTTTCAGTACTCACCAAAGTCTTAAAATATACATAACTTTGATTCAGCAGTTCCCCGCCTGAGAATCTATCCCATGGAAATAATCAAGGTCCTATGCAAAGATCTGATTACAAGAGATACCCTTTGAAGCACTGCTCTAATGGTGAAGAATTGAAAACTCCCTAATTATCCAAGAGTAGGACACTGATTAAATAAATTCTGCTCCATCATACAAAGACATTCTGCAGCTTTTTAAAAAAGATTTATTTATCTCAGTGAGAGAGAGAGAGTGCAGGGGGAGGGACAGAGGAAGAGGGAGAGAGAAAACCAAATAGACTCCATGCTGAGCTCAAAGCCTGATGCTGGGGGCTTGACTTCAGACCTGAACTAAAACCAAGAGTCAGAAGCTTAACCCACTGTGCCACCCAGAGACCCCCATTCTGCAACTTTTAAAATGAAGTGCCCAATCACCCAGTCACCCCCATCCCTCCACCCGCCTCCCCTTCCGCTACTCCTTGTTCGTTTCCCAGAGTTAGGAGTCTCTCATGTTTTGTCACCCTTTCTAATTTTCCCACTAATTTTCCCTTCTTTCCCCTATAATCCCTTTCACTATTTATTATATTCCCCGTATGAGTGAAACCATACAATTGTCCTTCTCCACTTGATGGGATGAGCACTGGGTATTATACTATATGTTGGCAAATCGAACTTCAATTTAAAAATAAATAAAATGAAGTGCTAAGACATCTATTAATATGGAAAAATGTCCATGATAAAATGTCATTAAATAAAAAAACCAGTAATATAATATATTACAAATAAACACACACGCAGACACATGGGAAAATTTTCTTGAGCAGCCCGAGTGGCTCAGCGGTTTAGCGCCACCTTCAGCCCAAGGCATGATCCTGGAGACCCAGGATCAAGTCCCACATCGGGCTTCCTGCATGGAGCCTGTGTCTCTGCCTCTCTCTGTCTCTGTGTCTCTCATGAATAAATAAAGTCTTTAAAAAAAGAGAAAATTTTCTTTTAAAACCTATATTCTATGCCACTACACTGAGATATTCCAACAAATGTATAGGATCTTTCATTCTTGTTTTGTTTAAATCTTCAATTACTCGGGTAATAACAAATATATCTTCCTTTAAAAAAAGAAAACATTACAACAAAATCCCCTCTAACACTCTTACCCTCAGTCCCTGGCCACTCCTTCAACTTGAGGTTTAACCACGGTGGGGTGGTTATATACAGAATATTCTCTATATATTTTTCCTACATGGATGTATTCATAGTAAATATATATTTTGTACCTACGGTTTTTGTTTCTATGCAATCTTATCATATGTGTAGCTTCGTGTGACCACCACCACAATCAAGATTCAGAATCTTTCCATTTTAACAGAGCTTCTCATGCCACTCTCTATAGTCTTATAACCACATGTACCCCCTCCAATTAATTCTTAACCCCTGGCATCCACTAGTCTGTTTTCCATCTCTATATTTGTTATTTTAAGAACATTATATAAATGGACTTGTACAGTAAATAACTTTTTGAGATTGGTGGGCATAATTCCCTAGAGATCTACTCAAGTTGTCGTGTGAAGCAATAGTTTTAACCACTGAATAGTATTTCATGATATGGATGTACCACAATTTGTTAAACCATTCACCGCATTCACCAGTGCAAAGATTGAAACATTTTGCATTGTTTTCAGTTCTTGGCTATTATGAATTCTGCTACTATGAACATCTGTGTACAGCTTTTTGCATGAACTTGTTTTCATTTCTCTCGGATAAACACCCAAGACTGTAATTGCTGGGTTATGTGGTATGTGCACGTTTAGTCTTGCAAGAAACTGCCAGTACTTCTGTTAGTGGCTGTAACATTTTACCTACCAGCAATATATGAGTGATCCAGTTTCTCTGCATCCTTGCCAGCATTTGGATTATCACCAGTTTTTGTTTTTGTTTTTAACCATTCTGATTTCTGGAGTTTCAATTAGCATTTTCCTAACGGCTAAGATGTTGAACACCTTTTCATGGGCCTAATTTGCCATCTGTATATCCTTTTTGGTAAAATGTCTTTCATGTCTTTTGCCCATTTTCTAATTGAATCCTTTGTTTTTTTACATTTAGATTTGAGAGTTCTTAGATTTCAGACTCTGGTGCAAGTCCTTTGTCAGATATGTTGTTTGCATACTTTCTCTTAAGCACTTTTTAAGAGTCTGTTTCTGTTTTTGTCAAAGTTTTTGCACATGGTAGGCAAATAGTTCTATGAGGCTGTGAAAAACAGCAGGACTAAGCTCCTTCTTCTCAATGTCCCTCTCTCTCCCCAGAAGCAGCCACTTCCAGGTCTTTTCACGGGCTCTTTTGCTATTTACTGCCACATCACTAAATAGCATGTTTATTATTTCCTGATTTTTTGTTTGAGGCATTATTTATTGCCTTTCCACTATGAAAAAAATGAACATTTTTTTTATCCTTCCCTTTATCCCCCTCCAGTATATGTTCCTAATTCCTCCAAAACAAACCCACAATCCTATATCCCCAATTCTAGATCCAAAATGTTGTTTCATAATTCACCCAACCTGAACTCATTTGGGAGTGAAATTGATGAATAACTACTAATTTTTATTGCTTAATGTAAATATTCATAATCAGCTGCAGAAATATTGATATGTTTGATTAGGGAGTGACAGCTAAGATCCTTCTGGAGATGTTCTATAATAAACTACCTATGTGCTATATTATAAAAAATTTTGAACATCCCTTGTATTCCTTAAACAAATTTGAATTCTGAAACATAGTTGGCCCAAGAGTTTCAGATATGGGATTATGGACCTGAATAATTATAATTTGGTTAGATAAATAATCAATGTTTACATTATTATGACTATATAAATAAATTCTATTCACAGATAAGCCATGTTATGTATGATTTATGATACTATTAATGTCAAAACCATGCGGAATTACTGTTATAGATTAGCACATTTTAAATTATGTTAGGATAAACACATAGAATAGGAATTTTATTTGATGGTTTTCCTATGTTATTCGGCAGAAATTTAAATTCAGCATCACTTTTAAGTGTTTGCTCATATTGTGCCTTCTCAGTGACACCTTCCCATTACTCTATTTTATATTTATTAATTAATTAATTAATTAATTATTTATTTATTTATTTATCAGAGTTAAAAATCTTTTTAATAACAAGGCAGGATCTGGGGTTAGTTTTTGTAGCTGTGGCTGGCCCTGAGTCCTCCAGCTAGCTCAAAAATGAAGATAAGCTTACAGCCACTTTATACTTGCCTTATTTCCATAGAATTATAAAGTGTTTCTACAATTAAACATTTTAATGTGAATGTTACTTTATAATAGAAGTTACTAGAAGAGCATTTTAGATCATCTAGAACATCTAGAAACATCTGAAAAGTTGAATTCCTCTAAATTGTTTTTAAATCATCTATTTTAGAAATCACTATATTTTAAAGATTATCCATAGTGCATGGTGAGCATAGATGTGATGTCCAGTAGCTCAAGCCAAGTTGTAGGGACAGAGTAGCTTTCGTGTAAAGCGGGCAGAATGAGAAAAAGGTATTACAGGCAATAGAAGGTGGTGAAAATCTACATTTTTTGGTTCAAAGATAACATTGAGCACTGAGTTGGAGATACTGATAATATACAGGGTGTGGCAAAGAAAAGGTAAAGGTGGGTCTTTTTAAAAGTATTGCTTCATCACCTTCTCTTTGACTTCTGCAGATGGTGTTTAAAGAAAGCTGACAACTGATTTTGCCACAATTCTATCTACAGATCAACAAATCTGCAGAACAAATAAAAATCCACATATTTTTACTATGGATATTACCTTTTTATACTGTATGCCTTGTAAATTCTGATGTTTTTTCAATGTTGGAATTCACAAGAAAAATATGTTTGAGATATTTATCTAAACAGGGTTTATATAATATACATTTTCAGAAATGAATGTATTTTCTGTGTGTACAAAATTACAGATATATGAATATATTCTTTCTTTGATACTCATAGTAACTGTTAAAGTAAACCATTTTCTAAAATATGTTTGCTTTAAAACTTGCTTGTTTTTTTTAATAACTTATGTTTCATATTATGTACCATACTCTCTGTGCCAAAGCATTTTTGGAGGATCAACATGCCCCCAACATGTCATTTGACTGCAATAGAGCCAGAACCCTAGGCATTCTCTGTAAACAATCTTCTTTATTTGATATTTATGAAATATACAAAATATTTATGCATACATAAAAAGCATTAAATTAGATCAAACCACCTAAAATGTATGAAATTATTAGTTTAAACCATTCAAGAATCTTCTATAATAGATATTTTTAATTTTTATTTATGTTTTAAAGATTTTAGCTATTTATTAGAGAGAGAACTAGCAGGGGGAGCAGCGAGAGAGGGAGGGAGAGCAACAGAGAGGGGGAGAAGCAGATTCCTCACTGAGCAGGGAGCCCAGTGTAGGACTCGATCCCATGACCCCGGGATCATGATCTGAGCTGAAGGCAGATGCCCAACCAGCTTAGCCACCCAGGTGCCCCTGATATTTTTTAAAGTGTAAGACAAAAGAACATAAATACACATTTGGTATGACTGTGAAAATGATATTGTGATATAATAAAGAATATCTTTGGTCTTTGGTCCTGGGTTTTGGGTACAGAGCTTCCAAAACCCTTGGAATTTCCTGAGAGATGGGCGTATGTTATACTAATAAAGTGACTCTAGGAGCCTTTAGTAGCTCGGGGTGTGGGGGGGCTTGGGGGGGTTGGGGTAGTCACTAGAAAGACTAGCCACGTGATTAGAGGGCTAGGCCTTTCAGCCACCTGACCTCTAGAGATGAATCATAAGATGAATCATCACAGTGATTCTATCAACATGCCTGTATAATGAAACTCTGATTTAAAACAACAACCAGTGTTATACTATATGTTGGCAAACTGAATTTAAATAAAAATTTTAAAATGATAAAAATAAAACAACCACAGCAAAACCTGGGACACTGAGACTAGGAGAACCTCCCTGGTTGGTAAGCACATTGATATGCTGGGAGAATGATGTGACCAGATTCCATGAGGCGAGGGAAGAGAAATGCAAGGGGTTGATGGGATTAAGGTGACAGTCTGGACAAAAACTGATAGATTTGAACAATCTTTATGTGAAGTGGTTATGACTCCTAATGAATTATGGTAAAGGATATTGTGTCTGATTGGGAAACATTACCTAGCATTGTGAAACAGAAGGCATGTAAATCCTTTTTTCAAGCCACAGTCATTAGATAAACTAAATGGGAATGACCAAGATCCCCCAGGCTTATGCAGTATAGAACAGAGAGGCTAGAGGGCTGGTATGGACAAATCCTCTGCACAACAGCCACATGTGGAGTATAAACTGGGGCTCGTGGCAAAAGCCCATAAGCACCTCCCAGCCATCCATGACTTATTGGTATTTTGGACTAGAGAATTTCCATTTGGAGGAGCAGTTACTAGCTTGCTATTAGACATTAATTGAAAGTCCCTCTGACTAAGGATATAAAATAATCTTGAAACCTGAAATACCCAGGATGTCTTGGGTGATGTCAGAGTAATTAGGAAGGCAGTGCCCAGAAAAATTCTATAATAAAACAGACATGGTGCGTGCAGAACACAACACCAAGGGAATGCATGGAGTTACACAGCATATCATGAGCAGTTAGACTCTCTTCCCCAGGAACGACCCTGGAACCGTGAGAAGAGCTGCAGGATTCTATCATGACTCGGGCAGAGCCTGTAAACAGCTCTCAACAGACCAACAAAACAGCTGCTTGGCTTATGGATGGCAGTTTCAACATGAACACACAGCATCCGGCTTGGAAGGCCACCACTCTGACTGAAAAAGGTAAACACAAATTGGCTCAGTGAGCTGCACTGCATGCTGTTTGTCCTCATGTTTGGATTTCTACCTACTCACAGGCAGTGGCCAATGGCTCGGCCACATGGTCAGGCAGAAGGGCAACGGAAGATTGGCTTATTAAAGGGGTGCCCTTCTGGGGCACGACCCTATGGAAATCACTATGGGAATCTGAAGGGTGCATTCAAGTAGGCCATGTCAGTGCCCGTGAGAAGAACCCCTTTCCAGCATCAGAAGATGCCTGGAATGGACGAGCAAGGGTGCTCACTTGAGGTAGCCACTTGGGTTAATGGAGTGAGTGGAACTGAAACAATGCAGAGAGACGTTGTATCTAGACATGCTCCTTTTGCACCCTCAGAGGCACAAAATGTCAACAGGAACTGTTTTGTCTGCCAACAAGAGAGATTTAGAGATTGCAGGTGGCTATGGGGAAGATTCCCTGGGGGGAGTCCTTGTACAGAGCTGGCAAGTCAGACTGATGCCGGTAGCCCTGCGGGGCTAAAAGTGGGTCCTGATGGGAGATAGACACTGGCTCTGAGTTGGGCTTTGCTTACCCAGTGGTAGATGCAAATGCTCAGAGTACTATCAAAGAACTGAAGCAGAAGATATTGCACTGATTTGGACCCTGAATAACATTTCTTCAGACCAAGGGACACACTTTACAGCCATCATGTCTTACAATGGGCAGAAAAGTACAGTAGGCCCCCTTTGTCCACACGGGTGTATGTTCTGGGACCCCAAGTGCATACCTAAAACTGCAGGTAGTATCAAACCTTATACTGCGTTCCCTCCTTTACATACATACCTATGATAAAGTTTATAACTTAAGCACAGTAAGAGATTAACAATAACTACTAATAAATATAACAATATACTACAATAAGAGGTGAATGTGGTGTCTCTCCCTCTCTTAAAATATCTTATTGTGCTGTACTCACCCTTCTTGCAATGATACGATAAAACGTCTATGTGATGAGATAAATGAGGTGAACGATGTGAGCATTGTGACATTAGGCTACTACTGACCTTCAGACAATAGATCAGAAGGGGGAATACTTGTTTCTGGACCTTGGTTGACCACATGTGACTGAAACTGTGGAAATCAACACCACAGATGAAAGGGGACTACTGTACCTTCCTCAGGGTAGTACTCTGGTAAGGAATTATGACAGGCAGACATTGGTTATCTAAGTGGTGGGGAGATGGAGGCAAGAAGGGCTGGCTTAAATGCCTTCATGAGTGTGTGCTCACACTCAACATGAGGCTAGGGGAGTGTTCCTACTACTCTGGATCTGGGGTGGAGGGGTTGGGGGAGGATGCTGGTATGCCAACTATACCTTTTTTTTTCCTTTTCCCACATCACCTTAACTTTCTTTTTCCTACCTGGCGCAGTGGCCCTTAGGCCAAGGCTGCAACTGTATTGCTGGAAGGAGGAGTGACTCCTAAGCAACAAACTATTATAAAATATTTATGTCAGAATTCCTAAGGGCCTGATGGGTGAGCTGTGCTTTCACTCTATCTGGTGATATTGAGGCTAACAATGAATGAATTATATTGCCTATTGGTAGAAATAGCCCACTAGGTTTGTACCTGCATAACCCTACCCTAGATGAATGGGAAGGGGAGGCACTTGCTAGACTCGTATTGTTGCTTGCAATCTAAACCAGCACAGTGGTTGAATCTAGGGTACCTTCCAAAGGTGAAAAGGTTTGGGTATAAATGCAGAGGAGGAATAGTGGTTAAGAATAAGGAACAAATAAATTTGTCATGCAATGAGAAAATTCCAGTATTAATCCTTAGAAAGAAGCTCAGAGCAAGACATGAGATTGTCTTTTAGCTCAATTATTCCAGATGCCTTCACGTGTGAAGCTGAGCCCACTCCTGCTTTGGGAACTTGACCAAATTAAATGGAAGGAAGCCTGCAAACCTATGTGCCCTCACTCTGTGTAACATTCTGGTCCTAGGATATAATGGACTAATTATTAGAGACTGGATGGGCTCTAGAAATGTGCCAGTGTCTTTTGACTCTTCTCTTACTTTTCGGGTTATGTCTGTCATAATGTGATATGCTATTACACACTGGCATTGTTAGAAAGATAATACTGATATTGATAATCAAATGTATTGGGGAATTGATCAATAGCTTCCTGTCCTTACCCCACACTGACTCTTGTTGCTATGTCTTTTATGCTCAGTCAGGTATGTACCTTGCCATAAAAGATCCCGTGGTCAAAGACCAGGGGATGACCTGTGACATAATAAAGGATATATCAGGTCTGAGGTGAGGTGTGTAGGGGGTAGCTGATACAGAGCTTCCAAAACTCTTTGAATTTCCTTAATGATAGGAGTATCTTTGTTATGCTAATGAGGTGTGTGTATGAGATGGGGACTAGATAGCCTCAGCATGAGGACTGGTCAGTGGGAAAACCACATGGTTGGAGGGCTAAAACTTTCAGCCACCTGATTTCCAGGGAGAGGAGGAGTTCAATCAAATGGTCAGTGATTTAATCAACTATACCCATGCAATAAAACCCATGGCCAGTGATTTAATCAATTATACCTATGTAATAAAACCCTGATAAAAAAAAATTCAGGACAGCAAGGCCTATGAGAGCTTCCTGCTTGGTGAGCACATCAATGTACCAAGAAGGTTGAAGACAGGGCATGGCAGCTCTATGCCTCCCCACTTTCCCCTCCAGACCTCTCCTTTCTCCTGGATCTGGCTCTATGCATCTCTTCGATTTGGCTGCTCCTGACTTGTATCTTTTATAATAAAACTGTAGTTGAAAGTAAAGCATTTCAGTGAACTCAGTGAGTCACTCTAATGAACTATCAAACCCAAAGGGGGCATGGTAGGAATCCCCAAATTTGCAGCCAAATTAGAAGTGTGGGTATCCTGGGGTCCCTGCATGTGGCTGGCACCTGAAATTAGAGCAGCCAAGTTGGGGATCTTGTCCTCTAATGTGTGAGACCTGACACTAACTCTGGGTAGTAGAACACCTTGTTATCAGAATTGTTAGAACGCAGACATATTTCATTATATTTTTTAAGTGTTTATTTTTTTTTATTTTTTTAACTGTTCAAATTGTAGTAAAATAAATATAAAATTTACCCTTTTAATCGTTTTTCTTTTTAAACTTTTTATTGAAATATAATATAAAACATATATAAATAAATACAATTTATAAGTAAACTGTTCAATCATATCTCCCAAACTGAATTCACTCTTATACCCAGCATCTGGGTGAAGAACAGAATATTTCAACATTCCAGAAAAGAAAAGAAGTATGTTGAAATGACAAACATTTTCATAAAAGAAACCTAAATATGTTAATTAAAATGGGAGTGAGAGAGGTAATCACTTTCCAATGCATATGCATATACCCAGTCTATTATCTACCTTTCCAAAATTTACTTCATGGAGGACTTTCTAAGTAGTATTTGTGTTACTATTATTATTATTTTTAATATTTTATTTATTTATTCATGAGAGACACAGAGAGAGGCAGAGACACAGAGGGAGAAGCAGGCTCCATCCAGGGAGCCCGATGTGGGACTCGATCCCAGGACTCCGAGATCATACCTTGAGCCAAAGGCAGACGCTCAACTGCTGAGCCACCCAGGCATCCCAGTATTTGTGTTATTAATGTTTGAAAGCTCCTGTGGCAATAATTTTAGGACATAACGAATCAAAGTAGTCCAACACGTTTATCATTTAAGTTTTTCATAAATTTAGACTCCAGGACCTAGTGCCTAAACATTCTCAAGTCAGGAGAGGAGTGAGAAGAATATTTCTTGCCCATTCTAGATATATTTCTAAAATAGTGGTAAGATATATATAACAAAAGTTACCATTTTAACCATTTTTAAGTGTATGATTTAGTGGCATTAAGTATATCACAATGCTGTGGAACCATCACCACTGTCCATTTCCAGACTCATTCATCTCAAACAGGAATTCTGTACTCATTAAAAAATAAAGCCCCATTTCCACCTCCCCACCTGCCTGGCAACCACTATTCCTTCTGGCTCAATGACCTTCCCTATTGCAGGCACCTCATATAAGTGGGGTACAATAGTCTGGCTTATTTCACTTAGCACAGTATTTTCAAGGTTCATCCATGTTGTAGTATGTGTCAGAATTTCCTTCCTTTTAAAGGCTGAATAATATTCCACTGTATTGTCTATACCACATTTTGTTTATCCATTCATCTGTTGACAGACATTTTTTGTCCATCTTTTTACTACTGTGAAATAATCCTGCTATGAACATTGATGTACAAATATATATACATTTCCATAAATCCATCCTCATGTATTTTTCTTGTATAAAAAAACTTTTGGAACATCTACAATTTAGAGGTCAAATAAAAACTAATGGTAACATATATTTTAAAGAGTCCAATGTTTTATTATCAGAGTTAGTATTTGTTCACGCTGAAGATTCAGGTATAAAATAATGGACAAAAAACTGGAACATAAGCAACACTACACAGGTGTGTCATAAACATATAAGGATATACTGCTAATTATTGGACTAAAATATATAAACGATGAAATTACATCAATTATTTTGTGGTTAGTCTTTCTGAATGTACTTTTAGTATTAAATACACAGCAAATGCTTATACTTAAAGATTCTGCTTTTTTTTTTTTTTAGCAATGAAAATATGATTATCCTTGGTTAATCAGAATTAGTTTCAAAAGGTAAAAAACTTCTTCAAGGTAAGCAAGAAATTTAGTGCCTTAGACCTACATTCTTGCTAGACTGGCTGCTTGATGAGCGCTCTCGTTCTTTAGTAATTTCCATCTCAATTTTGGCTCTGATTTTCTCCCAATCAATTTGGAGCTACAAAAGAAGAAAAGAATAAACATACTGATATAGTATAACATATTTTTGCTTAATTCAAGGTAACTAAGAGCAGAGAAAAATAGAATTGATGGCTTCTAAATCAGTAGGGAAAAGGAGAGCATGAAAGACAAATTAAGAAATAATGCTCCAACAAAAAAATACCTATAAGAATAAGACCAAATAGAACAATTACCACAATAAAAGGCAAAGACTCTCATTATGATTCAAAAGATCAAAATCTAGTTGTAGGTACATCTAAAGAGTCCCACAGAGTCTTAGGATTCTGCATGGGTGCCTCAGGGACAGGCGTGAGAAGGTGAAACAAGAGGAAAAATGGACAAGATTCTAGCCATGATGCCAGGTTTCAAATGGGTTAGTACTTCACCGCTTATATACTGAAGTTTCCATTAGATGCCTATGAGAAAAGATAGAGGAGCATTTTCTTCTCCTGAGCATTATCTGAAAAAGTGTTTTTTTCAACAATTTTTAAAGTAATATAGTTACGGTGATAGTTTAGACAATGATAGAAAGGTATTAAAGGTGGGTAGCAAGACCAAGACTGGTATTAAAGGTGGGTAGCAAGACATGCAAAAACAATCACTGAAAAGTGGTATCATTCTTGTTTCCCTTTTCTTTTTTTCTTTTTTTCGATTCCTATGCCTAACATGGGACTCAAACAAGATCAAGAGTCAACTGAGCACCCATGGTCCTTCCCTTTGATCCATTTGATTCATGATGCAATGCCCCCTGCCCTGCGTTTCTTTTCCCTAAACTCATTACACTTGGTGTTAGCAATGGACTCTGCTCTGAGTTCTATGAACAATTTCTTTAGGAAAAAGCATTCCATTGTTTCAAAAAAGTGTGGAGATCACTACTTTAGGAATGTGTGTTCTCTCAGGCAAGACATAGAAAAAGTGGGTCCTAGATTAAACCAACTCTGATTTACAATGAAATAAAACCAAAATGAAATAAACCCAAACTAAGACTGAGCCAAAGTGAATAGGTTTCACCTCCATATAGGGGAGCTGAGTGAAGTAAGTAGCACTACACCAGAATGAGGTACTACATTCTGCCTGAGCAGATTTATTTCCAGTAACTGGGAGATTAATTTAATCTTATCAGGACTTCATGCCTTTTTTTTTTTTTTTTTTTTTTTAAGATTTATTTGAGAAAGAGGGAGAAAGAGTACAGGGGCGAGGGGTAAAGGGAGAGAGAGAATCTCAAGCAGACTTCTCGCTGAGTGTGGAGCAAGAAGCAGGCCATTCCCGCAACCTTGAGATCATGACCTGAGCTGAAATCAAGAGCTAGAGCTTAAATGAGCCACACAGGCGCACTCATGCCTCTTTTATTTTGTGCTGGAAGTTGATGGCATTAAGCATGTGATTCTTTTTTATTCCAATATCCTTCAACTAAATTTCTGTACAGTAATTTGTGGATATTTTGGTCACTTTTTAAAAAATGATAATTCCACATACTTGTCTATAATATATAAAATAGATGAATTAAAAGAATCCCTCTTACTCATAGAAGATGAATGTCTATGGTAAGATGCAAGTGACAGTTCATTGCAAGGCAGAACAAATGTTAGATTATTTGAAAAACTAATTTTTCCATCGGGGCAGAACTTGATGTTTTTAAATGGCAAAATACTCATTTCTAGGTCTAACAAAACATTTGCAAAGAGAAAGACAAAACTTGATTAATGCCTTGGCGTTCTTCCAGCCTTAAATTGACTTATATGTTTCTCAAATCCATCAAAATAAAAATCATCTATTGACCATACACTAAACAACTGTTGCTCTGTTGCACCAGAAGTCCGTCAAGTAAATTGATGACGTCTATATTAGTCACTTGTTACAGTACAAATGAGAGTGTCAGTTGATAGCTATCCTATTGAAAATAAATGTTTCACTTTCATTTTGGCATTAATCCAGTTTTAGAATAGTGTTCTACTGATAATTTAGTTCTTAGAATATTTTTATGACTGGGTTTCAGATAAGGATGTACTCATGACAGCTTTCAAGTGACTGATTTCTACACTAAGACACATCTTTTTCTATTATAGGGAGTGTCAGTACTAGTTGGCACTTCTTATTCTAGTCCTTGGTAAATTCTTCTTATTCATGTAGAAGTCATTTCAAAATCATACCAAATAGCTTTCCATCCTCTCTTACACTCAGTTGAAAATCAGCTTCTTTACAGAAAATACAGTGGCTATCAGACATGAATTCATTTAATCCCCTTCTTCACACAAACTTACCTACATCCGTATCCATCTCTCTTTCCCTCTGTCCCAAGCCAACCTCTTCACATATGTCCCTGATCCCATCTTCCACTCACTGGGACATCTATCTGCAGTTATTACTTACATAATTCAACATCCGTCTCCTCACTGGCTGCTCATCATTCTTCCCCCTCAATTCTGTCTCCCTGCAAACTACCACCCTCTTTCTTCTTCTCATTCCTGACTCTTTCGCCCCAGAGCACTGTAATAATGACTGTGTTCCTACTATACTTCATAAACTTTTCACTCCTGCCACCATCAAGTGTCTTCATTTTTCATCCTATATATGATTCAATTATTCATTCAACAAATATCTGTGCTTATTATATGCCAAGGATTGTTCTAGGTGCAAGGATTCAGCGGTGAACAAAAAAATAAAAATCACTCTTCACAGAAAGATAAGCAAAGATAACAGTGGAGGATATAAAAATATATAAAATGTGAGAAATGGTAAGAGTTCTGAAAATATGGAAGGGTAATAGTGAGTGCCAGGGGTGGAGTGGGGGGGTGGGGAGAGAATGGATATTGTGTTTCAAATAGAGTGGTAAGAAAAGGCCTCCCTGAGAAGCTGACATGAAGACCTACAAGAGACAAGTAAGTCCATGGGTATCCAGGGAATAGCATGATGACAAAAGGGAAAAAAAAGGTCCTGATGTAGAAGCATTCTCTAGACCTTGTTGACCACAGCCCTTTGAAAAACCTCTCAGACTGTACAATACCATTCTCTTCTGGTTTGTGCTTTCCTTTCTAAATGTTCCTCCCAGTCATCTTTTTTTTCCCTCTTGTATCTTTTTCCCTAGACAACCTCTTAACTGTTAGTATTCACCAGGGTTCCAACCAGAACTTTTTTATACTTTCTCTAGGAGATCACATTAACTCACATAGCTTCAACTATGTGTACTTGGTCATGACCATAAATTTCTTTATCATGTCCTGATTCTTCCTTTGTCAATATCCTTCAGTGTTCACAATTATATTTCCAATTGCCCGTTAAGATAGCTCCATCTGGATACCCCACAGAGACTTCAACAAAAAATGTGTATTTTCATGTATTCCAACTCAAAAAAGTCTAAAACATGCATATTCTCATGTTATCTAGATTAATGGTACCCTTCCCATCTACCAGTCACTCACCCTAGAAATGTTCAAGCTGTTCTCAAATGTCTTGCCTAACCAATTTAACCACCTCTCCTCCCACCCCCAATCACAGTGTTCTCTTGATTTTACAACCAATTTTTTTCTTGCATAATAATTTAACCCCCTTTCCATCTCCTGGTGGAACTATTATAGTAACCTCCTGACTAGTCTCCTAGTCACTATTCTTACCTAAAATCCATCTTCTACATCAGAAGTTATCTTTCAAATCTTTCTCTGGATTGCAAAGTTCCAAGTCTTCCCTTGTCTACATTGTGAAGTCTACTCTCTTAACATAGTATTAAGACTCTTCAATGTCTGGTTGCAACCAATATTCCAACTACTCAGAACCCAAGATCCAGAGTGGTTACTAGGGACTCCTTTCCCATTCTTTCAACACTTCATGCATTTGCTCTTATTATCATATCCTTTCACTGACTGACAAAATCCTACTCAAGATAATTTTGTAGAAAACTCATTTTTCCATTTATTTTGAGGAATCAGGATTTTAAAAGGGAAAAGCAATCATGTTCCTTCATTTCAGTGATTTCATATATGTCTTAGGATAAAGACCAATATCCTTAATTTGCCCTATGAAACCCTTAAGTCAATCTCCCTTTGTTCTTTACTGTTTCTCACCTAAGATCCTTTCCTCTGCTTGGGACATGTCCACCCCTACTTTCTCTTCCCCTCTCACCCCAGTCAGCTTCTACTCTTTATTTTTGAGAGCTCAGTGCAAATATTGTTTGCCTTGCTTAGAAAGTCTTTGCTAGTCCCCACCAATCTAGGTCAGTTTCCCCACCCATAAAGTTTTATGGCACCTTCAAGGCAATTATCACAATTGAAATTAGCAACTGTATAATTATCACTTCCATTGCATATAAGCTTCCTAAGGCTGGGGTCAGTGTCTGCCATGTTTACTTTTATATTCAAAGTAGCAAGAGGAGTACATTATCTGCCAGAAGTGCTCAATAAATATTGAATGAATAAGAGGTAACTACCTAGCAGATGAGCTATCACCTAACAATTTCTCTTGGGTTTTGTGTCTCAGACCTCATAAGATTATAAGGCTGTAAAACCTGCAAAAGAGCTTAGATAGTAGCTATGCCTAGAGTGATTTGTCTGAACTAGAGTGTTGGCTCTTCTGGATCTTCTTCAAAATTCTATACTTTCTGAAATTCTGCTCCCAAGCAGTTGGTTTGTTATATTTCCACTATTTTCTTTCTACTAGAATAAAATTTTAAACATCTGGTTTTTCTACTTTTCTTCTTGTACAGAATATATTCAGTAGATTGAATATATTCAAGCATATTTTATTTGCCAGAATTGAAAATTATTTTACAAATTTTACTGAACACTATTGTAGGCCAGGTAGAATGACTCTGGTAGTTGGGGTGGGATCTCAGAAGACAGTCCATCTTGTATGAATCCCACGTTTCCATATTTGAAACTAGAAATGCCCAAATAACATTTCAGGGATCATTAATACAAATGTATATGAAACTTTTAACTTCTTATAAGCTTTCGCATTATGCCATGTGAGCCCACCAGAATTCATCACATATCTAGAATATCTCAGTTTTTAAAAAGATTTATTCATTTTGTGTGTGTGTGAGAGAGAGAGAGAGAGCATATGAGTGCAGGGGGAGGGGCAAAGGGAGAGGGAGAGAAAGAATCTCAAGCAGGCTCCATGTTCAGAGAGGAGCCTGAGGTGGGGCTCAATCTCACGACCCTGAGATCAGGACCTGAGCCAAAACCAAGAGTTGGATGCTCAACTGACTGAGCCACCCAGGCTCCCCTAATATCTCAGTTTTTAATAATGGTCTCTTTAAGTCTTAGTTCTCAACTAAAAAGTTTATATAATCAAAATTTTGGATTAGATAAATAGTGGGAAATTTTTAAGTAAAAAATAATTTTCTTCTTAAAATACTGCTTTGTAATTTCTAGATAGCTTTCAAATTATATTAATGAAGAAAGAAAGGAGGAAAGTCAAAGTAACCTATATAGTTTCAGGATTAAAAAAAAAAACCCTCAAATACCCCAAAAAGTATATGTTGTTCTGGTTATCCCATTTTGAAGATTTTTGCCACTCTTGTGATTGGTAACAGTTGAATACATAGTAAGAAAGAAGATAAAAATGTTAAGTTGTTGCTATCTAAAATATCATTTTAATTATAATATAAGATATAATTATAAATTTGAGGGTAAGAATTATACTTTCTTTTAAGATTTTATTTATTTAAAAGAGAGAGAAGAGCACAAGCAGGGGGAGGGGCAAAGGGAGAGGGAGAAGCAGGCTCCCCGTTGAGCAGCATATTTTCTCTGTGCTCCAAAGCACCTAATGTGAAAATAATGAAAAAAACATTGATGGCAAGGATGATGAAGAAACACAGTAGCATGAATCTGCTTAAAAATTATGCAATAAATAAATTTAATATGGTTGCTCAGTTTTAACATATATTTTCAAAACCATGATAAAAAAGATCAAGTAATCAGTGATTCTCTGGGCTGCTTAGCACTGTAGTGGTGGTGGCTGCTGTCATATTTTATGAATTAGAGTGTAATCCTCAGAGGTCTCAGTGACTCTGAGTTTGTCCCAATAGTAGAGCAAGCTCTTATAGCCCAAACTCTCAGAGGATTCATTTTCAGTACTGAACTTCCAAATGAAAAAAAAAAAAAAAAAAGTCTGCAGAGCATCTATAAAATGCACCCCTTCTTGGGGTACCTGGATGGCTCAGTCAGTTAAGTGTCTGCTTTTAGCTCAGGTCAGAATCTGGGGGTCCTAGGATCGAGCCCCGCATTGGGCTCCCTGCTCAGGGGGGAGTCTGCTTCTTCGTCTCCCTCTGCCCCTCCTCCTGCACATGCACACTCTCTCAAATAAATAAATAAAATCTTTTTAAAAAAACATACACCCCTTCCTATCAAGAAACAGACAACTTGTGTCTATCCTGGATCCAGATGTTGAAGTTGCACTGCAGAACTCATAAGAATGGCCCCAAAGGCTTTACTACCTCGAGAACTGTTTGAAGCCCAAACATGTAGATCACAACATTCAGTATTCTAAATATGGTGTGAGATAATAGAAAATATATATATTGGTTTCTGCTCCAAGTTCCTGGCACAGAACTCCTGAAATTCTTGTAATTTCCTAAGTGATAAGAAGACTAGGGGCATCTTTTGTTCTAATATTTGGTCTTTGACCTCAGTTACTGACACAGGGCTCCTGAAATCTTTATAATTTCCTGAGTGATAGGAGCATTTTTGTCTTAAAGAGACAACTACAGTTGAGTTCTTGGATGGCTCCTGGATGAGGGCTGGTCACCAGAAAGACCAAGCCATGATTAGAAGCTTGGAATTTTCAGTCCTGCCCCCCATCCTCTTGAGAAGGGAGATGTGCTGAAAATGGAGTTAATGATCTATCATACCTATGTAATGAAGCCTCCATAAAATTCCAAACCACAGGGTTCAGAGAGCTTCTGGGTTGATGAACATACTGGGAGGGTGACTCACACCAACCCCCCAAAAAACAAGAGCTCCTGAGGTTAGGGCCTTTCCAAACCTTGCCCTAAGTATATTTTCATCTGGTTGTTCATCTGTATTCTTTATCATATCCTTTAATAAACTTATGTTTTAAATAAACATAAGTAAATGTTTTCCCTTAGTTCTGTGAGCTACTCCAGCAAATTAAATCAAACCGGAAAGTGAACATGGGAACCTCTGATTTATAGTCAGTCAGTCAGTCAGTCAGTCAGTCAGAAGTATAGCTAACAACCTGGACTTGTGGCTAATAGCTGAAACCTAGGCCAGGGTTACTAGGATCTCTGATCTATATCTGGTCAGTCAGAAGCCCAGGTGATAACCTGGGCTTGCAACCACATCTGATGGGGGTGGGAAGCAATCCTGTGGGACTGAGCCCTTTATTTGTGGAATCTGATGCTATCTCTGGGTAGGTAGTATCAGAATTGAGTTAAATTATAGGACACCCAGCTGGTGTTAGAGAATTGGTTGGCATGGGGAAAAACCTCCACACAATAGGTGACCAGAAGCAAAGTATTCTGTGTGAATAATAAAGGAGACTCGTGAAAGACTCATAGTAGGGAAGAACTATGTTTTTCTCTATAAGGAGAAAGACTGAGTTTTTCAAGTCATCTGGTAAATGATAATGTTGGCTTTAGCAGAAACTGTAGGTACTTTCTTTCCTTTTCCCAGGTTTCCTCTAATTTACCCTGCCCTTTAGGACAGGTCAGGACATTCCATTTTATTCTATCTCCAAGGAGCAGCACTCCCATATAGTCTATAAGCTCCTCAAAAACAGAAACCATATCTGACTAGGCATCCAGCATAGTATCTGGCCCAGAGTGAGCACTCATAAACGTTTTTTGAATAAGTGAATGAATAAAAGGCTAAAAAAAAAATCAACTAGTTCACAGAGCTGGGAGCAAGGTTGCCCCTGTCTTGGGATTACAAGGCTCTTGGGTCTGCATGGCTAGAGGGGAACTCTGTTTCTGTTGTCTGAGCCTAGAAGGATCTAAGCAGGTGACTACAACAGTCCTGCTCTAGGCACTTGGGCAAACTGCTCCACCCTTCTTGTGGGCTGATATGTACTAGGATGACTTTCTTCTAAATATAAAGATAAAACCTGAGATTTTGGTAGGGATTTGAAAGGCAAAGGCTTAGCCTTCTTTGGTTCTAGGCAGTGAAGTCTCCCTGAGCTAGGCTCCTCTCCCTAGAATTTTGCGAAGTGACAAAGTATCTATTTTTCTGGCCAGTGCTCTATGTGTTTATGTATTTCCCCTGGAGCAGAAAGGGCAGCTGGTAGAAGACAAAATTCAGGAGTCAGAAACCTGTATCCCAGCCATTTATATTGTTTACATAAAAATATCAATTAGCACCCAACTTTAACACAAATTAAATATTATGAAAACAGACTTAATCAAAACATAGCTTTAAGATTCCAGAAAAGAAATCAGTAATAAAACTATATAGTCAAAATATAATATCATAAGGCAAAAAGTTATTTTTTGGAGATTATGGCAAGAGTTATTCCAGTTTTGTCTTGTTAAGATGAATATTACATATAACTTATAAAGCATAGACAATATCATAAAAATACTGTATAATACTTACACCTTCTGCATACTGCAAGTATCGTTTATTAGTTTCCTGTTTACCAAATGTCTCCAAAAACTTTTGACGGTAAGCAAGAACTGTATCAACATGTGTTTTGTATTTTACAGCCAATTCAAGTGCCCTATAATGAGAAACAAAACAGATTATCATCATTGCTTATATTAGCCTGTATATGCAGTAGAGTTTTGGGGTAAGGGAATGGAACAAATGGTCTATGTTGTTTCCTCTCTACTCATCTCTCAATACAGAACACCATTCCCTACCTCATTCATCTTGCAAATTCCTACTTATACTTCAAGGTTCAGATCAGATATGATCTCTTCTCTCTGACCAGCTCCCTTTATAGAAATAAATGACCATTATCTTATCTGTGTCCCATAACATTTTATGCTTACTATTATTACTATGAGCACTGCTTACAGTATATCATAATTATTATTTATGAGTCTGTCTCCTTCTTATCCTATAATTTATTGAAGGGAAATCTGGGTCTCATTTCTCTTTGGTGAGTACTCCCAGAGTGTGTGTATGGTAAATGTTCATTGAAAAATTCATTAAAATCATAATAAAATCCAAGTGAATGAACTCCCCCCCCCCTTGTAAGTGGTTCAACTATCTTGACCATTTTTTAGTCTATAATTTATTCTGCTCTAGAATTTATTTTTCTAAAGTCTAGAATTTATTGTGCTCAATATTCAATTAAATACTGATATCCTTTATAATACAGAAAATTTAAAATATTATAAAACTAAAATTTATGGGTAACAAAAATCTGACAAAATGCCCTTTGCCATTCAAGTCTTAGAAAAAGTTAATAGCCACTTAAATTTTATAATCCAATTAATATCTGTCAATATAACTAAGTTATTTTTAAGGTAATATTTTCTTTAAATATCAGGCAAGTACTAAATGAACTGCTGGTAGTATAACAGCAAAGACTTAAAATCTATATATTGGTAATTTGGAGGGAAATGAAAAGATTAACCCTCATTTTTTGGCCTATGTGTGTATATAGATTTTGGTCAGCATCTCAGCCCATGATCCTCTGCATAATTCATATTAGTTGAGTCAAGAACAATCCAGTACAGTATAGCTCTCCACTGTTCACTGTAATCCTGTTTTTAAGTTTGGGGTTAAAGCACATTCTTTTTTCAAGTTCCCTTGCTTTCTAATGACATATGACTGACTTCTGAATAGGCCAGTCATGATTTATTTATCAGAACCAGCTATTGTAAATCTGTTGTTTTAGAAAAAATCAACTACTACCTAGATTTTTTGAAACATGTGACCCTTCAGTAGGAAAATCTGTTTCATTCTTAGCATGCTTTGATTTGACCTAAATACTTTAAAAAGTATCTTAGATATACCATGTGTATTAATTGACAACTGAGAAATAAAGACAATATAAAAAATTACCAATGTAAGTCATGTGTAATACAAATGATAATGCCAAAATTAGCATAATTATTTCTTATAAAAATATATTTACATAAACCACATGGCTAACTCCAAGGATCAGTATTTGTTACTCATCACAAATTCCTCACAAAGTTCCCTCATTCCTCTGTGACTTTAAGTCTTTCAGATTTACACAGAAAAGAATGTAGAAGTACTGCAACAGAGAGGAACAAAAGTGAAATGTAAGAAGGCAAAAACTAATTCACAGAAACTCAAAAAATGAGAAATAGAAGTAAAGATGTTTTAATCCTTCTAATCCTCTCCCATATCACCCTTTCTATATCCCTAAGACTCTGATTCCAGTGTGGATGTGTGAGTGGAGATTCTGGTGAACCAGCTCTCTGGCACCTGAAATATGCCATTTTCTGTTTCTTTTTTATGACTGAACATCATTGTGGAAGGAATTCTTGATTGTGCAAAACTATAAGTATCCCAAGTGGAGAATACATAAGCATCTATTTTGGGTTGGACTTTTCAAAAAGAAAACTATCTCCAAAGAGATAATTTGTTATGGTACATCATACATTTATTTATGTAGAAAGGATAAAATATGGTATCTAATACTGCATTTAGATACTAGATGACAAGTATTAGCTACATGATAGTCATTATAAGATATGTATTAATTATCTGATTAAAGAGCAATAGCTAAAGGTAAACATTCAAGTTATATGTGCTACTTTAAATGTTCTCTAAAAGCACACACTGGGTAAAAAATGTTTTTTTATCATACAGAGGAGGGAATTCACTCCAATTATATAAAGGTTATGGGAACAGCATGTCTCTAGCTTTAAAATGGTTATTTGGCAACCAAACAAATGTGACATTAGATTATGGGGCTGGAATAAATCCATGTATCCTCTCTGATTTTAAATAGAAGGAAGTTATATAAAAAGATTTTATAACTTCAAAATATGATCTTTTACATAACTTGAATGAAGCAAAATCACTTTATATAACTGGTAGAAGTAGAGAAATTATTTTTTATTAGTACTTACATAAAGTTGCTAATTTCTATCTCTCTTAACTACAATTTTTGAGAACAGACTACCACCAAATGTCCAAAGTGAACAGCAAATAGGTGACTTGCTTACCTAAAACTCTTCCAGGGCTGTAACTTATTAGGTTGCAAGTAATTTTTAAATTCAAATATGAATGACAAAAGCACAAACCAGCAAGGCTGTGCTTCTCAAATGGAATAACACATATTATCAAAATGAAATCTATTCCCTTCTAAAGGATTTAAACAAATATAGAAATTTATTTTAGGGATCTTAAAAGCAATCTAATATATTTATCATCCAATAACTACATCCTATCTTTCTAGAATTCTAATTAATTAACGGATCTGGGCAATGAACACCAATGGCTACTAACATCACAAAAATATAGGCAACCAGTCATTGTGAAAATATATTAATCACCTCCTCTGATACAACCTTACCAAGAGGGGAAAAAAAAAGTTAAACATAAATCTAATCAAGTTTCTAGATTCAATACCAATTTATGGCGAATTCAAGGGGCAAAGGAATGTGTCAAACAACACCACAAAGATGTAATCAACAAAATCCAGACTATGGGAAACTCTATCGGCCTAGTTTCTGCAGTGGGAAAATTACAAGAAAACACAAGAAAGAGGAACCTACAGATTAAAAGAAATTTGAGAACATATCAACCAATCATCATGTACAGACCTTTTTTGGATCCTGAATCAAACAAACAAACCATAAAACAAAACAAAACAAAACATTATGAGATAATCAGAAAAATAACACTGAATAAAATTGTTAACTCTTTAAAGTGTGATCATATTACTGTGGCTAGATTTTTAAAAACCTTGATACAGAAACTGAAATATTTACAGATAAAATGGTATGATGACTAGGATCTGGTTTTAAAAATATGGTAGGGTATGAATAGAGAGACAAAGATTATGAAAGACACTTCAAACCTGGAAAAATCAGCATGCCAACTTTATAACATAGTAATTTTGGTGGGTATAAGCACTATAGCCTTTTTCACTGAGAAACATGTACCTGAGAGATTGAGGGGAAAAATCTAATATGTCATAGAGAAAAGTAGCATGCCACTCTCTCTCAGAAAGCACTCTGTGTCAAAGCCTAATATAGTGGAGAAGGCTACTACTGAGCACTCCTCATTTCAAATCCTGCAGCCTTTCTTCCTTAGCATCACAAATCTCTCATGGTTCTTTCTGTCTGACTGCTTTCTGCCAATCTTTCAGCAGATTTCTCTTCTTCCACCCATAAATGTAGTTGATGTATTCTCACTCCACACATTCCTCAACCAATTGGTTCCATTCTTCTAGCTTCAATTGCCATCTATTTGCTGATGACTCCTAAATCTACATCCCTAGCTCATATCTGTCTCATGAGCTCTGGGTTCATTTATCTACTATTATCATGTATCTGTTTCTTCACAAACATTTCAAATCTAACATGCCTAACACTGAACTCACTATATTCCCTTCCAAATCTGCTAATAGCATCGTCTATCCAGTTATTTAAATCAGAAATTCAGGAGACACCCTAGCTCTTTTCTTCTTCACTTGAACTTCTAATCAATCACAAGTTCAGAGAAGGCATAAATCTTCAAAGGCAAACTCCTCACAAATAGAAATGTGAACAAATTCTTCTGTGATGTTAGGAAACTATTAAGTACAGTGGAAAATGTAATTTACCAAGTGGTAGATAGAAGACTACATTAAGATCAGTAGGGTTTTAGAATTGATGAAAAACATTTTTATTACCTTTCCCAGTTATAGAGATTAATATTGATCTGGATCGCTTGATAAACAAGGCCAGCCTGAAGAAGTACCATTTCAGCCTCCTGTATGTTCCCACTGAACATTAATATGTGGGCCATTTTTGATTCTTTAGACGGAAGGTCTTTTATAGAATTGATGTATTGAACCTTATCAATCTAAAAAAAGAAAAAAATACATGAAGTGGATAGTGACAGAAATATAAAAAATTATGGTAAGAAAAACCACAAACGTATAGGTAAGTAAACATTATTTACTTCACCAATTGCTGCGTAGGCTATTTCTGCAGTAGTCATATCTCTGTTAGCAACTGCCATAGCAGCTAGGCAAGCCCACATAGTTTGTTCCTAAAGTGAAATAGGGGAACAATTATTTCAATTACAAGCAGAACTGCCTTAAAATAAGCAGTTATTTAAAATATAATAAAGTTATATTTTTAATGAAAAAATTAAACATTCCTGAGCATGGCACTGAAAAAAACTACTAATTTAATAAATTAATGATGTGGAAATTTCATGTGAATACTTTGTTAAAATATATTAATAACATATAAAGACTTCTTTTGAATAAAATTTATTTTTGAACTTCTGATATACTATTAAGGTAATTCAAAGTTATAAACCCTCCAGTCTTTTTGATCAGGTCAAAGAATGTAACTTACAAGGAACCAGAGAAATAGTGAGGTTCTCAGACAGTGCTATTATTGAAAGTTGCCATCAACTCATTGTAAGGGAAAGCAACTAAAAGTCACTTTAAAGGTGTATTTCAGGGACACCTGGTGGCTCAGTGGTTGAGCATCTGCCTAAGGCTCACGTCATGTTCTCCGTGTTCTGGGATTGAGTCTACATCAACCTCCCCTTGGGGAGCCTGCTTCTCCCTCTGCCTGTGTCTCTGCCTCTCTCTGTGTCTCTCATGAATAAATAGCTTTTTTTTTTTTTTTTTTTTAAAAAAGTGTATTCTAAGGGCTGCTAAGCCAGGTAAAGTTAAAAAGTTCTGTGGTCGGGACACCTGAATGGCTCAGTGGAGCCACCCAGAAGTCCTGGGATCGAGAACCACATTGGGCTTCCCGCAGGGATCCTGCTTTTTCCTCTGCCCATGTCTCTGCCTCTCATGAATAAATAAAACCCTTAAAAAATAAGTAAATAAAAAGTTCTGTGATCAAATATGCTTGGAGAAAGCTGGATTCAACCAACCTGGGAAATGCTGATCTAAAGTAAAGTATAACCTTAGGTGTATAAATCACCTGAGGAATTTTAAAAATAAGCCTAGGATTCATCCCAGATTGAATAAATTAGAATCTCTGTGGGAGTCAACTTGGGAATCTGACTTTTTAGAAAAAGCTCCAGAGAAGATTTTTATATGTGCCAGTATAGAGAAACTACTCATTTAAATTACAGCTTCTTCAAAAATAAATCACATAGCAATATCTATCTCCCTGCATGGCTTATGTCTTTACTTATTAAAAAGAGACATGATTTCATTTGCAATTTTTCCAGCCCTTAGTTGTTACCATTTCTTATCTTGCACAAAGATATGTGTCAACTAATACTCAATATATACACAACTATGGATCTGAAATGTAAAGTACCTTCACAAAGCGACAAAGTCTTACAGCATCTTCCCATTTTGAACCGCTTACATATTCATGGAGAATAGCAGGATATGGTGATATGCTGATGTGAACCAGCGAGCCATCAGCTCTTCTTATAGTTACTTGATTTCCGACAAAACTTACAATATGAGGATTTTTACTAAATTCACTGTTGAAAAAAAGCAAAATATAATTTATGCTCTGAGCAAAATCTTTCATACGTACTAAATGTGGGGAGTTGACCCTTGACACAGATATCAAGTCTCCAAGTGTCCAAAACTGACCCCCAAAAAAGTTAACTCCAGGGAGAAAGTATATATTTAAATAAACATTCAAATCTAATCTGCTATATGCTTGGAGCTTAATGTGACAAAAATTAACACATACTTGAGAGCTATGCCTAAAAGCATTTGAAATAATCTTTTTCACCTAAGTCTTAAGGTAAATTACACAAATGATTAAAAAACTCAGGGGCAGCCTGGGTGGCTCAGCGGTTTAGCACTGCCTTCAGTCCAGGGCCTGATCCCGAAAACCCAGGATCGAGTCCCACATCAGGCTCCCTGCATGGAGCCTGCTTCTCCCTCTGCCCGTGTCTCTGTTCTCTCTCTCTCTCTCTCTCTCTCTCTCTGTCTGTCTCTCATGAATAAATATAATCTTTAAAGAAAAAAAAATTTAGCATTAGCTTTTGAAAGTATAAACCAGTAAAAAATTAAGATGATTCCAAGACTATTTTCTCATAATAAAAAGAGGTGAACTTTAAGAGACTAACTTCTCTTTATTAGTTTAAATACTTTTAAAATGATGCCTCTTGGGATGCCTGGGTGGCTCAGTGGTTAAGCGTCTACCTTCAGCTCAGGGCGTGACACTGGGATCTGGAATCAAGTCCTGCATCAGGCTCCTTGTGGGAGGCCTGCTTCTCCCTGCTTCTCCTTCTGCCTGTATCTCTGCCTCTCTGTGTGTCTCTCATAAGTAAATAAATAAATCTTTTAAAAAAATGATGCCTCTCTGGTCTTGCAAGAGTTATGAATATTAAAGTGAACTCAAAATAGATTTGAAAGTTAAGGTTTGGAGTTAAGAAGCTTTGCATTCTTATTTTGTCAAGAGTGAGAGATCTTGTTATTTCTTAGAGAACTTAGGGATATACAATTATTTTCTAAAGCATGTAAAATTAAACTCTTCAGTTACCACATATTTTTAATCTTTAGTATTACTTTAAAAATTCAATTCTAGAGACCTATACGGTCCTATAAGTATAGTAATTAGTGATTTATGATAATTCGAGAAAGAATAAAGGTTGACACACATTGTATATCACTGAAAAAAATCTAAAAAATGTCCATATTAAAATCACTAAACCACACTGAAAAAAAGCTACCTGAGTTTCATTAAATAACATTAGGCTTAAAATTATATTCATATAAGGAAAATTATGTCCATAGAAGGAATAAATATAGTAGTATTATACGACACTTTCAATTTGACCCCAACACTTAAATCTAATCTCATTAAGCTAGCTTTAGCTGAACAATTTCGTTGACTGAGTAGAGTGAAAGGTACCTTGCAGGATTAAAATCAGAGGCAAAAACATGACACTTTAGAGTCATTTATTACAATAAACAATTCCAACAGTAAAATGTTACCTTGCATCCCTTTCGTATAATGTTTTAGGCAAAATGTCTCTGTCCACATAAACTGTATTAGGATAATACCACACTGTAAATCGAGTATCTTGAAGTCCACAAAGGATATTACATGTATCACTCCATGCCAAAGTATGCACCATTGTTCCTTATTTTAAAAAGAATGTTAATGTACTATTAGTTCCACTATAATAAGCATTAAAAATATTTTAATAATCAACATACAAGACCCCTTCTAAATTCTGGTAGGTGTGCCTCTGTTTTCTGATTGTATAATGGTGAAAACATGTACAAAAACTCATTTAAAAATATATGGAAATATTTGAGTATTTGACCTGGAGCCATTATGTTTTAATTTCTAAGTCTTTCAATGCTAATGTGGCTATAGCAGCTAAAGACTTGCTATTTAAGTGGTGTTAAATAATTAAGAAAAGTTATGAGACCGAAGCATGATTCGCAGATTAATTTGAGCAAGTATGCTATTTAGTATAATATATGACAGAGTAGATCTAAGAAAATTCAAAGTAATCAAATTTTAAATGTATTATAATTTTTTTACCAAGTTTGATAATCTGTTCTTCCTTCCCAAATCGTTTCACTGAAGTGATATAGAGATCTCTATTTTTATCAATGAACGCAATTTTTCTATCATTGGTAAGTCCCTTTTGATCCAGAGCAATTTCCAAGATTTCATTCTAAAATTTAGAAAAATGAAAATACTGCATTAGTTTTAGTGCTTGATATCAGATCACTTAAGTTATTTAATTACAAGAATATTTGTTTATTTAAAGATCAATTAAATATCACCCCCTACTTAGAACGATAAAATGTCTCTGTTAACTACTGATATAATTCAAAAGCTAAAGTACAGTTACCTTTTTTTTAATTTACAAGGGAAAGATGCCCTGTAAAACACTAAAATGTATATTTTTTTGAAACTTCATAAGCTAGGAAACATTCCTTTTTTTTTTTTTAAGATTTAGTTACTTATATGAGAGAGAGTATGTGTACAGTGGGAGAGGGGGCAGAGGGAGAGAATCATCAGGCAGATTTATGAAAATACCTTATGTTTTTAGAGTCTTAAATTTTATACATTATTTTCAGATTCAATTCCTATGAAACAGGAAACTATCTTGTGCTATCGGTATTACTATACTTGCTTTATAGACAAGAAGACTGAGCTGCATAGACATTAAGTGATTTTTGCTCAGAAAAAGCTGGTAACAAGCACATCTAAAATTTAAAGTCCGGATCTCTAACTTAAGATTAGTGTTCTGTCTATATAACAAAGCATTTCTGGCATACTGCATTAATCTATTATATTATTATAATAGCTTGTGAAATGAATTTCCTTATAACTTGGAAATGGTTTAGTGTGGATTCATTTCAACTCAATCAAAGAGTTGAAATACTATTTACTGCTTACTATCTTAAGACTTGCTAGGACTTTTTTTTTAGACTTGCTAGAATTTGCTTTATTTTTTGAAGGTGTCACAATAATACCTTAAATGTCCATCGTTTGGGCACAGGTTAAATAAATTCTGATATATCCATAAAATGTTATACTGTATGGGGGGGAAGAAAAGGATTGGGAAAGCACTTTATGTACTGATATAGAAAGATATCTAGGAATAGTGTTATGGAAGAAAAGCAATGTACAAAGTCATATGTTACATTTTTGTAAAAGGGGGAAAATAACATATATCTGTTTTATTTATATATATACATTAAAATATACATGTTATTTATATATAGAAGTATTTATATATATATATATATATATACACACATATATATACACATTAAAAAAATCTCTGGAAGGAAAAAGGAGTTTAATAATGGTGGTTATTTTTTGGTAGAACAGAATTGTACTGATAAGAAACAGATGTAGTAGGGAGACTTTTTCCTTGTATACTTTTTTATGCTTTTTCTGAATCTTATGAATGTATTTGTTATTCAAATTCAAACTAATAAACATATAAAGAAGAAAATAAAGTATAGAGTAGTGTTTTAGTAGTGGCATTGAGTGATAAAGTTAAAAACATCTTTAGACCTTAATATATCTCTATTAGAATAAATAAAATGTGCTCCTTTGCTTATTTTAATGCTAAAAATCAGAAACCAATAAACACTTCACAATTCAAGATCTTTTTGTACTTCTATATAATTTTTTTCAGTTTAACTAGTGTTAAAACCTAAAGAAAATGGTGGCTAAGGATAGGTCAATGGGAAAACTGCAAGATGTTTAGGAATACAAAACATTTTTATTTCCTGATAGGTGATAAAAGTTTAACCAAGATAGAACATTTTATTGAAAACCAGTAAACAGCCTGGATAATGACATGTAACTCAGATTCTTTTATCCAATTAATTAGTATATATAGCTTTCTATTACAGAGTTTACTAGTGCTTAGTCTTGATGACATTTTTAGGTAAAATACTCTATATAGAATGCACATTGGGTTTAAATATAAAACTAATTTCTAGGGGTGCCTGGCTGGCTCGGTCAGAAGGGGCATGTAACTCTTGAT
This sequence comes from Vulpes lagopus, assembly GCF_018345385.1. Taxonomy (NCBI): domain Eukaryota; kingdom Metazoa; phylum Chordata; class Mammalia; order Carnivora; family Canidae; genus Vulpes; species Vulpes lagopus. The sequence continues at coordinate 15,743,661 of NC_054840.1, read as the reverse complement.
TTTGGAGTCATGAGTTCAAGTCACATGCTGGGTATAGGGATTACTTAAAATGAATAAATAAATTAAAACTTTAAAAAATAAAATAAAAATAAAGTGGAGGATTGAGATAACTATTGCAAAAAAGCCTATTTTTTTTGTTAAAAATCTAAACTAATTTCTGTTTTTTTTTACCTTAAAATGAGAACATTATTTTTAAAAAGGAAGTAAATAAATAGTGGCTATTTACATCAGAAATAGCTAAGGTCCATTACCTTATGAGAAAGAAGCTTCCCATCACCTAGTGGTTTTCCAGTTGATGCCTCAAAAAGGAAGATTACTTGAAAAAAAAAAGTAAAGCATTAGTTAATATGTTATATTAGAATTTTTATTGGTAAACTTCAATGGAATTATCATATCCTGATGAGAAATTATTTAACTCTTTGGACCACAGAATATCTATCAGCATAGAAGAGCAGCAGCATCAAATTCCTACTTATTAACGGGGTCATATTTCTTAGAAAATGGTGGAACTGAATCTTCTTCCTAAAACATATTCCCTAATTAGAATAGTTATTAATGGCATGGCTTCACTCCTCCATTGGATCTATAATGATAAACCCAAGTCCAGATGTAATTTGTAATTTTCAGAACTCTGATTTGGATGAATAACTTATGAGTGTTATACTCAAACAATCATATTTCACAAAAGAAAAATGGGCCAAGTGCCTACTATAATATCAGGCAATGTGTTATGTATTGTTCAGTTCTCTGGGGTCAGTACACAGCTCCCTATAGTATAATTAGTAATTTGTCTGGCTTTTGTCCTGAGTTCCTGGCAGGGAGCTTCAACAACCCTTGTAATTTCCTGAGTGATTAGGAGTATCTTAGTTATGCTAGTGGGGAGACTCTTGGTGGGCCCCTAGATAGTTTCAGAATGGGGGATGGTCACCAGCTCCTTGACCTCTGGGGATAGGGAGGTTGGGGGGGAGGGGGCTGGAAATTGAGTTCAATCATGTGGCCAATAATTTAGTTAATCATGCCCATGTAGTAAAAATCCCATAAAAACTTAGCATTGTTTCCTCATTGGTGAACATACTGGTATACCGGGAGAGTGACATGCCCTAATTTCATGAGAGGGCACCGAAGTTCTGCATTCTTTCCTAGGCTTCACCCTAATGTTTCCTTTATAATAAAATCATAATTCTGAGTATTGCACCTTCCTGAGATCTGTGAGTCATTCTAGCAAATTAACCAACTTGAGGGCGCCATAGGAGTCCCTGAATTTGTAGCCAGTCAGTCAGCAAAGTGGGTTGGCCTGGGGACTCCCTGAGACTTCCTTACAACTAGTGTCTAAAGTGAGGGCAGTCTTGAGGAGAATTTTGCTTTTAAGCCCTGGAGTCCATGCTAACTATAAGTTAATAGTATTAGAAACTAATTGCAGGGGATCCCTGGGTGGCGCAGCGGTTTAGCGCCTGCCTTTGGCCCAGGGCGCGATCCTGGAGACCCGGGATCGAATCCCACGTCGGGCTCCCGGTGCATGGAGCCTGCTTCTCCCTCTGCCTATGTCTCTGCCTCTCTCTCTCACTGTGTGCCTATCATAAATAAATAAAAATAAATAAAGTTGTTAAAAAAAAAAAAGAAACTAATTGCAATATACTGGTTAAGGTAAAAACGGAATAGTTGGTGTCAGAAAGGGTGAGATTCACTGGACCAACCATGACTCATTGAAACATGTGGTTTGGGAATAGAAAGGATGAGAGAACAGGGAATGAGGAACCTCTAACTCTTAGAGGCAACAGGGTCACTAACAGTAAGAAACAGCAGCTAACTGCAATCAGCTATAAGGTAAAAGTCACCTACAGAATTTTGAGATGACGGATCCATCTTCTGGGCAGTTGGTTTACTAGATGCATAAGAAAATGCAAATATGAAAAAGGAAAAATATACAATCCCGTGGTTATTATAATCGGTAATAGGTAAGATGAAAGTAAGAGATGGGCCAAATATAGATTCTAGCCAGTATCAATTACAGCCTCTAGGCCCAGGACCCCCACTGAAAGAATATGTTGGAGAATATCCTGATTCCGGTCAGCCTGAGGTACAGCTACTATCCTCAGAGCCATTACCCAAGGAAAATGTTATGTTAAAACAAATAATGAGAAAGACTAAAATAATTAGAGATAGACAGGCGAGGAGCATCAAGGCTTTCATTCCCGCAGATTGAAAATCTTAAGAAATGAGATGAATAAAGCAAATATTGATAGGGAAAAAAGTAGAAGTTGGATGGATCAATAGGAATCTCTGTTGGTCCCCCAACATTGAAGGTCTTTTTTTTTTTTTTTTTTCAACATTGAAGGTCTTTAAACAAATTTGCTTTATTCATCCTAGTTTGGAGGAATTTAGAAAGCTATACAGCAAGATAGCAAAAAGAAATCTCACCTCCAATTGCCTGGGATGATGGTTCCCCAATTTAATCAAGAGATGGACTGATAAAAGAGCCATGGTTCCTTGGCTCAACACTCTACTGGGGACCTAAGGCCTTATGCACAGGAGTGGATAAAATGGTCAGGGGGCTGAAGAGAGAAGTTTGTAGGACTTCTTGATATGAGAGTCCCATGCACTATGGTACCAAAGTCCATTGGTGAAGTTCTAATGAGGACTACAATTAAATTGAGAGAACACAGGAAAACAAGGGTTAATATGATTAAGGTGAAGTTTGAATGAAACTTGGAGTGTTTAAATGGGCTTTATGTCAAGAGGCTATGTCTCTACTTGAATGTTGAATGGGACTGGATATTATATCTGACTGAGGAAATACTAGCTAGTGCTTTAAAACTAAAACCCGTTGGCAAAGTCCTACTGATGATCAACTAGAATGAGAGGATAAAGAAATACAAGAATTAATGGGATTAAGGTGAACGTTTAAATGAAAATTAGTATACTTGAAGAAGCTTCATATGAAATGGTTGTGACTCTTATCTGAATGTATTACAGGGATGGATATTGTGCCTAGCTGGGGAATGTTTCCCTTATCAAGTACTGTAAAACAAAAGGCATGAAAAATCCACCCCTCAAATATTAATTGGACATACAAAGTGGGAATCAGTGAGACTGCTGGAACACACAGGTGTTCTATCAAATGCTGTGAAATAGAAGCTGGAGTGCTAATTAGGATACATTCTCTGTACAGCAGTCTTGTGTGGAATGTAGACTGGGGCTAATTGACAAAAGTCTGTGAGCACCTTCCAGTGATAGCTACTAGAACTCTAGATAAGACAACTTCCATTTGGAGGAGCAATTGCTAGCTTGCTATCAGATATTAATTGAAACTGCCTCTGTGGGCAGCCCCAGTGGCCCAGCAGTTTGGGGCCACCCTCAGCCTGGGGTGTGATCCTGGAGACCTGGGATCGAGTCCCGCATCAGGCTCCCTGCACGGAGCCTGCTTCTCCCTCTGCCTATGTCTCTGCCTCTCTCTCTATGTGTGTGTGTGTCTCTATGAATAAATAAATAAAATCTTAAAAAGAAAGAAGGAAAGAAACTGCCTCTGACTAAAAAGCATAAAATAAGGATGTCTTGGGTGATGTCAGAGAAATGCTCTAATGAGGAAGGCAGTGCCCAGAAAAGTTCTATAATAAAACAGACATGGTGCGTGCAGAACACACCACCAAGGGAATGCATGGAGTTACACAGCATATCATGAGCAGTTAGACTCTCTTCCCCAGGAACGACCCTGGAACCGTGAGAAGAGCTGCAGGATTCTATCATGACTCGGGCAGAACCTGTAAACAGCTCTCAACAGACCAACAAACAGCTGCTTGGCTTATGGATGGCAGTTTCAACATGAACACACAGCATCCGGCTTGGAAGGCCACCACTCTGACTGAAAAAGGTAAACACAAATTGGCTCAGTGAGCTGCACTGCATGCTGTTTGCCCTCATGTTTGGATTTTGACCTACTCACAGGCAGTGGCCAATGGCTCGGCCACATGGTCAGGCAGAAGGGCAACGGAAGATTGGCCTATTAAAGGGGTGCCCTTCTGGGGCACGACCCTATGGAAATCACTATGGGAATCTGAAGGGTGCATTCAAGTAGGCCATGTCAGTGCCCGTGAGAAGAACCCCTTTCCAGCATCAGAAGATGCCTGGAATGGACGAGCAAGGGTGCTCACTTGAGGTAGCCACTTGGGTTAATGGAGTGAGTGGAACTGAAACAATGCAGAGAGACGTTGTATCTAGACATGCTCCTTTTGCACCCTCAGAGGCACAAAATGTCAACAGGAACTGTTTTGTCTGCCAACAAGAGAGATTTAGAGATTGCAGGTGGCTATGGGGAAGATTCCCTGGGGGGAGTCCTTGTACAGAGCTGGCAAGTCAGACTGATGCCGGTAGCCCTGCGGGGCTAAAAGTGGGTCCTGATGGGAGATAGACACTGGCTCTGAGTTGGGCTTTGCTTACACAGTAGTAGATGCAAATGCCCAGAGTACTATCAAAGAACTGGAGCGGAAGATATTGCACTGATTTGGACCACTGAATCACATTTCTTCAGAACAAGGGACATACTTTACAGCCATCATGTCCAACAATGGCAGAGAGATGCTTTTTGGGAGTAATAGTTTGGTAAAGAATTAGAATGGGCAATGAAAATAATGATTGTTTAAAATGAGGAGAGAGGGAATACAGGCATGAAGAACCAGCTTACAAGCATTCATAAGTGTATACTGACATTCCATATAAAGGGAGCAAAGAGTGTGTCCACACTAGATAAATTCCCCTGCAATTTCACTGGAAATAGGAAATAAGGGCTAAAGAAGATGCTAGTACGACTGCAATTATTCTCACAATGGGAGAATCTGGTATGATGGCTATACTTTTCCCTTTCTCTCCCATATCACCTCAACTTTCTTCTTCTTACTAAATACAGTGGTCTCAGGGCCAAGGTTGCAACTACAATTATCAAAAGCAGAGATGATTCCTAGGCAAGAAACTATTAACTTTTAGGTCAGAATTTCTAAGGACCTGATGGAGTGGGTTGTACTTCACTCCAACTAGCAAATATGGGGTCAAATGTGAATGCAGTTATATTGCCCAGTGGTAGAAACAGCCCACCAGTTCTTTACAAATAGAGAAAAGGAGAAATATTACCTGAGAAAAACAATATAGGCCTACCTCAAGTAGCAAGAAAAAATCTCAAAACAACCTAACTTTATACCTAACAGCTAAAAAAAGAAAAGCAAAGCCCAAAGCCTGTAAAAGGAAGAAAATAATAAAGATTAGAGCACAAATATATGAAACAGAGACTAAAAAAACACAATAGAACAGATCAATGAAGTCAGGAGCTGGTTCTTTGAAAAGATCAACAAAATTGATAAACCTCTAGCCAGACTCATTAAAAAAAAAAAAAAAAACAGAGACAGAGAGGACTCATATAAATGAAAGCAGAAATGAAAAGAGAAATAACAACTGACACTACAGAAATACAAATAATTATAAGAGAATATTTTGAAAAATTATATATCAAAAATTGGACAACCTAGAAGAAATGCATCAATTCCTAGAAACATGTAACTTTCTAAAACTGAAGCAGGAAGAAATAGAAAACTTGGATAGACTGATTAATAGCCATGAAATTGAATCAGGAATATAAAACCTCCCCAAAACCAAAAGTTCAGGACCAGATGGCCTCACAGGTGATTTCTACATTTAAAGTGTTGTTAATACCTATTCTTCTCAAATTATTCCAAAAAATACAAGAGGAAGTAAAGATTCCAAATTCACTCTATGAGGTCAGCATTATCCTGATACCCAATACAGATAAAGACATTACCTAAAAGAGAACTACAGGCCAATATCTCTGATGAAGATAGATGCAAAATTCTTCAACTAAATATTAGCAAACCAAATCCAACAATACATTATAAACATTATTCACCACAATCAAATGGGATGTATTCCAGGGATGTAAGTGTGGCTCAATATTTGCAAATCAATCAATGTGATAAATCACATTAGTAAGAAAGAGAATAAAAACCATATGATCATTTTAATAGATGCAGAAAAAGCATTTGACAAACTACAACATTCATTCATTTAAACTCTCAATAAAGTAGGTTTATTTTTTTGTTTGTTTTTTTTTTTAATAAAGTAGGTTTGGAGGGAACATAACCCAACATAATAAAGGCCACATAGGAAAAAGCATGGCTAACATTATACTCAATGGTGAAAAACTGAGAGCTTTTCCTTCTAAAATCAGGAATACAAGGATGTACACTCCCATTACTATTATCCAACATAGTTCCGCAAGTCCTAGCTGTAGCAATCAGACAAGAAAAAGTAATAAAAGGCATCCAAATTGGTAAGGAAGAAGTAAAACTCACTATTTGCACATGACATGATATTAAATATAGAAAACCCTGAGGACCTCACCAAAAACTATCAGAACTGATAAGTGAATTCAATTCAGTAAAGCTACAGGAGACAAAATACACAGAACTCGGTTGCATTTCTATATATTAATAATGGAGTATCAGACAGAGAAATGAAGAAAACAATCTCACAACTGCCAAAAATAATAAAATACTAGGAATAAACTTAACCAAGGAGGTAAAGACCTATACTCTGAAAACTATAAAACACAAATTTAAGAAACTGAAGATGACACAAATGGGAAGATCCCTGCTCATGGATTAGAAGAACAAATATTATTAAAATGCCCATTCAACTCAAAGCAAGGTAGAGATTTAACGCAATCTCTATCAAAATGCCAATGGCATCTTTCACATAACTAGAATAATCTTAAAATTTGTATGGAACCACAAAATACCCCCAAATAGCCAAAGCAATCTTGAAAAAGAACAAAACTGGAGGTATCACAATCCCAGATATCTTTTTTTTTAAATTTTTTTATTGGAGTTCAATTTGCCAACATTTAGCAAAACACCCAGTGCTCATCCCGCCAAGTGCCCCCCTCAGTGTCCATCACCCAGGCACCCCAACCCCCCACCCACCTCCCCTTCTACTACCCCTTGTTCATTTCCCAGAGTTAGGTGTCTCTCATGTTTTGTCAACAATCCCAGATTTCAAGATATACCACAAAGCTGTAGTAATAAAAACTATGGTACTGGCACAAAAATAGATCAATGGAACAGAACAGAGTTCAAAAATAAATGCATGCTTTTATGATCAATATATGACAAAGGAGGCATGTATATACAATGGGAAGAATATAGTCTTTTCAATAAGTGGTGTTGGGAAACTGGCCATCTACATGCAAAAGAATGACACTGGACCACTTTCTTACTCTATGCACAAAAGATACATTTGAAATGGGTTAAAGACCTGGATGTGAGACCTGAGACCATTCAATTCCTAGAAGAAAACATAGGCGGTAATTTCTTTGACATCAGCCATAGAAACATTTTTCTAGATATGTCTCCTCTGGCAAGAAAAACAAAAGCAAAATTACACTATTGGGACTACACCAAAATAAGAAGCTTTTGCACAGTGAAGGAAACCATTAACAAAACAAAAAGACAACCTGCTAAATGGGAGAAAATATTTACAAATGATGTATTTGATAAGGGAAAGAGGTTAATATACAAAATTATATAAAGAATTTATACACCCCCTCCAAGATAATCCAATTAAAAATGGGCAGAGGACATGAATACACATTTTCCCAAATAAGACATACAGATGGCCAACAGACACATGAAAAGATGTTCAACCTCACTAATTGTCGGGGACACACAAATCAAAATTATACTTTTCAAAATGGCTAGAGTCAAAAACACAAGAAACAAGTGTTGCTGGGGCTGTGGAGAAAAAAACTTTCATGCACTGTTGGCGGAAATGCAAACTGATGCAGCCACTGTGGAAAACGGTATAAAGGTTCCTCAAAAAATTAAAACAGAATTGCCAAATGACCCAGTAAATTCCCCTACTGGGTATTTACCCAAAGAACATGAAAACACTAATTCAAAAAGGTGCATCCTTATGTTCACTACAGCATTATTTACACTAACCAAGATATGGAAGCAACTCAAGTGTCCACTCACAGATGAATGTAAAAAAAGGTGTGAGATTTATATATATATAATGGAATATTACTCAATCATTAAAAAGAATGAAATCTTACCATTTGCAACAACATGAATGGATGGAGACTGTATAAATGCTAAGTGAAATAAATCAGTCTGAGAAAGACAAATACCATATGATTTCACTCATGTGTGGAATTTAAAAAATAAAACAAATGAATTTTAAAAAGAGAGAGAGACAAAAAAAAAAGTCTTAAATATAGAGAACTGGTGGTGGCCAGAGAAGGAGTGGGTGGGGAGATGGCGGAGGGGGAAATAGGTGAAGGTGATTAAAAGTACACTTATGATGAGCACTGGGTAATGAACAGAATTGTTGAATCATTATATAGTATACCTGAAACTAATATAACACTGTATGTTAATTATACTTGGCTAAAAAAAGAAAAAAGAAAAAATGAAGCTATATATTGCTGAGAACCCACCTGCTTTTGCAACCTGACAAGATTAAATGGAATTCTATATACTTGGGTGGCTTTGCCTTGGAAGACATTTTGATTATACAACGTGATGATGGCATGGACTAATTACTAAGGACTAGAGTGACTCTAGGAAAGTAAGTGTCTTTTGACTCTTTCTTTTCAAGATTTATCTATTTTAGAGAGACAGAGCACTGGAGAGTGCGGAGGGGGCAGAGGGAGAGAGATAATCTCAAGCAGACTCTGAGATCTCAAGCAGATGCTGAGATTAGAGCCCCACTCAGGGCTTGAACTCACAACCCTGAGATCATGACCTAAGCTAAAATGAAGAGATGCTCAACCAAATGAGCCACCCAGGCACCCCTTGACTCATTTTTCAATATAGTAAACACTGGCATTGTTGGTGTGATTATAATAATACTGATATTGATGGTCAAATATATTGGAAATTTCTGAGTTAAAAGCCTCCTATCCCTGGTCTACACTGATTCCTCCAAATTTTAGGCATGTTCATACTATTTTGGGGGATGACCTTTTGCTATCAGGGATCCATAGTCAAAGACCAGGAATGGCCTGTGGTATAAAATATAATTTCTTTGGTCTTTGTACTGAATTCTTGGGACACAAAAGCCTTGGAATCTCCCAAATGATGGAAGTGTCACTGTTACACTAATGAGTGACTCTTGGTGGGCCCCTTAGATAGCTTCAGGAAGGGGCTGGTCACCAGAAAGTTCAATCATTAGGGGGTTGGGATTTTTAGCTCTCCCCCAACCCTGCCCTCTGGGGATGGAGACTGAGTTCAATCACATAGTCATTGATGTTAGTAATCATGCCTAATTAGCCATGTAATAAGCCAAAAATACTCTGGACACCAAAGCTCACTGGAGCTTCCTGGTTGGTGAACACGTGTATATTCTGGGAGGGTGACCACTTTAATTTCATGAGAAGAGGGCACAGAAGTTCCCAGGCATCATACTATGTGTATCCTTCATAATAAAACTGTAGTCATATATATAGAACTTTCCTGAGTTGAGGTCATTCTAACAAGTTATTGAACCTGAAAGGATCATGGAAACCCCTGTATATGTAGCCAATTGGTCAGAAGTACAGGTGGTCTGGGGATCCACCAAGACTTGTATTTGACATCTGAAGTCAAGGCAATCTTTTGGAGGACTCTCACCTTAACATCAGATTTGTAGTGTAGTATATCTCACTGAGGGGTAAGAACAGATTATCTACTAACAACTGAAAATCTCTTTAAGTAATCAATATTATTTTACACATTCATATTCATGACCTTACTATAGAATATTCAAAGTTCTATAGTATCAAAATTTTTGGTTTCCCTCAGAATTTTTTTTAAAAGTATGCTCTACATCCAACATGAATTATTCAACAAGAGTTGAATGCTCTACTGACTGAGCCAGCCAGGTGTCCCTCCCTCAGAACTATGTATTCGGAGTTGGAGAGGTCTCTTTAAGAACCTGTATTTGTCAAAAACATTTGATTTGGGAGTTCAGCTAACTTCCAGCCCGAGAATTTCCCTGAACTCCTGAGGAAAAGGTTCCAGAACTGTCTTCTCCATATCCCCAGAACACCCCTTAATTTTTAGAGTTATGTTAGGGGAATGAATACATGCAAATAAGATGCAGTCTGTAAAGTAATTATTTTTTAATTGTATCACCATTATTTTAGCATTAAATCTAAATTATTTTTCTTTTTGAGGGCTGTTAACAATGATTTGTCTTGCTAACCAATAGCTGAGGGAAATAAATATACTATCGAAACAGAGCAGATATTTTGAAATAAATGTTTTCCATAGGTTATCAAGAGTTGGTCTTAAGACAGACAAAACATTTGTTTGGAAACCACAAAATACATATGAAATATTCAAGGAGATAATGTAAAATTAAAATTTTTCTATATAGGGGCAGACCGGGTGGCTCAGCAGTTTAGCATCACCTTCTGCCCAGGGCCTGGTCCTGGAGACCAGGGATCGAGTCCCACGTCAGGCTCCCTGCATGGAGTCTGCTTCTCCCTCTGTCTGTGTCACTGTTCTCTCTCTCTCTCTCTCTCTCTCTCTCTCTCTCTCTCTGTGTCTCTCATGAATAAATGAATAAAATCTTAAAAAAAATTTTTGCTATATAAAAACGAAACCTTTGGTAACCTACAACAGTTGAATTTCCCTCCAAGTTATCTTCAACCCTTAGTCCTGGTCCTTATCTTACATGCTCTGATTTCAGGTGAATGGGTATCTAGTACTCATACTACTTCACCTTGACCACATTCTTTACCTATACATTGTCATTCTACCTTCCCAGCTTTCTCTAAGATACAATCCTATCAACTATTACCACTTTCTCCTGCACCTTTACCTGCACCTTTTCATCCGATTCATTCTTAGTACTACAAACATTTTGAAGTTGCCTTTGTTAAAAAAAAAAAATTCTTCCCCACTGGAATAATCTCTATTAATTCCTTGTCTCTCTTAATGCTAGACTTCCTGAAACAACAGGCTTTCAACTTTTACAACTCCTATCTATGTTCTACATGATGCAATGACTCCTGCATGGATCACCGATGACTGCTATGTTGCCCATTCAAAGAGTCTACTTTCCATTTTGACTTCCCAGCAGCACTGGGTGCTCCTCACCATTCTCTTTCTTGAAACTCTTACACAGGCTACATATAACAGTTTTCTCCTGATTCTCTCCTATTTTGGACCATCTCTCATTCACTTTTGCTAATTACTCTTCATCTGGTGACCCCTGTTCCTAAGCTTCTGTTTTAGGTCATCTTTTCACAGTACCTACTTTCTCTGATTTCATGTACTTTCATGACATCAAGCATTATCTAAATAATGATAATTCAAGTTCTGTATTTCCAACCCCAGCTTTCTCTGATGTTCTGAAGCAGACCAAGTTGTAAAAATTACAGGAGATATTGTATTGAAGCAGCCAAGAGGAAATTCTGCCTTTGTCCCCTTCTCTGTTTCACCAAAGAATTACTCTAGTCTCAAACATGACAGTGGTATAAAGAAAAGTGTTGTTTCTCTTTTAAAAAGATTGTTGCGGGGGTGCTGGAACAGTCAGTTAAGCGTCAGCCTTTGCTTGGGTCATGCTCTCAGGGTCATGGTATCCAGCCCCATGTTGGGCTCCCTGCTCAGCAAGGAATCTGCTTCTCTCTTCTCTCTGCCCCTCCCCATACCACTTGTGCTTTCTATCTCTCTCTCTCTAAAATAAATAAATAAAATCTTTTTAAAAATTAAAAATAAATAAATAAAAAGATTGTTAGGGGATGAGGGGAAGATTGTTGGAGTGTTTGCTTTGTTTTGGTTATTCTCTTTAAATAATTCCCAAATTACTCTACAATTCATCACAAATGGAGTAATTTTATATGACCAAACATGCACAAGGTTTACAAAAATGAAAAGAGAAATGGCATGAAAAGACAGTAGTGGCATATGTAGTCAGCCAAAAAGTTTGAATAATTTATACAGATCGTAAAAATGCTGAAATATGTATAACATGACATTTAAATTCCAGAGGATCACACTTCTAGTATATTGATTATTAGCTGTTATTAAACTTTAGGAATGTTAAGTCTGAGGTCAGTGGCTATATTCACAGAAGAAATAATATTGTAACAATAAATTATGCTTTAAAATTGGCAATTTTGCTCAGAAAAAATGAAAAAGAAAAACACTATAACAAAAGTTTTAATTAAGCATAGCAAGAAAAATTTCAAAAATTTGGCTTCTATTACAAAATGCTTTGGGCTTGGCCTAAACTCAGTTTTTTTTATAGTGATGCAAACTAATAACTTTTTTAAAAAAGATTTTATTTATCTTGAGAGTGAAAGTGTATGCGAACTGGGAGAGAGGCAGAGAGAGAGAGAATCTCAAGCAGACACTGCACTGAGCATGAAGCCTGATGTAGGGCTCAATATCATGACCTGAGCCAAAATAAAGAGTTGGATGCTTAACTGACTAAGCCACGCAGGTGCCCCCAGACTAATAACTTTTTAAAAAATAAAAGCATTCCATCCTTTTGCTGATTGTACATATTATAAAGAGATGGAGGTATATGGATGGACTTGTCTACTTCTTTCTACAACTGTAAGTGGCCATGAACTATGGGAGGCTGAACTTGTATTTTAGTGTTAGTATGTAGCAGAAACTGGTAGAAAGAACAACTAAGAAGCTGTGGACTATAAGAGTTGCTTCTAAACATAAGTAAATTGCTCTCTAATTTCTACTCTCCCCATACCCAGACATTTGTTTCAAATAGTCACCCACACTAATATCATAGGATACTCGTGCAAGTGTTTGAGGAGAAGAAGGAAGTCAAAAGCACTAGTACCTCTACTACTTAATCAGTCACTTAAAGTTGTAGATTACCGTACTTGGTGCAAGTATCCTGCTTATATGGGAGCGCCCAAATTAGGAAGAAACCAGTGGTTTCATATGGGCCCCCTTGAAGGAAAATTTCATAGGTTAGCAATTCTAGGTACTTCAATTGTGTTTTCTATTGTTAGCATATACCTCTATTTAACCATCAATGAATACTAGTTTCTTTTAAAAGGAACATAAGGAAAATATTTTCCAGCTCATTTTATATCAGTTTACAATAATAATTTTATTTTGGTTTTTCTGATTTTCTGTTTACAGCAAAACAGAATTGCATGATTATCTTGTTCAACAATCAAAACTTATGTAAGTAAAACAGATAATTTATTGGCAGATAAATCCACATTTCTGAAAATGCAGATAATTCTAACTCTAAAATTCTATGAATTACCAAAGAATTAAAGTTCTTTAATTCATGCTTAGGACAAATTAGGAAGCTCATAATTCTTTCATAGAAAGTTAACATATTAATGGATAAAAAAGTGAAATTTAATTTATGGAAACTTAATAGTGTTAACAAATTTCATGAAATTTGGAAAATGGAAAATTATAAAAATTCACTTACTTTTTTCATCAGCTTTGTCTTTTATTGCTATGGTATCATTACTCAGAGATACAGTCTGTGCATTCAGAATATCTGTTCTCATTCCAGGAAATTTTGGAGAAGAAATGAAGCGGCCTTCATAAGAATATAAATAGATACCACCACCATCTACAAGAAGAAAATGTCTAAAAAAAAAAAGAATAAAATTAAATTTTCAAATAGAAGCTTACTATATTTTCATTTTTATATTAGAGAATATTCTTTGGAAAAATCTAATTCTTTCCTTTGAAAGCTTATGGCATTTCAACAAATAATTCAAACAATAAAGAGAAAGCAAAATATCTTTTGCAATCCTATCTCTATAGATATAACTTAGGGCAAAGTATGGGTATATTGTTTATTTTTATTATTTTATTAACTCATTCCCAATAGACATTTATGTTAAATCATTCACTGTTTTAAACAATGTATACATACATCTCTGCATATCTACCTTACTTATTTCCTTAGTATAACTTCTAAAAATGCAATAATTGGATCAAAGGGCACATACTTACAAAATTTTAATATAGACTGTTAAACTGCCCTTTGAAAGGTTGTAATAATTTACATTCATACTACTGCTCTTTTGGAGTACTTGTTTCCTCAATGCTGAACACATAAACCCATAATATCCTTGATTCAGGAATTGCTAAGGGTTCTTTCTTGCCATGGAAACAAATATATACATTTTAATTAAATTAATACTTGAATATTGGTGTGTAGTTTAATTGAAGGGTTTGGCCCTTACACATTAGAGTATGAAAACAACAGTTGCTAATGTTGACAAAGTGACACATCATATTAGTATACGTTCTTTCTTTGTTTCAATACTAAAACCTTTTTCTTTCCTAAACAAGACACTATAAGCTTTTAACCTCCTTGTGAGTAAACATCGTGTTTCAGAGGGCAAATAATTCTAAGTGTAGAAATAGGACAAGCATTAGGAAGTAAATTATTCTTTAATTGCTTAATCAGTTATGCCATTAACATATGCCTTTATTAAGAGCATATTCAATACACTTATATGTATAAATAAATTTATTTGGTATTGTTCAAGTAAAAAGAATTCCAGAAATACAGTTTTTTAGATAGCTGAGATCTTATCTTTTAAGTGGCAAAGATGTCTTTTTGTATTAAAATTTATGATATAACAAAATAATACATTTCAGTTTTATTTAACAAATGATAAAAATTTGACACAATTTTCTCAATCACTCAAGGTCATCAATATGATGATCATACTCTTCAGTAACTGTTTAACTGACGGCTTTGGTACTGAGAATGGTAGATGAGAATCTGTTGGTGCATCAGAATAATTAAGCTATTCAGTTATACAGTTGGGTGCTTTTAGTTTTCTCTATGCTGCCTTGCCAGGCAGTTACTTTTCTTTCTGCCCTTGTGCCAGCCTTGAACAGCTCACCAGCATTCCTCTTCTGGTTTATTATTCATAAAAGGCTGTAGGTAAGAAAACCTAATAATAACACTACTAAAAGATTGCCTACGTGGTAAGTAAAGCAATAAAGAATAAAATACATGGTTTTAGTGCAAAGATTTCATGGGTAGCTATTTTAGGTAATTGTTGATTCTATTTTCAAACTTCATTCCTGGTTTTGTTGGGTTGTAGTTTTCTAAGACTGACCTCTGATTCAGTAGGATATCACTATACTTGACAGACTGATTGATGATAGTTTTCATGGAAAAGTGTGGGTTCCTGAGGAATAGCTATTCCCACTTTACTCCAGTTTGTTGGCCTGGAGTTTCATCATCCTGTATACACTGAAAGTGTGGATAAAGAATATTATTTTCCAAACTTCAGGTCACAGCCTAGCAGTGGCTCATAAAATCAATGTGTTTCAACCAATACTTAAAACCAAAAGCAAGAACAGAACAGAATAGAAAATAAAGGGCCCTGAGGTCAAAACGATCTCTTTGTAACTCCTCCATTCTTTTGGTTTTTTTTTTTTTTAAAAGATTTATTTATTTATTTATTTAAGAGAGAGAGAGAGAGAGAGAGAACATGAGCAAGAGGAAGGGCAAAGGGAGAAGGAGAAGCAGACTCCCCGCTGAGCACAGAGCCTAACCTGGTGCTTGATCCCAGGACCCCAGGACCATGACCTGAGCTGAAGTCAGAAGCTTAACCAACTGAGCCACTCAGGTGCCCCAACTCGCCCATTTCCTCAGATTACTACTTTGATCTTTGCTTGTAATAAATTTAGCCTCATCATTCTTAATAAATGAATATCTTTTACATTTCTCAGTTTAAATTTTTAGGATAGTAAATGCTGATATATATAATCTATATGTAACCCTCAAGAACTTTTTAAGAGTGTAGAGTGGGGTGCCTGGGTGACTTAGTCAGTTAACCGTCCAACTCAGGATCTGAGCTCAGGTCTTGATCTCAGGGTCACTGGTTCAAGCTCCATGTTGGGCTCCATGCTGGATGGAGACTACTTAAAAAAAAAAAAAAAAAAAAGAAAATTTGAGACCAAGAAGTTTCAGAACCGTTGACCTAACAGCTTATTCTTACTTTTTTTCTTTAAAGTAAATAGATTCCGAATGACAAGTGCACCACTCTAAATGGCATGCTTTAAAGAGTGCTTAACTGCAATCTGAAATATTTTAACCCCAAATTCAATAGTCAAATATGATACACAAATACCTTTCTGCCTGCAGTATTAAACTAACAGTTCCTTCTTTGAGATCAAATATAAGTGGCGTATTCCAGTTCTTCGTACTAAAAGACAAATAAAATGGATATTAACATTTAAAATACCAATAAGTACTCATTTTAAGTAGTGTCACCAGCTTCATAGTAACTGTATATATTTATATTATAGCACTTGGTACATTGTTCTAAAGTCATTCACTTACATGTCTGTATCCCTGACTAGAAATCAAACTCTGTATAAGTAATAAGTATTCAATAGTAAACATTCAACAAATGTTTATTCTAGATATCACAGTATATGAATTGAGGAATCCTAAGTCCAAGTTCTGTCATTTATTACCTCTGTGATTTGGGCAAGTCATTTTATGTTTCTTATCTGATAAATAGTAGCAGCATGGCATAGTGAAGAAAGGACACATTTTTGGCTAAACAAATCACAATTAGCAATCTGGTTTCACCACCTGTCAGTCATATGATCTTAATAAGTTTAACCTCCTAAGCAACAGTTTCCTTATTTGTAAAATGGAGATAATGGAAACTCATCTAAAGTGTCTAGCTAACTCCCTGTTATATAGTAGATACTGAACAAACTATAATAACAATAATGTTATGAACATGAATATTTTTCCTATAGGTCTCCCAATGTTATTGTTGGTCTGAGGGAAGATTTCTGTGAAGCAATCTATAAACTGCAAAATACTATATAAATGTAAGCTGTTGACCATGCTTATTGAATAAATGAACAAAAAACTCCTTTGGTTTCTATAGTGAATTATGATTCAAAGATAGGAAAAGGGAAGAGAACATTTACAAACTGAAAACCCACCCCAATCACCAAAGTTTCACAGTTTAAAATGTTTTCTTACTCTTGTATATTCTGAATTCCTCTCAATTACCTTCATGGAACCAATTCTTAAATCAGATTAAATCTCATATACAGATCCAGAAAATGAGAGAAGGGGAAGATTGCAGTAAGTGGGCACACTGTGGGAAACTAATATTGGCTAATGCAAAGAGTCTGACACCCATTTCAATAAGTAAATTCATACACAAAGCAAAACAATGAATAAACTACTAATAATTAATAAGTCTGATGTTCAGAGGTATGATAAAGATATGTGCTTTGTACTTTAGAAAAGATATAGCATGCTTCATTTATTTAGTCATTAAAATTAATCTTCATTCTTTGATAAGAATAGTGATTATGAGGTTTTTTAAATGTCACCTTGGAAAACATCTGATATTTATGACAACTGGGATAGAATATGCCTGCTTTGGAAATATAAACTCCCTCAGCCATACTGGTGAATAGAGTGAGGGTATTTTTCTATACAATTATTTGAAAAATCAAATGAAAATTTAAGAGAATATTTATATACTATTCTTTTTTTCTGGAACTTCTTTTCATACAAACCACTATATTGCTTATATGCTAGTTTTAAAAAGTTTATTTTTATTACTAAAAAAGGGATTAACAGTTATTAAGAACATGGAGTTAAACTCCAGCTCTTTCTTCAGCAAGGAAGTTAAGTAATTTGACCTAGGGTGAGTTACTGATATACTCTGTGTGCCCTTTAGTTTCTTCATCTTGTAAAATGGGAATAATAATAATACTTAACACACAGGGCAAATTCGACCATGACCATAAAAGATAGTATAATAGTGCTCAATAAATGATAGTTGCCATTATCTAAAATACTAGTAGGTTTTTTGGGGCCTCTGGCTGGCTCAGTTGGTAGAGCATGCAACTCTTGATCTCATAGTTGTGAGTTTGAGCCCCATGGTGTAGAGATTACTTAAAAATAAAATCTTTAATACAGAAATAAATAAAATAAAAATACTAGTAGGTTTTTTTAATTTGATGCAATATATTTGGTTGATGATAGGCCTCAGCACTACCTCATTTCCACTACTACTTCCTGGTATTTCACTTTAATGAATATTTTGTACCTTAATAAATGTCTTGACAAGAGAGGGAGGCAAGACTAAGCCAGAAAAGAAGAAAGTAATCTTATATTTTGCCATATATTAACTAGTAGGTGAAAAGTAGAGTGACAAAAAAATTAAATAACAGCTGCTAAACTTTTGGTAAGCATTTTAAAAAGCAATCTCTAATATGAGTAACATATGATACTAATCCTATGGATTCAAACATTATGTCATTGCCACCAAAACTAGCAGAATAAACCCTTCAATTTGGGGTGGTTAAGAACCCTACCTTTTTCAAACAGACCATTAAACTGAAAATATCTTCTGTATTTTTCCTCAACTCCATGAAAATTAATTATTCAAATGACTATGTGCACTAAGTGATTGTGAAATTTCTTCACTTTCTATAATCCCTTCCCTATATAGCAACTGTTCAACTTGGTATGTTTCTTGACTTTTCCCAAATTCTTACTGTTGCTCCTTCTCTTTCATGTAAGAAAAAATTTCACCTAAATTGAGCCACCTGTTTCTTTATCCCCTCTCTTCTCTGCTTCCTCCATTTAGTTTTCAGCTGCTGTCCAAAGTTGCAGATTCTGATTAGTAGCTGATTAGTAGTGAGTGAGAATTTTTGATAAATAGTTGTAGGAATTGTTGTTGTTAATCAAATTGGATACCTTTGTGTTGTGTTATTACTGGGCTTAGGAATCCAAGATACCACTATAGTTCGTTTTTGTTTTTTTAAGATTTTATTTATTTATTTATGAGAGACACAGAGAAAGAGAGAGAGAGAGAGAGAGAGAGAGGGAGAGAGAGAGAGAGAGAGGCAGAGACACAGGTAGAGGGAGAAGCAAGGCTCCATGCAGGGAGTCCAATGTGGGACTCAATCCCAGGTCTCTAGGATCACGCCCTGGGCTGAAGGCAGCGCTAAACCGCTGAGCCACCCAGGCTGCCCTATATTTCGTTTTTTGATTAATTTATTCATACAAAAATATTTTTTTATTAAGGCCCTACTACATGTTGAACACTGTGCTGGGCACTGGGTGTACAGTTCTGAATAAGACACATGTAGTCTTCATATTTTCAATTTTATATTCAATGGTTAAATTATAACCACATAATGTAATATAAGCACAGAATATAAAAAACCCTTAACTATTTACAACTCTTGAAAGTAACATAGTGGTTACTTGAGTTTTCTGGAAAGTTGAGAAGTCAGCTGGTAGCATGTTAGAGCTAGCTTGTATCAAGTGGTATATTTTCAGGAATTTTGCAAGCTGACTGTTAAATAGAGCTATTATTTAAAATTAAATTATAAACATATAATTAAGAGAATTATATTCAAAACAAAGATAATAAGTACTCCACCTATTAGTACTTCCAGTCGATTTTTATTACATTTTACTGTTATTTATGCACTTGAGAGTATTTACATCTGTTGTATCTGTATGGTAGCAATTCTATATAATGGTGTGCTACTATCATCTCTTTTCAATTCTGCCTTCAGTGACATCATATTGGTATTCTGAAATCAGCCTTAGAAGTATTTACATCATAGAAATAGGCAAACACTGCAAATCAAGCTGGTTGGTTGGTTTTCAGAAAGCTGGTTCAACAATTGTCAGCACGTACTGAGTTAAATTTTGAAAAATACCAAGTATGTTTGTTTTAGGCACAAGTTTCCTGGAGGTACTGAATTATTCCCTGCTTTCTAATACAAAGTAGATTGAATATATTTTCTTTCATCATTTCTGGACAACTCTGGATTTTCAATATAAATCTTCATGATTACCCAAGGTTACAATATTAAGCCTGAATATCTCCTTGTGTCCTTACTGAACATCTTTCAGCCTGTTGTCGGGCTGCTAGCTGTCCCCTCTCTTCTAGTGGCTAGGTGGGTCCTTTTCCCATCATTTATCAGCAGCTTCTCTGGGCTTTGAAATCAAGTTATACTGAATTCCTTAGAACTGTGAGTAAAGTAAGAGTAAAACCTATCTCAGAGGAAGTATCTTCCATAATTAAAATGGTTATTAACCTCTGATGTACAAACTTTATTAGATTTCTTTTCACTGCCTATTAGCTAATTTTTAAATCACTTCCTGGCTGGGAGTAAATTCAGGATGTTAGGTTTTAAGAAAGTAAGTTTAAAATGAAACCATGCTGATATGAAAGCTTGAAAATAAATTCCTCATCAACAGACAAAATTCTGGATTTTTAAGAAATGCAAGATGCTTACGAGAACACATAACATTGAAGAGATGTTGAAACAACTAAGTGTGCATAGTTCAAAGATGCTTTAATGACTCTGTCACGGAATTCCAGTAAATCCACTGCATCATTAAGAACGTTACGAACCTAAACAAGGAAAAATGAAATACCAACAAACAACATTAAAATACACCAAAATTTTAATTAAGTAAGTTAGCAAGATTTTGAAGCATAAAATAAATTCAATGCACTCTGGATTACCTATAAGAAAGAATTCAATAGGAACTAGGCATAAGATGACATATTGGAGTATAAAAATCAACCAACAAAAGAAAGACATAGAAAACTTCTTAGAACTAAGTAGATTTCTAACCCAAAAGCTAATCTGAATGATGTAGCAATGAAGAAATAATTTGAAAAATGCTATAACATCGAGATAGAGTAAAAAATATAAATGGCATATAGTTAGAAAGAGACTGTATGATTTCTGCCCAAATGTAAGAATATCTCTTTTTAGAGCTAGGTTACATCTTAAAATTTAAGTTCTAAAAAAAGAGATATAATAATTTTTAAAAATAAAAATGGAGTTGGAGGTATGAGTATAGACACCAAGTGCGTAGTGACATCAAGCTGCACAGAGGGGCACAAGTATTTCCATATGTTAAAACACACATGAAATCTAAGAAAGCTAAGCACAAAGTAACAAATAAATAAAAAATTTACTTATGATAGTTAAACAGTTATAAAAGTAACAGAATAAAGTTAGCAAGGATCTCAATACTTGGCAGTATCTGCTAACAACCTTGAAGTTGATGGATGATCTGCAACAAACTAGAAAAATGTTGAGCAAGTTAAATGTATCTAATCTCTTGTCAATACCAGAATTGGTAGGACATTGTAGTAAGACGGGAAAGCAGGAAAAAAAGAGATTAATTGTACTTCAAAGTTAGCATTTCTTTAAATTCCCCTCAAAATGTTATCATCTTTCTAAATACACTGTGACAATCAATTATAGTATTCAGGAAGAATGAAAAGGTATGAAAACAAAGATAAAAAGATAAAGTCAAACTTCTTTTAAGAACTTCTTCCAAGCACTTACACCTATAAGGCACGTTATATTTTTATTATCTACTCTCCAGTTCCCAACCCCACGAAACTACCACAACAGAGAAAGCAAAATTATTCCTTGACCTAGCAGTGCTATTTCTAGAATTCTATCACAAAGATAAGCAAAATCATGAAATAACACACACATGAAAGGTTATTACTATATACAGCACTATTGGTAATAGCACAAGGCTGGAAACAGCCCAAATGTCTATCAACAAGTGACAGACTAAATAAACTATGACATATTCACATAGTGGAATACTATACAGCTCTAAAAAGAAATAAGATCTACAGAGTGATCTCTAGGATATAGTATAAGGTGAAAATGCAAGATGCAAAACAATGTGTATAATATAATACCTTTTATCTACTAAACGGAAGGACGCGAAGTATATAGATTTTTTTTTAATTTTTATTTATTTATGATAGTCACAGAGAGAGAGAGAGAGAGAGAGAGAGGCAGAGACACAGGCAGAGGGGGCTCCATGCACCGGGAGCCCGACGTGGGATTAGATCCCGGGTCTCCAGGATCGCGCCCTGGTCCAAGGCAGGCGCCAAACCGCTGCGCCACCCAGGGATCCCCGATTTGTTTTTTTTTTTTTTTTTAACGTATACTTTAATCAGTATATAAACAATTAGATAAGCTTATGGAGAAGCTGACCAAAATATATATATTAGGAGATATAAGTGTCCACCTAAATTTTGTATATTTCATTTTTTTTACAGATTATTTATTCAAGTTGTTTACTGTATAAATTCTCATGTGCCATTTCAGAAGTCCTTTATTGTAAAGACTATTCTTTTGTCTGATGACACTGTCAGTCATTATTCTGGACCTCCATATTGGATAAATTCAATTTCTTCTTGAGACACAAGTTTCCTTCTGTATTTCTGAGGTAATGTTTTTATTATTTTTGTAGTGTCTGGTGGACCCCAATGCATCAGCAAATCAGGTGGTTTGCTTTCTTTAGAATGCTGTGAAACTGAAGATAAGTGAGATAGTGGTCCTACTGATTTGAAAACTTCTGATCACTGGGTTTAAGATTGTCTCTTCTGTCAAGGTACCATATTAACAGAGTATGCAGGTTGACTACTTGAACCACCCTGCTGACAGATGCCCTCTTGTCGTCCATCATGAACCCAAGATGGGGCAGCGTCCGGGATGCTTGCTAGGTGTAGAGATAACAGGAGTCCTGGGCAGTTGGGGTGGGCCCTGTCTATGATATGTTATAAAATCAAAACAAGAAATCTAAAACAGTATTCAGTAACATAATTATTAGAATAATATTAATGTTGCTATTTTAAACTATATTTTGGGATATACTTTAATATATATGTATGCATGATAGATATGTGTGTGTATGTATATATGCGTGTAGGTAGGTGTGTGTGTGTGTGTGTGTGTGTGTGTATGTGTGTGTGTGTATGATAGTTAAAAAGGCCAAAGATGGGGACCATTTTAGCATTAAAAAGAATAATGACTGCAACGGATTGAAACACATAAAAATGTTAAAATCTGCAAATTTATAATGATAATATCATCATCAACAACAACAAAACTCATTGGGAAATCAACTCATTATTTGAAAACCGGTAAATACATAAAGTACTTCAGAATTGTCTCACTTCAGGACAACCAAATGGTTGAAAAGTCAGTGTTTTACGTAAGAACTTTAGCTAATAATGCAGAAGGAATGGTAGAATGACAAGATTACCATTTTGCAAATGTCAGTGAAACATGGTTCTAGACAAGTATTATCAATGGCTGCTAAAAATATAAAAGTAAAAGCCTAAAGAGCTTTTCAGGCCCATAACATCACTAAAAGAGAGATAAGCAGACTATGTGTCTCTTGACATGATGCAATAGGAAGTCCACAGCATTACTTACAGTGAGTTCTTTTTTTTTTTTTTTAATTATTTATTTATTCATTAGAGACACAGAGAGAGAGCCAGAGACAGAGGCAGAGGGAGAAGCAGGCTCCACGCAGGGAGCCCGATGCGGGACTCAATCCTGGGATACCAGGTCACTCCCTAAGCCAAAGGCAGATGCTCAACCGCTGAGCCACCCAGGCATCCCCAATGAGTTCTTTATACTCATCAAGGCTCTAAATCTAATAACCAGTCTGCAGGAAATACAGGGGCTAGATGAACATGTTAAATGGAATCATACCATAGGGATGCAAACAGGAAACAGAAAAATTCAGCAAAACAAACCACCTGATTTCTTAAGCAAATAAGGAGAAGAAATTGCTTCTTCAGATTTAAAAAGACTGAAGAGACAAATTAACTAAATGCAACGAGGAACTTTGTTTCCTGATATAAACTAACTATATAAATATATATTTAGAAAATAAGTAGAGAAGTGGGACCTATTATCAAAGAAATGTATATTTAGGCAGCAACTAAAGAAATGTGAAATGCTACTATGGTTATGTTAAAACATAGTTTCATCTTTTAGACACTTTTTAAAAGTCTTAATTAAAAAGAGTGATGCTGGACTAATGTTAAAGAAAAAGACACTGATATGTTTGCTTCACTCTTCAGTGAGCAGATGAAATGATTACAAAAGGGGGAGTAGTCTGATGGTAGGTACTTCAAAGAACCAGTGTTGTTTAAGGAAGAAAAAATGATTGTGGCTTGAAATCAGCAATAAGGGAGACACTCACCCAATCTCCGGACCCTGTAATACCTGGCATAAAGAAGAAAAACACTCCTATTTGAGAAGGTTGTAGAAGCAACACTGGTCTCAGAAATCACCCAGTTTTTACTCAAAACAAAAATGTGAAGAGTACTTTCAGTGAGAAGGCTGAGTTGCATCTGCAAAGCCATGGATGAGTGTGCAGCAGGTTATATACTACACGACTCCAGGGCTAAGTGAATGGGTCTCCCAGAACCGAGAAGGCCATGACTGCAAGTGGCAGCTCTGCAAGTCTCTCCTTAAATCCAAGACTTTTTGAGGTCTTTCATGAAGGGGAGAAGACAACTAACCTTACAGATTCCCATGCTCTCATTATAAAGAGACCTAAAACAGGCCACTCGCCTCACTTCAAGTACTTTTAGCTAGCAGAGCCACTCTCTTTGCTGCCTTTGCCTCCCTGCTTCTGGACCAGGAGTCAAGCAGGTCAGAGAATTCACACTCTCCATTTTTGTGCCATTTCTGCTCCACAGAGATGTTTATCTTGTTTTTGAGTCCAGATAAGTCTTTCTAAAAATACATATATTTCATATAGTATTGATCTCTTTAGAGCCAAAGGTATGTCTCTTTCTTCCAAGTGTGAACTTATGACACCATCTTCACCAGAAGTCTAGGTTCCCAGAGACTTTTTTAAAGGCCCAAAATACCATCATCTTAAGAATATTTTAAAAGCTAATGGAATGAAATGAAAAATTTTAAAGGAAGTTAAATGATAGTTTCTTTACAGCAACATGATACACAGTGAAACAAGCCGGCCATTAATATAAGTTTAGGGAAATTCAATATTTAACAGTATGATTGTATAAGCTTCTGCCATTATTCAAATTATAAACAGATTTCTTAAAATTCATATTTGCCTAAAGCTTCCCATGGGGGAACTTCCTTTTTTGTGAATCTGGAACACTAGATAGAACTAAACAGGTATAAAACATCTCAGCCATAAAAACAAAACTAAAGACACTGATAGTTATGGTTATAATTTCAAAACTATGGTAAATCCCACACCAGAAATGTCTTGTGCTGAATTTTATATTTTTTTAAAGATTTATTTACTTATTTGAGAGACTAGGGAGAGGCAGAGGTAGAGGCAGAAAATCCTCAAGGAGACTACCCACTGAGCTTAGGGCCTAAGGCAGGACTTGAGTCCAGAACCCGGAGATCATGACCTGAGCCAAAATCAAGAGTTAGACACCCTTGAGATGCCTGGGTGGCTCAGTTGGTTAAGCATCAACTTTCGGATCAGGTCATGATCTCAGGGTCCCAGGATCAAGCCCTGCCTTAGACTCCATGCTCAGTAGGTAATCTGCTTCTCCCTCTGTTCCTCCACTCACTTGTGCTTGCTCTCTCTCTCTCTCACTCTCTCTCTCAAATTAAAAAAAAAAAAAAAAAAAAAAAAGAAGGAGTTGGATGCTCAACCAACTGAGCCACTCAGGTGCCCCTAAGTGCTGAGTTTTAAAATGCACCCATTTACTTTGTTCAATTCAGGGCACTTCCAAGATTAACCTCTTGATACTTGTATCATCTAATACTTCTACCTGACTATAATATTTAGACTCCTCAGATTGACATAAGCCCCAAAATTCTGTTTCCACATTTCCAAAATATTCATTTAATCCTATACATAGATATAATCATAGCAATACTTACCATTTATTTTTTTACATATATCATTTCATTCAAAGCCCTGGCCAAAACCTTGATTGTGCCCTTGTGAGAGACTCTAAGCCAGAAAATCTATCTAAACTATGCCTAGATTCCTGACCCACAGAAACTTAGAAATAACAAATGTTGCTGCCTTAAGCCACTAAGTTTTAAGGTGATTTATTATGCAATTATAGATAAATAGTACAGTATGGTCGCTAAATAGCCAAAGGATAAACCATAGCGGATATGCTGGTTTTTGTCTTCCCAGAATCAAATGTTATTTTCTGGCTAAACATGCCTTAGTTTTCTTTTGGGGAACTATTCTCTCCATTATTCTCAGTATCCAAGAGGGTTAGATGGGGTTGACTCATCCTCCCTTACAACTAAATACTCTCAACCTAAACTTGACACATGAGACCAGATGCTGAGACTTCTGTTGGAATTACTGTGGGGAGTAAAGCATTCCTCTTGTTGGACTTGAAGTTGATAGAATATAAGCCTGGAACTATCAAAGCCATAAACGAGGGAGAAGTTTTGGAAAAATAAAACCAATACAGAGAAAAGGAAAGTCAAGGAAAAGAAAATGATGAAATCCTGTTGACATTTAATCCAACAATGCCTCAAGTCTATCTCTTGATTTCAAATGAAGAAATAAGCTTCTTTCTTCATTGTTTACCTTAAATCAATTTGAGATGAATTTATGAAAAAAAGAAAGAAAGATTTTCAACATACTAAATCTAGGAGGTTCCATGAGAACAGGGACCCAATTTGTTTCATCACAACTGTATATCCCATTGCCTAGCTCAATGCTTGGCAAGTAGAGATCACTAAATATCTGTTGAATGTGTGAATGAAAGTATTCTAAGAAAAAAATAATGAATAGGCCCAACTTAGGAAAAATGCAATACAAATGTTTTATAATCACTAAGGGATTAAAATAAAGCACCTTAAAAAAATTAAAATAGGGGCTACTGGGGATCCCTGGGTGGCTCAGAGGTTTGGCGCCTGCCTTTGGCCCAGGGCGTGATCCTGGAATCCTGGGATCGAGTCCCGCGTCAGGCTCCCTGCATGGAGCCTGCTTCTCCCCCTCTGCCTGTGTCTCTGCCTCTCTCTCTCTATCATGAATAAATGAAAAATTAAAAAAAAATAGGGGCTACTGGGTGGCTCAGCCAGTTAATTGTCTGCCTTCGGCTCAGGTCATGATCCCAGGACTCTGGGCTCCCTGATCAGAAGAAGTCTGCTCTCTCGCTCTCTGTCAAATAAATAAATAAAACCTTTAAAAAAATTAGTGTTCTAGTTCTAAACCTTTGAAAGATCATTTAAAAATATTATTTTAAGTATAAAGACAATTTGGATTAGATAAATTATTTAAGCACACCCAGTGTTCATTTTAACTCATGTAAAAATTCTCTAATCTCTAGGATGACACCTTTTTATTGTGAAAGAAAAATTCCTCTTTTTAGATATATTCTCATCTTGGGATATTTTTGAAATTAAGGTTAGAATTTGTTTGAGCAATACTATATTAGCTAGTTCCCCAAGCACTATTCTGAATAAAAAAATCATGTCCTCAAATCAAATGATTAGAATTCACAATGCAAGTCTTTGTCATAGATACAATACTATAAATACTGTTTTGGATCTCAGGTTAATTTACAGAAATATCTATTTATACATAACATCATCTAGATACAAAAATTAATTTATAGGAAATACAGAAGACAGAAGAGTATTTCAAACTACACCATAGGGATACATTTAGTAAAGTCCAGACCGTGGGAAACTGCTGGACAATTTGGTTTCTTCAACAAATAAATTGCACGGGTGAAAACAGAGATGGAAGGAGAACCAATAGATTAAGATACTTAAAACATGTCAGCCAACTGCATGCAACATGTAAACCATTTTGGATCCTGATTCAAACAAACAAACTGTAAAAAATGTGACATGTAGAAAACAACTGAAAATTTGAACACTTCCTGGATATTTGATAAATTTTTTTAAAGATTTTATTTATTTATTCATGAGAGAGAGAGAGAGAGAGGCAGAGACACAGGCAGAGAGAAGCAGGCACCATGCAGGGAGCCCAATGTGGGGCTCAATCCTGAGACTCCAAGATTACGCCCTGGGCCGAAGGCAGGTGCTCGACCACTGAGCCACCCAGGCATCCCTGATATTTGATAATATTAAGGAATTATTATTTTTAAGGTACAAAAACGGTATTGCGGTTATGTTGAGTCCTTACCTTTTAGCTGTATTCTGAAAATTTTACAGATAAAATATGATATCTGAATTGAATTCAAAATAATTGGGAAGGGAGGAAGATATGAATATGGATGGGGCAGGCTTGATCATGGATTGTTGGTTGTTAGGGCTGGGTGATGTGTACCCTAAAGATTCATTGTGCTATTCTAATTCTGTGTATGTATTAAAATTCTTCATAATAAAAAGTATAAAAATTTAAAAATAAGTAAACAGAACAAAGAAAAACTATACTGTACCTAATTATTATGAATCTAATGATCATATCCAAATTAAAAAATCTGGATACTTAGGCTAAAGAGTATTTGGATAAATCTAGAAATTATAAGATATATGCTTCCAAATAATTATAATAATCTGAAGTCTGAATATGAAGACAGAGGCAACTGATACAGACAGGCAGAAGAGTTAGAAGGTACAGTTCCTCTTTCTCTGGCAGAGGGTTTGCCACTGGTACATTGTCTATAGCTTCTTCCTCCTACCTTTTGTCAACTTTTAAAATATTTGTTGAGCGTTCATTATATGTAAGACACTGGGCTTGAAGTATAGTACTGTGCCCTTAAGAATCTTACAATTACACAAATAATCCCCCCCCTGGAGTTCTCTGACCTGAACATTTCCATCTACCTCTACTGCCACATCCCAACCTTCCAGGCTTCTTATACTACAAAAGTACCCGTTTTTCTCTTCCTAACTCCCAGTAAGAACTTCCTATCATCTTCCCACTTTGGCTTGCCTTAGGTAATTCTTAAAAGGAAAAAAAAAACTTTTTAAATCAGGTTAAATAAGCTTATACAATTATAAATAAATACAATAACGTAAGCCTAATAGTGACTAGCAGGCTAGGCCTGCCATGGGGTCAGCCCCAAGACTTAGATCTAACTTGTCACAATTTCTTCCCTCCTTCCTCAACCGAATCCACATATTTGCTAATGTTTCAAGTTTCACCATCCCTGCCTCAACCTCACAACCACAGTAGCTGTGGGTACTTGGGTTCCATATCACTGAAAGGTTCTTACCTTATGTCATGAAAAAGTTACTAATGGCATAGTTAAAATATTTCTAAATTTTTATAAACCTGATTTAAATATAATTGGTGAAGATAATTTCATATTCTGTATAGTGAGCTACTGTGAAAAGAAGCAGGCTTAATCAACCATGAAACATAATGATACCTGCATGGTTCTTCGTTTAGTTAATGTCACTTGGAAATTTTTCCACTCCCAACGTTGTTCCACCACATGTGCAAAAACAACATGCCCATTTCCACAGGCTCCAGCGATCTGAGTGCCATCAATTGACCACGCAATGTTAAATATGCTGCCAGTGTTGGGCTTTTCTAAAGCATATGACCACTAGGGAAGAAAAAATGAGAGAAGAATCAATATACTGAAAAAAATTTTAAAGAAGTTTTAGATTGAGCATACATTAACATTTTAAGGTAATTTTTTAAAAGAATGTGTCTTTATCCTAGAATTAATATTTTTCATAATAAAATGTATACTGAACAGAAGATACAGATGTAATTTTTAAAGTACAAGCAAAATATGAAAGAAGTGTATAAAATCTCTTAAGAACTGCAAAAACACCATTTCCATTCAAATCATTATTTTTAAGTAACAATACTGAATAGGCAAATACAAAGATTCTGCAGGAAAAAAAAGACACCTTAGTATTCTTAAGGATCTCTATAGTCTCTACATCTGAAAAACTGATTATAACATTTCAATAATGTCACTAAAAACTGAAACTAAACACACAATATAACTAAGACATCTCTGATAGACATTTTAAATAGTGAAAGCCTAGGTTAATGGATCTTCTTTTCTTGTTTTATTTTTTCATAATGTAGTAAATATAAGTTCTTCTAGAGTCTACCTATCTTTTTGAGAAAGTTATCTAAAGGTATCAATAAGCACCCACAGGGACAACAGAGACGTGTGTGTGTGTGTGTGTGTGTGTGTGTGTGTATGTGAATAAGACAGTAAGAAACATATTTGCTAGGATGATTTATTTGACTACATTTATATATATTCTCTTTCCATTCTTCCAACCTTACAGCCTAATGTCAAATTAAGTCTTGAGTTTTTGGTTGCTCTTGGGTGGGTATTTATTTTGTCGTACATTATTGTTGTTTCAAATATGTTCATTGTTAGCTATGGGCTCACTTACAAAAAAAATGTGGAGAAAATGGGAAAAAATGTAGAAAAAGATTAATTCACACTACTATCAAAAAAGACTTTAAATTCTCAATAAAGTTCATATATACAATAAAAATGCTGAATGACTCTTACTACTCACTGACATGTTTTTCAGCTCCCTTCCACCATCCTTCAGACCTCTACCTGTTGCTTAAGTAAAAGGGCTAAAAAAAGTTATCAAGGAGGAGGTAATAAGCAAACTTTCGCTTCATTAGCAGCATGAAAATGTTAGAAACTTCTTTTTTGAAATTAAGAAGAGTAAGTTCAAAAGTAGAATATATGTAATAGTTGAAGTCACCTTTTTAAAAATAAGTAAAGACAAACAACATCAAGGATACAAACAATGTGCTTCTGGCAATAAAATGAAATTAACTCATTTGTGTTTGACAAACAGAATTATGAAATACTGTATGACTACTATTTTGCATAAAAATTAAGTGGTTAGTATAGACAAATGAGACTTATTATTAATATACAATACTTAATAGATTGAACTAAGCTTATGGCACATCCGTCATCCTAAATCTAGTCTATTCTCATGTTGTAGATGCAACAGAGATCTTATTTTAAATTGTATTTTAAAACCACAGATTCATATTTTAAAACTATTTACTTTTTTTTGAGAGATAGTATATGAGAGCAGGGAGTGAGGATGGCAAAGAGGGGCAGAAGGAGAGAAAGAATCTTAAGCAGGCTCCATGCCCAGAGTGAAACCTGACACGGGACTCAATCTCATGACCCTGAAATCATGACCTGAGCTGAAATCAAGAGTTGGATGCTTAAACGACTGAGCCACCCAGGTGCCCCTTAAAACTATTTACTTTAAAGTATGATCTTAAAATACCCAAAGAACCAAATCAGCGAGAAAGACACATCTTACTAAAATTAAACATAGAAAAATGTATCTAAGAACTCCTGGATACCTGATCCTAGCTAAGAGGAGAACATGGAAAGAGATGTTTAGGTAATACTATCATCACCCTATCTTTGTCTGATTTCTTTCAGAGTCCTGTATGGTTCATCAACAATGAAATCTGCAATATGCAACTTATCCCTAAAAACAAACTTCAAAGAATTTAACAGTACCGTGATATTAAAGCTATATTAAAATTTTACATTTTATTTAAAATTAAGAAGTGATTTCTTTTAGATGACTCTAGTTTGAAAAATAATACAAGCACAAGCAAATCATCAGAGAATGGTTCTTTAATAGTCATGGAGGTGGAGGTTGGGAGATAAGGTTATTTTGTCCAGTCAGTAAATTTTAATAATTACTGTTAAGTCAAAAAGATCTATTTATAATCTGTGCTTTAAACAGACTTTTAGGGATGCCTGGGTGGCTCAGTCAGTTAGGTGTCATTAAGTGTCCTACTCCTTTTTTTTTTTTAAGTGTCCTACTCTTGATTTCAGCTTGGGTCATGGTCTCTGAGTCGTGGGATTGAACTCCACATTGGGCTCCATGCTCAGCAGGGAGTCTGCCTGAGATTCTCTCTCTCCTTCTCCTTCTGTCCCACCCCCACTCCATGCTTTCTCAAATAAATAAATAAATCTTTAAAACTGCAAATAAATAAATAAATAGATTTTTAACAATCTAAGTCTCTTTTCTTCCCCAAATAAGCCATGGAATACTCACATTTGTCTTTCCAACTCTAGAAAGAAATGAGGCAGCTTCCCTAGATGTAATTTAGTGATACTAAGTAAAATCATGAAGATGGATTTTTAAATATCCCTCTTACTTAATACATCACTTGCTTTAACCCAACTATCCCTTACTTTAGGATATCCTCAGGCCAGCAGCATCTACATTGTCTGTCATCTTGTTAGAAGTGCAAATTAATGGGCCCAACTGCAATCCTATTGAATATGACCCTCTGGGGATATGAGGGCCAGGAAACTTTTAATGAGCTCTTCCGGGAATTCTTAAGCATGGAAAAGTTAGGACACTGGTTCTTAACTCTGGTTGCACATTAGAGTCACCTGGGATGCTTTTATAAAAGATACCAAAACCCAGGAATCCAATCAATTAAATCCAAGAAATTCTTGGGATGGGATCTGGGTATATTTTTTAAAGTTCTATATGTGGTTTTAACATACAGCCACTGTTCTACAAGGAAAGCAAAATCTGCAATTTGGTTTAAGACTATCATTAACAACTGGCTCAGTGTTAATACGCTGCCAGTTCATCTGCCAACTCTTGAGAAAATTACATGACTGGTGTCTTAGCCTCTAATCCAGCTTCTCATAGTTATGT
Organism: Vulpes lagopus; assembly: GCF_018345385.1. Classification (NCBI taxonomy): domain Eukaryota; kingdom Metazoa; phylum Chordata; class Mammalia; order Carnivora; family Canidae; genus Vulpes; species Vulpes lagopus. Next base: position 15,711,211 of record NC_054840.1, on the reverse strand, counting down.
GTAAACTTGGGTTTTTACATTTGTTACCAAGTCCATGCTTGTTCTGCTCACCGCATGATAGGCCAAAGAGTGGAGAGGCTGGATATTGGGGGCAAGGAAAGTGACTTACTTTGGAAAGTCAGCAAATCAAGGAGATGTAGGGCTTTTGAACCAAAGAATCATCTTCCCACTGCATGAGATTTGAGCTTCTCATTTCATGTTAAGAGAGGGAAGTGGGAATTTGCAAATCTTATCTGTAACTTACCTGAATGAAGGGCTAAGCAGAACTTTGATTTCTTAGTCATTGCTAGGATTGGTCCTGAATTGCAGTTACAAAGATGCAGTTTTCTATTACTGTTATAACAAATTACCACAAACTTAGAGTCTTTTCTAAGTCATAACTCCAACATGGTTTTCACTGAGCTAAAATCAAGGTATTATTGGCAAGGCTACATTTCCTTTTGAAGGCTCTACAGGAGGACCCATTTCCTTGATCATTCAGGGTGTTAGCAGAATTCAGTCTTTTATAGTTGTAGGACAAGGAGGTTCTCATTTCTGTGCTGGCCACAGGTAACTTCTAGGGGCCACCTGCTGTGGTGGCCTTTCTCCATCTTTAAAGCCAACAACAGGGGATCCCTGGGTGGCTCAGCAGTTTAGTACCTGCCTTTGACCCAGGATGTGATCCTAGGATCGAGTCCCACATCAGGCTCCCTGCATGGAGCCTACTTCTCTCACTGCCTGTGTGCCTCTCTCTTTGTGTCTCTCATGAATAAATATTAAAAAAAAAAAAAAAGCCAGTAACAGCAGAATAAGTTGCTTTTACTTTCAGTCTCCTCCTCCTTCATCCTTTAACCCAGCTGGGAAAGATTCTCAGCTTTTAAGGATTTGTGATTAGACTGGGCCAATCTGAATAATCCAGGATAGTCTTACCACCTAAAAGTTCATACCCTTAATCACATCTACAAGTTCCTTTTGCCTTTTAAGGTAACATATTCACAGGTTCTGGGGATTAGGGAATGGACATCTTTGGGGTCCTATTATTTGACGACCTACTGTAAAATTATAGCAGTTTGGGGATTTTATTATTTTTTATTTTTAAAAAAGATTTTATTTATTTATTTGAATGAGAGCACACAAGTGAACGAGCATGAAGGGGGGAGGGGCAAAGGGAGACGGAGAGGCAGATGCCCTGATGAGCAGGAAGCTTAACTGTAGCTGGACCCCAGGACCCTGGGATCATGACCCAAATAGAAGACAGTTACTTAGCTGACTGAGCCACTCAGGTGTCTCAATTTGGAGATTTTTAAAGTTTTTTTTTTTTTTCCCTAATGATTCAAATTCAGATATGAGCATGAATCATGATTCATTCATATATAAGCATGAAACAAATGAACCAGTGCTTTTACCACTTTTTAGTAGTTTGGGGTTTGTATTTTTGGCTTTCAAAAGGTTTATTCACAATTAAAAAGAAACTAAACAATAATCTCATCATGTTGTCACCAAGTGGTAGTAGGATCTTGGTACTGTTCACATAGTATTGAATTATCAAGGATATCCAAAAGGAAACATTAAAAAATTATTGAACAAGTTACTTTTAGAAAGAAAAAAATGGGTTTATGAAATCAAAGAAAATATGCATTTAATAGTCTATCATGCAAATTGTATAGAAAGTATTGAAATCATACAGGCATACCTTATTTTATTGCACTTCACTTTATTGCACTTTGTAGATACTACATTTTTTACAAATTGAAGTTTTGTGGCTATCTGCATCAAGCAAGTCTATTGACCCTATTTTTCCAACAGTATCTTCTAACTTCATGTCTCTGTGTCACAATTAGGTAATTCTTGCAATATTTCAACATTCTTCATTATTATCATATGTGTTATGGTGATCTGGGATCAGTGATGTTATTATTGTAATTGTTCTGGGGCACCATGAACCATGTCCGTATAAAACAGCAACCACAACCTTAATCAGTTGGCAGCCATCCACACTAAGGCAAAACCTTCCACTAGCAAAAAGATTACAACTCACTGAAAGCTCAGATGGTGGTTAGCATTTTTTAGCAAGGAAGTATTTTTAATTAAGGTATACATTGCTTTTTTAGACATAATGCTATTGTATACTTAATAAAGTATAATATTGTGCAAACATAATTTTTATATGCACTAGGAAATAAAAAAAATTCAACTTGCTTGCTTTATTGTGATATTTGCTTTATTGCAGTGGTCTGGAACCAAGCCCACAAAATCTCTGAGGCATGTATGAATTAAGAAAAAGCAAGCTATTATTTTTTATGAATACTTCCTGATAGTATAAAAAAATTATACTGAGATAGAACTTTCCTTAGAGAAAATATGAACATCTTAGAATCCTGAAGGGAAATCCTTAAGGATCAATTTTAAGTTATTAAATCTATGGCTCCTAAACAGATGATACTGCAAATAATTAGGTATGGCCTAATGGTCTGGAAAAAAAAATCTATAGAATTTCTTTAAAAGGGAAGGAGGTGCAGAAGGGAAAGTTAATTTAAAAATGATGAAATAAAAGGAAATAACATCTTTCCTTAAATCAAAATAAAGGACTTAAACATTTTTACATGATTGGTATCTCTGGCATTGACAAATCAGAATGTGTAAATATTGAAGTTTATTTTATGAGATATTTATATATGTAGGAAATAATATGAGAGAGATTTTAGAAGAGGAAATTGTACCGCTTAACCCCCAAATGGAGGGTGGAAGAGCAATGACATATCGTGTATAAGGAGTTATAGGTGGATTGGTCCACATGTAATGGGAGCTTTTGCATGATTTTAGCATATGTATACCTAAAAAACATTTGTCAACAGAAGTAAAGTTCTATACTTCTAGACATAGATAATTAAATTTAAATCTTTAGGTACTGAAATCAGAAAAAAGCAAATTCAAATTTGTGCTTCGTGGTTAAAAAAAAAATCTCTAGTCATTAAAAAAAATATTTGGGGGGAAGCCTGGGTGGCTCAGTGATAGAGCACCTGCCTTCAGCTCAGGGTGTGATCCCAGGGTCCTGGGATGAGTCCCATATCCAGTTCTTTGTTGGGAGCCTACTTCTTCCTCTGCCTGTCTCTGCCTCTCTGTGTGTGTGTGTCTCTTATGAATAAATAAATAAAGTTAAAATTTTTAACTTAGATTAAAATTTTTTAAATGTTTTTAAGTTATTTGACCAGAGAGGAAGTTTACTTCAACCAAGTTTAGTCTTATCCTAAATAAAGACATATCTAAAAGTTCACCATTATTCTATTCCTTCTCTATTTTCCCATGATTATAACCTTTGCCATTAAATAACTGTTACTTAATTATCTGTTTACAAGCTTTGCACAGTGGCAGTACCAGAGCCAATGAGATTTATCCAAAGCACGATTATTGCTAATTATCTGTTTACTTATCAGTACTCCTTCCTAGAGAACACATATTATTCTTTGACTAGCTAGAGTATCATAAAGAGCTTAGACACATCAATATTTGTTAAATGAATTAATGAATGAATTAATGAATGAGTAAGCCTGTGTCCTTAGGAAAGAATTCCTTCCCAGAGCTCAACCATGACTTCAACCTTTTTAAAATTAAAAAAAAAAAAATCCAAGTAACAAATTAAAAGCCAAAAATTTAGAAATTTTAAAGTAGTCTTCTCAAAAACATCAACCAAACTGATTAAATGGACCAATTCTACTAATGACCTAGTCAAAATGCTGCAATGTACATCAAGTTACTGTGTTAAGTAAATGTAAGTCATTAAAAACCAAAACAATCTCTTTTGTCTGTACGATGATCCATTAAAATATGATATTTATGTAATACCTGCTATGTGTTAGGTATTGATTTCTAGAAGATTAAAAGTTAGTTCTATAATAGAACCCTGATTTTGTTATGCTTGGTGAATTTCTCAATTCTGATAGCAGGGTCTCATACTGTAAAGGAAGGACAGTTCCTTGACCTGGCTTCTGGAAGATATCCCTGTAACCTTGTAGTCAATTCTTTTTGCTTAATGGTTTCTGCTACTTGTATCCAACTATAATAAAATGTAGAATAAGTATGAATTATAGGATCAGCCACACTTCTCTAGCACTACTTGAGTTTTTCCCATTTCTAGTATACCATGTGCTGTGCTGCCTCTTCCTATATAGCAACCTTATATCTACAACAAAGAAACAGGGCAGCCCGGGTAGCTCAGCGGTTTAGCGCCACCTTCAGCCCAGGGCGTGATCCTGGAGACCCCTGATCAAGTCCCACGTAGGGCTCCCTGCATGGAGCCTGCTTCTCCCTCTGCCTGTGTATCTGCCTCTCTCTCTCTCTCTGTGTCTCACGAATAAATAAAATCTTAAAAAAAAAAAAACACAAAGAAACAAACAACACTGTACTACTAGTTATGAAAGGAAGCAAGCAGTATGTCCAATGGCCATGGAAGGGATATCATAGAACGGTGGAGTTAAAAGGAAAGAAGCGATCACTTAGCCCATTTAACTTTGTAAATTTATCACTGAAGTCTTAACTCTAGGGATCTACAACCATGTCAATACTACTCGTACATTAAAATACAATACAATATAGGGCGCCCGGGTGGCTCAGTGGGTTAAGTGTCTGACTCTTGATTTCAGCTCAGGTCATGACCTCAGGGTGGTGGAATCAAGCCCCCTGTCTAGCTTTGCACTTAGTGCAGAGTCTGCCCGAGATTTTCTCTCTATGCCCCCCGCCCCCGCCCCTGCAGCTCATGCTCTCTCTCTAAAAACTAAAATCATAAAAAAAAAAAAACACACCATCACACTGGACAGCACAATATGGAGAACAACTGAGAACGCGCCTATAAAGGATGTTTCATCTCTCTAAGAAAAGAGACCTTTGGGATCCCTGGGTGGTGCAGCGGTTTGGCGCCTGCCTTTGGCCCAGGGCGCGATCCTGGAGACCCGGGATCGAGTCCCATGTCGGGCTCCCGGTGCATGGAGCCTGCTTCTCCCTCTGCCTTGTCTCTGCCTCTCTCTATATATATGACTATCATAAATAAATAATAAAAAAAAATTAAAAAAGAAAAGAGACCTTTTTTCCCCTGTATTCTCCCAAACTTCTTAGGCATATAGTTCCTCACCAAGGAATCAAGAGATATGTATACTAAAAACCATGACTTGACTATAATAACTTACAAAAGTACCTCCCAAATGCCAACATCACCCTTTTCTTTACTGCTGCTATATATATATTTATAAATATATATAAATACACTAGTTTAAAAGAATTCTCAACAGGGATCCCTGGGTGGCTCAGTGGTTTAGCGCCTGCCTTCGGCCCAGGGCATGATCCTAGAGTCCCGGGATTGAGTACGGCATCAGGCTCTCTACATGGAGCCTGCTTCTCCCTCTGCCTGTGTCTCTGCCTTTCTCTCTCTCTGTAGCTTTCATGAATAAATAAATAAAATCTTAAAAAAAAAAAAAAAAGAATTCTCAAAAACATATCTTTAGCCAAGTTGGATGAATTCAATTCATAAAAGCATGTGTTCACAAATCAAGTTTAGGAGGGAGAGACGACAGATGCAAAGTTTCTCACATTTCTTTGTTACACTAATGATTTTTAAAATTAATATTCTCTCCCACATACCAGGAATTAGGAAATTGCAGGCTATCTTAAATTACATGTGTTGACATACATAATTGACAAAGAGAAGTTACATATAGCAGTAAGACCAGTTACTAAAGATGATGAATCATTGCAATTATTGTAACTGAATGGAAGAATGAATGAACAGAGGGTCTTTTTATTAGAATGACTGCATATTTGCGAACAGAAGGAAAGAAAAAAATGGCAAAAGTTCTCTTATACAAGCAATAGCACCACCTGCTGATTAATAAAAGCAACAACATCAGTTAATTTTAAAATTTGGCCAAAGGTACCTTATATATTCAGATTTTTTTCCCTTGAATTCTGTTCCATTTAATATGATATAATACAATTCGTTAGTATATTCTGTATATTTATTTACAATAACTGATTTGATTTGAAAGTTTCTACTTCACATTATTTGAATCATGCATTTCTCAAAAATCAAAAGTAAAAATAAAATTTATTATGAAATCAAGGGAAAAATTACGGTACGATGACTTTTAATTTTTATTCCACAAGTAATTTACATGTACCATAATTTATTTTACTAACCACTCAATAATATATATTTAATTTGTGTCTGATATTCCCTGACCACCTCACCTAAAATGACATCTTCCTTACCCAATCTTATTTTTTATGTCATTTATTATCATTTAATATATTATAAATTCATTTTGTTTGTGTATAGCTTTTCATCTGCTAGAATGAAAACTCTCAAGAGCAGGTATTTATTTTGTTTACTGCTGTTTCTTTAACACCTAGGGCAAGTGCCTGGCATATAATAGACTCAAAAAATATTCATGAAGGAATCAATGAACATGAAAATAGATGACCAGGGATCCCTGGGTGGCGCAGCGGTTTAGTGCCTGCCTTTGGCCCAGGGCCTGATCCTGGAGACCCGGGATCGAATCCCACATCGGGCTCCCAGTGCATGAAGCCTGCTTCTCCCTCTGCCTGTGTCTCTGCCTCTCTCTCTCTCTGTGTAACTATCATAAATAAATAAAAATTAAAAAAAAAAAGAAAATAGATGAACAAATGAATATGCAATGCATCTTTAAACTTCCTTGAAAGGATAATAGCTGTGTTAAAGTTTCAAGGATCTTGATAGATTTTGCCAAATTATACTTGAGAAAAGTTGTACCAATTAATACTCCTTTTGTTGCTTTTTGAGGAGGCCCATTTTCCCATTTTTCAATGAGTGGAAAATGGCATTATACTGTGATTTTTATTTGTATGATGAAGAGACTGATCATATTTTTGGGTTCTGGGGGCATTTACAATATACCTCTTTTTTTTTTTTTTTTGCTCATGTTTTTTTAGTTCAAGACTTTCTATTTGATTCCTTTTCTGTAATTTCTATTTATTGATATTTTCTATTTCTTCAGACCTTGTTCTTTTGGTTTCTTTTTTTTAAAGATTTATTTATTTTATTTCAGAGAGAGAGTGAGTGCACATGGGGGGTGTGGGGTGGAGCAAAGAGATAGGGAGAGAGATAATCCCAAGAAGACTCCCCGCTGAGCATGGAACAGGATGTGGGGCTTTGATCTCACCATTCTGTGATCATGACCTGAGCTGAAACTAAGAGTCAGATGCACAACCAACTGCGCCACCCAGACAGCCCTGGTTTCTTTTTGATCTTTACCTATGGTTTTCTTTAGCACTTTAAGCATATTTAAAGTCTTTATCTAATAAATCCAATGCTAGGCTTCCTTAGGGATAGTTTTTTTTTTGTTTGTTTTTTTTTTTTGCAAATGGGCCATACTTTCCTGCCTCTTTTGTATGCCTTGTAATTTTTTGTTGAAAATGGATGTTTTGGGATCCCTGGGTGGCGCAGCGGTTTGGCGCCTGCCTTTGGCCCAGGGCGCGATCCTGGAGACCCAGGATCGAATCCCACATCGGGCTCCCGGTGCATGGAGCCTGTTTCTCCCTCTGCCTGTGTCTCTGCCTCTCTCTCTCTCTCTCTCTCTCTCTCTCTCTATCATAAATAAAAAAAGAAAGAAAGAAAATGGATGTTTTGAATATTATAACATGGTAACTCTGGAAATTAGATTGTCCTCCCTCCCCAGGGTTTGCTATTGTTTTCTTAGGGCTACAGTAATTTCTTGTGTTTTTTTTAAGATTTCATTTATTTATTTGAAAGAGAGAGAAAGCATGAGCAAGGGAGAGGGGGAGAGAGAGAGAGAGGGAGAAGTAGACTCCTCACTGAGCAGGGAGCTCAACTCCAGGCTCCATCCTAGGACTCCGGGATCATGACCTGAGTCGAAGGCAGACGCTTAACTGACTAAACCACCCAGGTGCCCCTGAAGAACTTTTTAAAAACCTGTAATGGTCAGCCCTGGTGGCATCAGCAGTTTAGCACCGCCTTCAGCCCAGGGTGGGATCCTGGAGATCCGGGATCGGGTCCCATGTCGGGCTCCCTGCATGGAGCCTGCTTCTCCCTCTGCCTGTGTCTCTGCCTCTTCCTCTCTCTCTCTATGTCTCTCATGAACAAATAAATAAAATTAAGGAAAAAAAACCTTTATTGATCTGTACAATTGATAAATAGTCATTAAGAAAAGTTCACACTAAACAAAATCATATAAAGAAGGAAAAGATGACCCAAATATAGTACTGGGTACACCTTTATCTGCATAGTTAGACATATGAGTATACAATTTTATACAGGTGGAATCACAGAATAACATGTTCTCCTATAAACGTGGTCTTTTCACTAAATAACCATGGATATCTTTCTAGGTTATTAAACATAATAGCTCTTCCCTATTTTAAATGAATTAAGGGTATTCCATTTTAGGTATAATCAAATAATAACCTGAGGAATGGATAAGCAAAATGTGTCATATTCATATATTGGAATATTATTTGTTCAAAAAAAGGAATGAAGTACCAATATATGAAACGACATGGATGAACCTTGAAAACATAGTAAGTCAAAGAAGCTAGTCACAGGAGGCCACATACTGTATTATTCCATTTATATGAAATGGCATGAATAGGGAAATCCATAGGAAAACAAAGGTGATTAGTAGTTGCCAAAGGCTGGGTGTTGGGGAGGGAGAAATAGGAATTAATAGTAAATGAGTATGCGATTCCTTTTAGAGGGGAGGAACATGTTCTAAAATTAGAGTGTGGTGGTCATACAACCCTATGAATACATTTAAAAATACTGAATTATATACTTTAAATGCGTAAAATGTATAGGATATAAATTACGTCTCAAAAAGCTGTTTAAAAAAAGCAGGCAGAAACTTAAGAAGAGACACTGGATGAAAAAGGGAAAATAGGGATCCCTGGGTGGCGCAGCGGTTTGGCACCTGCCTTTGGCCCAGGGCGCGATCCTGGAGACCCAGGATCAAATCCCATGTCGGACTCCCGGTGCATGGAGCCTGCTTCTACTTCTGCCTGTGTCTCTGCCTCTCTTTCTCTGTGTGTGTGTGACTATCATAAATAAAAAAAAAAGGGGGGGGGGGAATGGTATTGAGTGAATTTCCATTTTTTACAACCTTTTATCAGAGCAGACCCTAGTTGGTGCCAAGCATTGTGGCTAAACCTCAGATAGAAACTTGCTGTCACTGACAGAGAAATCAGAGGATAAAGTTCAGGCTGATCATGCAGTTGGAAACTGAGGGGGGAAAATCCGAAAAGAGAAACAGAGAATTCATCTTTCCTCCAGAAAGAAGACAGAGCCTGAAGTCTGAGTTCAGTCAAGTTAACTCCCTGTTAACAAACACAGAAAAATCAGTGCTCTTTAGTGAAACATAACAAAATCCAGACTCATTACTATGTATTGCTCACAATGTTCAGAATACAATTCAAAATTACTAATTATACAAACACACAAGAAAAATGGCCCAAGAGAAAAGGCAATTGATGACAAAATGCTAGAATTAACAGAAAATTATTTTAAAGAACCTATTATAACCAAGGCCTTAATGGAAAATATGATTTTGAACATATTAATAACAGAAAATCTCAGAAAATAAGAACTATGAAAAAATAACCCAATGGAAGTTCTAGATGTGAAAAATATATGTGAAATTAAAACTCACTGGATGGGCTTATGAAAAGATCAGAGATAATTAATGAAAGAACTACTAAATGAAGATAGATCAACAAAAATTATCCAATTAGAAATCTGAGAAGAAAAAAGATTGGAAAAATTTGAATAGAGCTTTGTTGACCTGTGGGATAATATCAAAAGTCTAAAAACATTCACAACTGTGTTCCAGCAGGGAAGGGAAGAAAGAATAGGACAGGAAAAAATGTGAAAAAATGGCCAAAACTTACCCAACTTAGGTGAAATCATAAATTTATATATTCAGGAAATGTACAGAAGCCCAAACAAAACAAATACAAAGAATACTATACACTATCAAACTGCAGGAAACCAAAGACAAAGAGAAAATCTGTAAAGCAGCCAGAGCTAAATGCCACTTTATAATCAGAACAATGATACAGAGAGTTATTTTTTATCAAAAGGACCAAAAGAAAGTGGGACAATATTTTTAAAGTGCTCAGAGGAAAAAATAAAACTCTGTCAACTCAGAATTCTAAACCCAGTGAAGAAGTCCTACAAGAATGAAATGGAAACAGACATTTTTTAGATAAACAAAAAGTAAGAAAATTTTTAACCAGCACATGTATCCTGAGATACACCTAAAGGACAATTTTTAAGCTGAAGGCAAATTATATCAGGTGAAAACTAGAATCTTCAGGAAGCAATGAAGAGCACTAGAAATGCAGAACATGTAGGTAAATATAAAAGACTACTTTTATTCTCTTAATTTCTTTAAAATGATTATGACTTTGATTTTTTTAATAAATTAATTTTTATTGGTGTTCAATTTACCAACCTAGAGAATAACACCCAGTGCTCATCCCGTCAAGTGTCCCCCTCAGTGACCGTCACCCATTCACCCCCACCGCCCGCCCTCCTCCCCTTCCACAACCCCTAGTTCATTTCCCAGAGTTAGGAGTCTTTATGTTCTGTCTCCCTTCCTGATATTTCCCACACATTTCTTCTCCCTTCCTTTCTATTCCCTTTCATTATTATTTATATTCCCCAAATGAATGAGGACATACATTGTTTGTCCTTCTCCGATTGACTTACTTCACTCAGCATAATACCCTCCAGTTCCATCCACGTTGAAGCAAATGGTGGGTATTTGTCGTTTCTAATGGCTGAGTAATATTCCATTGTATACATAAACCACATCTTCTTTATTCATTCATCTTTCGATGGACACCGAGGCTCCTTCCACAGTTTGGCTATTGTGGACATTGCTGCTAGAAAGTTCGGGGTGCAGGTGTCCCGGCGTTTCATTGCATCTGAATCTTTGGGGTAAATCCCCAACAGTGCAATTGCTGGGTCGTAGGGCAGGTCTATTTTTAACTCTTTGAGGAACCTCCAAACAGTTTTCCAGAGTGGCGGCACCAGTTCACATTCCCACCAACAGTGTAAGAGGGTTCCCTTTTCTCCGCGTCCTCTCCAACATTTGTGGTTTCCTGCCTTGTTAATTTTCCCCATTCTCACTGGTGTGAGGTGGTATCTCATTGTGGTTTTGATTTGTATTTCCCTGATGGCAAGTGATGCATTTTCTCATGTGCATGTTGGCCATGTCCATGTCTTCCTCTGTGAGATTTCTCTTCATGTCTTTTGCCCATTTCATGATTGGATTGTTTGTTTCTTTGGTGTTGAGGTTAATAAGTTCTTTATAGATTTTGGAAACTAGTCCTTTATCTGATAGGTCATTTGCAAATATCCTCTCCCATTCTGTAGGTTGTCTTTTAGTTTTGTTGACTGTATCCTTTGCTGTGCAAAAGCTACTTATCTTGATGAAGTCCCAATAGTTCATTTTTGCTTTGGTTTCTTTTGCCTTTGTGGATGTATCTTGTAAGAAGTTACTGTGGCCAAGTTCAAAAAGGGTGTTGCCTGTGTTCTCCTCTAGGATTTTGATGGAATCTTGTCTCACATTTAGATCCTTCATCCATTTTGAGTTTATCTTTGTGTATGGTGAAAGACAGTGGTCCAGTTTCATTCTTCTGCATGTGGATGTCCAATTGTCCCAGCACCATTTATTGAAGAGACTGTCTTTCTTCCAATGGATAGTCTTTCCTCCTTTCTCGAATATTAGTTGACCATAAAGTTCAGGGTCCACTTCTGGGTTCTCTATTCTGTTCCATTGATCTATGTGTCTGTTTTTGTGCCAGTACCACACTGTCTTGATGACCACAGCTTTGTAGTACAACCTGAAATCTGGCGTTGTGATGCCCCCAGATATGGTTTTCCTTTTTAAAATTCCCCTGGCTATTCGGGGTCTTTTCTTATTCCACACAAATCTTAAAATAATTTGTTCTAACTCTCTGAAGAAAGTCCATGGTATTTTGATAGGGATTGCATTAAACGTGTAAATTGCCCTGGATAACATTGACATTTTCACAATATTAATTCTGTAAATCCATGAGCACGGAATATTTTTCCATCTCTTTGTGTCTTCCTCAATTTCCTTCAGAAGTGTTCTATAGTTTTTAGGGTATAGATCCTTTACCTCTTCGGTTAGGTTTATTCCTAGGTATCTTATGCTTTGGGGTGCAATTGTAAATGGGATTGACTCCTTAATTTCTCTTTCTTCAGTCTCATTGTTAGTGTATAGAAATGCCATTGATTTCTGGGCATTGATTTTGTATCCTGCCACGCTACCAAATTGCTGTATGAGTTCTAGCAATCTTGGGGTGGAGGCTTTTGGGTTTTCTATGTAGAGTGTCATGTCATTGGCGAAGAGGGAGAGTTTGACTTCTTCTTTGCCAATTTGAATGCCTTTAATGTCTTTTTGTTGTCTGATTGCTGAGGCGAGGACTTCCAGTACTATGTTGAATAGCAGTGGTGAGAGTGGACATCCCTGTCTTGTTCCTGATCGTAGGGGAAAGGCTCCCAGTGCTTCCCCATTGAGAATGATATTTGCTGTGGGCTTTTCATAGATGGCTTTTAAGATATCGAGGAATATTCCCTCTATCCCTACACTCTGAAGAGTTTTGATCAGGAATGGATGCTGTATTTTGTCAAATGCTTTCTCTGCATCTAATGAGAGGATCATATGGTTCTTGGTTTTTCTCTTGCTGATATGATGAATCACACTGATTGTTTTACGAGGGTTGAACCAGCCTTGTGTCCCGGGGATAAATCCTACTTGGTCATGGTGAATAATTTTCTTAATGTACTGTTGGATCCTATTGGCTAGTATCTTGTTGAGAATTTTTGCATCCATGTTCATTGTTCATCAGGGATATTGGTCCGTAATTCTCCTTTTTGGTGGGGTCTTTGTCTGGTTTCGGAATTAAGGTGATGCTGGCCTCATAGAACGAATTTGGAAGTACTCCATCTCTTTCTATCTTTCCGAACAGCTTTAGTAGAATAGGTATGGTTTCTTCTTTAAACGTTTGATAGAATTCCCCTGGGAAGCCATCTGGCCCTGGACTTTTGTGTCTTGGGAGGTTTTTGATGACTGCTTCAATTTCCTCCCTGGTTATTGGCCTGTTCAGGTTTTCTATTTCTTCCTGTTCCAGTTTTGGTAGTTTGTGGCTTTCCAGAAATACGTCCGTTTCTCTAGATTGCCTAATTTATTGGCATACAGCTGTTCATAATATGTTTTTAAAATCGTTTGTTTGTATTTCCTTGGTGTTGGTAGTGATCTCTCCTTTCTCATTCATGATTTTATTAATTTGAGTCTTCTCTCTCTTCTTTTTAATAAGGTTGGCTAATGGTTTATCTATCTTATTAATTCTTTCAAAGAACCAACTCCTGGTTTTGTTGATCTGTTCCACAGTTCTTCTGGTCTCGATTTCGTTGAGTTCTGCTCGAATCTTTTTTTTTTTTCGAATCTTTAACTCTCTTCTTCTGCTGGGTGTAGGATCTATTTGCTGTTTTTCTCTAGCTCCTTTAGGTGTAAGGTTAGCTTTTGTATTTGAGTTCTTTCCAGGTTTTGAATGGATGGTTGTGTTGTGATGTATTTACCCCTCAGGACTGCTTTTGCTACATCCCAAAGATTTTGAATGGTTGTATCTTCATTCTCATTAGTTTCCATGAAATCTTTTTAATTCTTCCTTAATTTCCTGGTTGACCCTTTCATCTTTTAGCAGGATGGTCCTTAACCTCCACGTGTTTGAGGTCCTTCCAAAATTCTTGTTGTGATTTAGTTCTAATTTCAAGGCATTATGGTCTGAGAATATGCAGGGGACGATCCCAATCTTTTGGTATCAGTTCAGACCCGATTTGTGACCCAGTATGTGGTCTATTCTGGAGAAGGTTCCATGTGCACTTGAGAAGAATGTGTATTCAGTTGAGTTTGGATGTAAAGTTCTGTAGATATCTGTGAAATCCATGTGGTCCAGTGTATCATTTAAAGCTCTCGTGTCTTTGGAGATGTTGTGCTTAGAAGACCTATCGAGTGTAGAAAGCGCTAGACTGAAGTCACCAAGTATAAGTGTATTATTATCTAAGTATGTCTTGACTTTGGTTATTAATTGATTGATATATTTGGCAGCTCCCGCATTCGGGGCATATATATTGAGGATTGTTACGTCCTCTTGTTGGATAGATCCTTTGAGTATGATATAGTGTCCCTCTTCATCTCTCACTATAGACTTCGGGGTAAATTTTAGTTTATCTGATATAAGGATGGCTACCCCTGCTTTCTTTGGGGACCATTTGAATGGTAAATGGTTCTCCAACCTTTTATTTCCAGGCTGTAGGTGTCCTTCTGTCTAAAATGAGTCTCTTGTAGACAGCAAATAGATGGGTCCTGCTTTTTTATCCAGTCTGAAACCCTGCACCTTTTGATGGGGTCATTAAGCCCGTTCACGTTCAGATTTACTATTGACAGATATGAGTTTAGAGTCATCATGATACCTATTCTGTCCTTGTTTTTGTGGATTGTTCCACTGGACTTCTTCTTAAAGGGGAATTTTAAGAGTCCCCCTTAAAATTTCTTGCAGAGCTGGTTTGGAGGTTACATATTCTTTCAGTTCCTGCCTGTCTTGGAAGCTCTTTATCTCTCCTTCCATTCTGGTGAGAGCCTGAGAGCCTTGCTGGATAAAGTATTCTTGGTTGCATATTCTTCTCATTTAGGACCCTGAATATATCCTGCCAGCCCTTTCTGGCCTGCCAGGTCTCTGTGGAGAGGTCTGCTGTTACCCTAATACTCCTCCCCATAAAAGTCAGGGACTTTTTGTCTCTTGCTGCTTTAAAGATCTTCTCCTTATCTTTGGAATTTGCAAGCTTCACTATGAAATGTCGAGGTGTTGAACGGTTTTTATTGATTTTAGGGGGGGGAGGATCTATTTCCTGGATCTGAATGCCTGTTTCCCTTCCCAGATTAGGAAAGTTTTCAGCTATGATTTGTTCAAATACATATTCTGGCCCTCTGTCCCTTTTGGCGCCCTCGGGAACCCCAATTAAACGTAGGTTTTTCTTCTTCAGGCTGTCGTTTATTTCCCTTAATCTGTCTTCATGGTCTGTTAATTGTCTGCCTCTTTTTTCCTCAGTTTCCCTCTTTGCCATCAACTTGTCTTCTATGGTACTCACTCGTTCTTCCACCTTGTTAACCCTCGCCGTTAGGACTTCTAGTTTGGATTGCATCTCATTCAATTGATTTTTAATTTCTGCCTGATTAGATCTAAATTCTGCAGTCATGAAGTCTCTTGAGTCCTTTATGCTTTTTTCTAGAGCCACCAGTAGCTGTATAATAGTGCTTCTGAATTGGCTTTCTGACATTGAATTGTAATCCAGATTTTGTAACTCTGTGGGAGAGAGGACTGTTTCTGATTGATTCTTTCGAGGTGAGGTTTTCCTTCTAGTCATTTTGCTCAGTGCAGAGTGGCCAAAAACAAATTGTATTGGGAAAAGGAGAAAAAGAGAGAGAGAGAAGGAAAGAAAAGAGAAAAAGAAAAAAGAGAAAGAATTAAAAAAGGGAAAAAGAGAAGAAAAAGAGAAAGAGAAAGAAAGGTGAAAAAAAGGGGGTGGGGGAAGCAATCAGAAATCAAAAAGAAAGAAAAAAAAAACACAAAACAAAACCAAAAAACAAAAACCACGGGGGAGTATCTTCTGATTCTGTATACTCTGAGTCCCTTGACTTCCCCTGGAACTGGTCCGTGTCGCTGGTCTTCTGGGGGAGGGGCCTGCTGTGCTGATTTTCAGGTGTTAGCACTTGGGGGAGCTGCTCTGCCCCTGCCTGGTGCAGGGCTCAGTGGGGGTTGTTCACCCCGTGAGGCCCCGGGAGGAAGGCACAGTGGCGGGGGCAGCTCTGGAAACCTGGATTCAGCTCCCACAGTAGCTCCGGGGCTCTCCGCCTGCAGGGCCTGGAGGCTCCGGGGCGGGGCCGCTGATCTGCTCAGCTCGGGGCAGGAGCGTCCTCGCTGTCCTGGGCCCTCCCGGCCTCTGCCTGTCCCGGGGGAGGCCGGATCCTGGGCTGTGTCCCGGCGCCCTGTGCTCCGGGGCCTGCGCTGTTGGATTCGCCCCCGCCCCGCAGCCCCCTCCGCGGAGCTCCGGGTCCCGCCGTGCGCGCTGCAGCCCTTAGGGAGCTCGGGGCGCTCTCCCGGGTGCAGGAGTCTGTTAGTGTCCCAGGGAGACCGAGGGCATCCCCGCCCTCCTGGGTCCTGCTCCACCTCCCTGCAGGCCCCTTTCCGCGGGGAAGGTCGGTGCAGCTCCTGCTCCTCCGGGACGGGGCTCTCCTGTCCTGGGGACACTCGCCCCGGCCTCAGCCCGGCTCCTCGGGGCCCCTCCGCCTTGGAGGCCTTTTGTTCCTTTATTTCTTTTTCCCCGTCTTCCTACCTTGATAGAAGCGCGAACTCTTCTCACTGTAGCATTCCAGCTGGCCTCTCTTTAAATCTCAGGCTGAATTCGTAGATTTTCAGGATGATTTGAAGGTTATCTAGGTAATTTGTTGGGGACAGGTGACTTGGGGACCCTGCTCTTCCGCCATCTTGCCCCTCCTCTGATTATGACTTTTAATTTTTTTTTTTTTTTTTATGATAGTCACAGAGAGAGAGAGAGAGGCAGAGACACAGGCAGAGGGAGAAGCAGGCTCCATGCACCGGGAGCCTGATGTGGGATTCGATCCCGGGTCTCCATATTCGCGCCCTGGGCCAAAGGCAGGCGCCAAACCGCTGCGCCACCCAGGGATCCCTGATTATGACTTTTAAAGCAAAAATTATAACATGCTGTGTGATGTAATACTAATAATAACTATAGCATAAAGGAGAGGTAGATAAATGGAGTTATGTAGATAGAAAGTTCTTATATTTTACACAAAATAGTATAATATTAACTCCAAGTAGTATATGAGACAAAATAAGCCTCAAGTAATGCCCTTTCTCTCTGGGTAAAGGACCACGTAGAAGGGGGCCCTGGTAAGCTAGAACCCTTTTGACATAACTACCCTAACTCCAGGCACTCACCATGAAAGAAGCCATAGCACCCTCTCCAGTAGACATGGAATGCTGTGGAGACAGCGGATAGAACGCTATGAATCATTCCACCCTGTACTCAAAGAGCAGAGGTCACACCCCTCCTCTTCCCTACATGGTGCTGCCAAGGCTATGAGGTACACCATTCCAGCCCTACAATACTGAAGCAGTGGTCCTCCTTGATCAGCACTGCGAAAACCAACAAGTGGGACCCTCTCTACCATCCCCAGTTTGCACTAATGACAGGAAAGAGGCACCCAGCTCCTCTCAATAAGAGTTGGAGTAGGATTATGGAGAGAAGGGAGCCACAGAAAGGTGTTAAAGCTTTAAGTCTGTGTATGAAGCCTCTTGAACCCCATCAAGCAGCCCATACATGCAACCCACTAGAATCAACAGAGTAACACTATGACAATTGTACTGCAGTGTGGAGGAAATACCACTTAGGTTTCAAATTTGCCTTGGGGTTAAAAACAGGGCAGACCAGAATAGCACTGCAATGGCTTTAATTTTTTTTTTAATTTTTAAAAAAATTTATTTATGATAGTCACACACACAGAGAGAGAGAGAGAGAGAGAGAGGCAGAGACACAGGCAGAGGGAGAAACAGGCTCCATGCACTGGGAGCCCGATTTGGGACCCGATCCCGGGTCTCCAGGATCGCGTCCTGGGCCAAAGGCAGGTGCCAAACTGCTGCGCCACCCAGGGATCCCACTGCAACGGCTTTAAAAAGGAAACTGATATCTGAACCACGGTCCTCAAAAGTGAAGCAGGACATGGGTTCTCAATCCATATAGGTAACTAACTGCCTGACTAAAGAGAAGCTATAAATAGAAACCAGGGTTATATATCAGCTTAGTGAGAGTCTTTTAAAAATAGCTAATCTTATAATGAAAGTTAATGGCAATATTAAATTTATTGTATAACAGCTGAGTTAGAGTAACATATCTATTCATAAATATATAAAATTTCTGCTTTTTCATCATAGGGAATACAGTTGATAGTATCATAATAGTACTGTATGGTGACAGATGATAGCTACACTTGTGGTGAGCACACTGATACATATGGACTTGTCAAATCTCTATGCTGCGCATTTGAAACTAATGTAACACTGTGTGTCAACTATACTTTCATTTAAAAATCTCCTTTTCTGGGGTGGCCTGGGTGGCTCAGCCATTTAGTGCCGCCTTCGGCCCAGGGCCTGACCCTGGAGACCCGAGATCGAGTCCCAGGGTAGGCTCCCTGCATGGAGCTTGCTCCTCCCTCTGTCTGTGGCTCGGCCTCTCTCTTTCTCTCTCTCTGTGTCTCTCATGAATAAATAAATAAATTCTTTTTTAAAAAATCAGCTTTTTCAATATTCCTGTCATCAATCTAGTTACATACTTGCACAGTAAGAAAGGTATTCAAACCAAAACCTCATCTATCATTAGCTACCTCCAACCAAGCATTTGAGCTTGTTCCTCTCCACTAGAAATATTAAAAGAAAATGTTTTAAAAATCGTATTTTTCTACATTTAATATTTCTCAGATAACCAGAAAGTTTACATTACCATCATTCTTTGAAGCTTATTTTGTAAAATTACCATCTAATTTTTGTCAAGGAAGCCTAGATAAGAATTTTTAATAAAATGTTAAGAAACACTGCATTCAACTAAAAATTTGTGAAGAGCTCTCAAAATAGAAATCTAATAATATGTAGTAAGTGCTGGGGTACATATCATTCCTGAGGACCAGATTCTTACATCTAGTATTGAAATTCTTCCAAAAACTCTGGCTCTGGATAAATGATTACTACTACTTAAACTTTCAGTTGCAGGTTATGAGAGAAAAAAAGAAATGAGCTACATTTAAGAGTAACATTTCCAGGTTAAAGAGAACATCTACTTCCTTCTTAAAAGAAGCCTTAGCAGGTCTTTTCAAGAGATAAACAAATGTGTGAGAAAAGCATCCAATATCAGCTGACTGAAATTTTTGGTTATTTTTTTTTTAAGATTTTATTTATTTACTCATGAAAGACAGAGAGAGAGACAGAGACACAGGCAGAGGGAGAAGCAGGCTCCATGCAGGAAGCCCGATGTGGGACTCGATCCCAGGACTCCAGGATCATGTCCTGGGCCAAAGGCAGATGCCCAACTGCTGAGCCACCCAATCATCCCTCAATTTTTGGTTCTAAGTTGATATCACTTACTTGTTAAGTAGAAAAGATGAAGAATCTCAATAAGCATTGCCTTCTTACATTTCATCACACTAAAATGCCTTGATCCTCCAAATAGATTAGTTCCCATTTCTAGGAACAGCCTATACCTCCTAGTAAAATGTATTGCAACTGTAATTAAATAAGTGTGTAATCCATCCTTTAATATCTATCTTAGTAACAAGAAAATAAACTCCACAGGACCACTTGTTTTTGTTTTTGTTTTTTTAGATTTTATTAATTTATTTGAGAGAGCATAGAAGGAGAGAGAGGGAGAAGCAGACTCCCCACTGAGCTGAGGGCCCAACACGGGGCTCAATCCCAGGACCCCAAGATCATGACCTGAGCTGAAGATAGATGCCTAACCAACTGAGCCACCCAGACACCCATTTTTCTTTTCTTTCTTTTTTTTAAATTTTATTTGAGAGAGAGAGACAGAGACTTGGCATTTTTTTTTTTTTTAAGATGTGCAGAAAGTACTTATACAGGTAATTTGGTTTTGACTCAAAATGCTTACAGCATTTATACCTTAGGAAAGAAAATTATTCCTCAAGAAACATGTAATGATTGCATAAAAGGGTTCCAAATAATTTTTGTGAAAATATGCAAGGCAAAAATAAAAACAAATCCACTGAATTCCCATTGACAATTCAATGAATATAAAAACTCCAATGGTATTTACAACTAGTTATTCTGGGTTAGTTTAGAAAATTAGGAGACAATATAATCACATACATTATTCATATACTATAAACTTTTTCCCAATAGCAAAATGATAAAGAGTATAGATTATTCTTGAAAACTAGATTTTTACATATCTAATACTGAAATTTGGCCACGGAATAGCCCCTGGGTAAATGATGACTACTAGTAATTACACAATTTAAGTTACAGATTATGAGAGAGACAAAATATTATATCCCCAAAGTAATTTTAAATGAGACAGATGCTAAAGAAGAATCAGAAGAATAAGTTACATGAATTTTTTTTAAAAAACTTAGTCTTTTCAATTAGACTACTCTTTTGGTATCATCTTCATTATCATTTCTTCTTTCACCTCCAAAAATAAAGCATTTGTTCTATAACAGGCCAAGCATTAACACTTTCAGAACTCAGAAGGAATAATCAAACATCTTACACGTTTTACTTAAATATTCCCTGAAGTGTGGTCTGAGGACCACCTAATAAAGGTAACCAGGGAACTTCTTAAAAATACAACTCCTTGGACCTCATTCTACTGAGATTTTGGTTTATCACATTATAAATAGGGACCCCAGAATATATAGTTTAGCAATACCCAGGTGATACTTATGAACACTGAAATTTAGGTAATTTGATATATCGTTGTAATGACCGCACAGGGATCCAATAAAATTATATCACACAAAGCCAGTACAAATTATATCACACCACTTTTCTGCCCCTGGACGCCACCGAGTAAGCATCGTTAAAGTCTCCCCTCCCACCACCGTCATGTCTAAGTCAGAGTCTCCCAAAGAGCCTGAGCAGCTGCAGAAGCTCTTCATTGAGCTTTGAAAAAACTGATGGAAGTCTGAAGAGCCATTTTGAGCAATGGGGAACGCTTACGGACTATGTGGTAATGAGATCAAATACCAAGCGCTCCAGAGGCTTTGGGTTTGTCACATATGCCACCGTGGAGGAGGTGGATGCAGCTATGAATGCAAGGTCACACAAGGTGAATGGAAGAGTTGTGGAACCAAAGAGGACTGTCTCAAGAGAAGATTCTCAAAGACCTGGTGCCCACTTAACTGTGAAAAAGCTTTTTGTTGGTGGCATTAAAGAAGACACTGAAGAGCATCATCTAAGAGATTATTTTGAACAGTATGGGAAAATTGAAGTGATTGAGATCATGACTGACCGAGGCAGTGGCAAAAAGAGAGGTTTTGCTTTGTGACATTGATGACCATGACTCTGTAGACAAGACTGTCATTCAAAAATACCATACTATGAATAGGGTAGCCCGAGTGGCTCGGTGGTTTAATACCGCCTTCAGCCCAGGGTGTGATCCTGGAGTCCCAGGGTGGAGTCCCACGTCAGGCTCTCTGCATGGAGCCTGCTTCTCCCTCTGCCTGTGTCTCTGCCTCTCTCTTTCTCTCTCTCTCTTTCGTAAATAAATAAATTTAAAAAAAAAATACCATACTGTGAATGGTCACAACTGTGAAGTAAGGAAAGCCCTATGGAAGCAAGAGGTGTCTAGAGCTTCATCCAGCCAAAGAGGCCGAAGTGGTTCTGGAAACTTTGGTGGTGGTTATGGAGGTGGTTTGGGTGGGAATAACAACTTTGGTCATGGAGGGAACTTCAGTGGTTGAGGTGGCTTCAGTGGCAGTCGAGGTGGTGGTGGACAGGGTGGCAGTAGGGATGGCTATAACAGATTTGGTAATGATAGAAGGAACTTTGGAGGTGGTGAAAGCTATAACGATTTTGGCAATGAAAACAATCAATCCTCAAATTTTGGACCCATGAAAAGAGGAAATTTTGGAGGCAGAAGCTCTGGCCCCTATGGTGGTGGAGGCCAATACTTTGCTGAACCACAAAACCAAGGTGGCTATGGCAGTTCCAGCTGCAGCAGCAGCTATGGCAGTGGCAGAAGGTTTTAATACTGCCAGGAAACAAAGCTTAGCAGGAGAGGAGAGCCAGAGAAGTGCCAGGGAGCTACAGGTTACACCAAATTTGTGAACTCAGCCAAGCACAGTGGTGGCAGGGCCTAGCTGCTACAAAGAAGACATGTTTTAGACAATACTCATGTGTATGAGCAAAAAACTTGAGGACTGTATTTGTGACTAATTGTATAACAGGTTATTTTAGTTTCTGTTCTGTGGAAAGCGTAAAGCATTACAACAAAGGGTTTTAATGTAGATTTTTTTTTGCACCCATGCTTTTGATTGCTAAATATAATAGTCTGATCATGACACTACATATATGTGTCTTAAAAAAAAAAAAATTATACCACACCATAAGATGCTATCCTCAGGCCAGCAACCCAGACAGTAAGGTATTCAAATTGAAATCCAGGTAATTATTCTTGACTCCTCCCACTTATTTTTTCAAAAGATTTTATTTATTTATTCATGAGAGACACACACAGAGAGAAAGGCAGAGACACAGGCAGAGGGAAGAGCAGGCTCCTGGCAAGGAGCCCGATGCAGAACTTGATCCCGGATCCTGGGCCAAAGGCAGACGCTCAACTGCTGAGCCACCCAGGCCTCCCTCTTCCCACTGTTTATAGCAAGAGTTTATCTCCTGAACCTGCCCACTTCTTCCCATCCCCACTGCTATTCCCTATTATTCAGGACAACATCACTTACTTGTACTCTGCAAAAGCCTCTATTTAGCCATCCTGCCTACAGTCTACTGTCCCTCTAATCCTGCTGACCTCAGAGTACACGTCCCTAAAAATGCAAAATCTAATAAGGTCACTACTTAAAATGGACCAGTGGCTCACTACTGCCTGAGGATAAAATCCAAACTTTTAATTTTTCTAACAGACTAATTCCTTGCCTTTACATGTTCTGTTCCCTCTCTTGTACCACAGTTCCTTTGATACCAAAGCAATATTTCCAATATTTGAATATTACCATGTTACTAGCCACCATCCATGGCTTTCTAATCACTAACACACCAGTTTTCCAATTTGACTGTTTCAGCTATTCAAAGGAAATCTTATACTGGATGCTTAAACAATAAAACTGATTAATGCAGAGCTTTTCTGGTTGCCATTGGAGATGACCAGGAGGCTCAACCCCCTTACCTCCTTTCTACCCTATAGCAACTTTTAAGAGTGCTTCAAAGAAAGTAATTCGATTTTTTTTTCTTAAAAGATTTTATTCATTTATTCATGAGACACAGAGACACAGGCAGAGGGAGAAGCAGGCTCCTCGCAGGGAGCCAGATGTGGAACTCGATCCCGGGACCGAAGATCACTCCCTGAGCTGAAAGCAGACATTCAACTGCTGAGCCACCCAGGTGTCGCAGTAATTTGGTTTTTAAAAGCTAGACTCTCTTACGTGGCAAACACAGATCTGGTCCAAGAGCATCTTTTCTGCACAAAGGTACCATACATGGATACCCAAAAGTTCCTTCTGACTGCAACTCTCTTCCCCCAACTTTTCTCCTTAAAGAACTACTAATTCTTCAAGCTTCAGCTCTCCAGTCAATATTCACAGGCAGAATTAAGCTCTGCCACACCTTCACAGTGCTTGCATAAAATAAACCTCCTGTATAGCATTTATCAGATTGTACTATGAGTCTTATAGCCTGATTCTCTACTAGATTGTCAACAACTTGAGTAAAAATCTTTACATCAGGATCCCTGGGTGGCACAGCGGTTTGGCGCCTGCCTTTGGCCCAGGGCGCGGTCCTGGAGACCCGGGATCGAATCCTACGTCGGGCTCCCGGTGCATGGAGCCTGCTTCTTCCTCTGCCTGTGTCTCTGCCTCTCTCTCTCTCTCTCTGTGACTATCATAAATAAAAAAAAATTTAAAAAAAAATCTTTACATCTCTCTATCCCCCCCAGTTTCTAAAATACTCTGATGAATAATATACATATGATGTCTATTGAATAAAAGAAAAAAATATATATAAATGTTAATCTCAAGTCCTTAAAAAATTATTACAATGTCTTCAGTCTATTCAATGAAATAAGGTAAAAGAAAATCCTTTTCCAGAATAGTTAACATTCTAATAATAGGTTTGGTGTTTAATGAAATAAAACTTTATTTATTTTTAAAGATTTTATTTATTTATTCATGAGAGACACAGAGAGAGAGAGAGGCGAGACATAGAGGGAGGAGCAGGCCCCTTGCAGGGAGCCCGATGCAGGACTCGATCCCTGGACCTGGGATCATACCCTGAGCCAAAGGTAGATGCTCAACCCACCCTGGCATCCCTGAAGTAAATCTTTAGTTCAGTTATTTGGATTAATCCAATGGCCCACATTCTTAAATTTTTAAGTATTTCCATAAAAATTGTAATTTAAAGATTATTTATTTTAAAGAGAAAAAGAGAGCACACATGCACAAGCAGGGGAAGAGGGGAGAGGGAGAGAGAGAATCCTCAAGCAGAATGCTGCTGAGCTTGCAACCAACATGAGGCTTGATCCCAGGACCCTGAGATCATGACCTGAGCTGAAACCAAGAGTCAGATGCTCAACTGACTGAGCCATCCAGGTACCCCAATATGGCAATTTAAAATTATCTTGCTTAAATTGATTTATTAGTGAATTATTGAGTATCTACTGTGTTATATAGATGATAGAGAACCATTAAGCTAAGGGATCTTACAGGCTATCTAGGTAGTCAATAATAATGTACATAAATGGAAGTGGAAAATGTAAGAATGAATAACAGTCTATAGACTTAGAATCATTGCTGAAAAATTAGATGAAAATGAGATTGTGATAGAACATCTTGATGTTATAACTAAAAAAGAAGACCTTACATAAGAGGAAGTTAGAAAAAGAAATACCTATGGAAGGTATCAGGAAAGGAAGTCAAACAGGAGATGGGCCTTAAAGAATGGATAGAATTCAGTTAAGACAGTGGTGAGAGTAATCCATGAAAGGAAAAGTTGAGTAAGGATGTTAGTAAGGATCAGAGAAGATTCATGAGCCTGATGAGCAGAGATACAAATTAGGGAGTTGTGAGGAAAAAAGACTGAATGGATTTTATGGCATCAGGGTTCAGAGAGCTTCTAAAGCCAGGAAAAAGACTTCATATTTTATGTGATAGAAACCAAGTAACCAGAAAGCTTAATAGATCATTTATAAAGCTTTAATAATTCTAAATTAATTGTCTTATTTTGCATTCGAGGAAAATAAGCCACAGAACAATTATGTGATTTCCTCTTAGTTAGGAATAATACAGAGTAACCCCACTTATCACTCGGTTGCTTCTGGAACACTTTGATGAAGTAACTCCTCATTCAAGTATAATGGGTAAATGCAGTTGAGCTTGGCTATTTGCCTAGGTTCTAAACAGAATTTGTATCAAGAAGGGCATACTCTCTTGTGAGAAAAAAGTCCTTCATGTATTCAAACATGAATTCTTGACAAAACCCAACTCCTTTGGTTTTAAAATGATGATTTAAAAAATTTACTAATTCCATACCAAAAACAAGCAAGAACAATTTCTCTATTAAATATATTGACAGTTAAAAGAAAGGTTTAAAAACTGAACTCTCCATATTGGTTGGGTATAAATTTTAATACTTTAACTACTTCACCATCTTAAATCATACTTAAAATAAGTATTTCCAGAAAGACAAATAATAGAGAATGTACCCATTCTTCAAACTGAACTTAAAGAGTTTATATGGTCCCATAAATCTGGAATTGATTGAACCAGTATATTCAGAAGACAAATCAGAAAGATGCAGTCAAATACATTCATTGAAAATATTTTTTAAAGATTGAGAACCAGGTGTGTTGTGCATAGCCACATTTATGACAGCACATCTGTGGTTGTTCACCGTCATAGCTTACCCCAGTTTTATCACACAAGCGTAAAGTATGAAACGATCCAACAGCAAATAATTCTCCATCTGGAGCCCAGGCAACTGAGGTAATAGGATGCTCATGAGGTAGTGAATTGTACAAAGGGCGGCCATAACTATCCCATACCTAAAAAAGTATATTTAAAAAAATCTTTTATAATGGTTGTCACATTATTACAAACAAGTTTGTCCTACAATAAGGTATCAATTAAAGATTTAGAAATCATCACTTTATAATAGTAGTAATTAAAGTCTTTACTATCATACAAAAGCTGTACTCTTTAAAACTCAAGTATCTCAAAAAAATTTATACCATTGTATAATTTTCCAATTTCACTAAATCTTTGATTAATCATATAGCCTACACATTGAGTCCTTTTAAGTTTAACAATAGTTTTGAGATACTCAGTTTTTTGCTTAAAATTTTTGCTCAGTAAGTGTTCTATCAACTTTCCCTATAAATATTTATTTCAATTAAATTTCCTCTAATTTCAGTTATATTAAATCTTATTTTTAGTATAAATTATTTTGGTCTGAAGCTGAGCAATGTTTAATAAATCAGTAAGATTGATTTCTAAAACTTCAACTGAGTTGATTTAAACAGTCAGTAAAACTAGGAGTTTTATTTATGTTCCTATTCATTAAATCAAATTCTATAGCTAGTGAGATAGGTCAATGAGAAAGTCAACACCTTAAAATACTACTTTAAATTATAAAATAACAATTTGCCAAAGTATTAGATATAAAAGATAATTGCTAAAGTGAAAGACTGAAGAATATTCTTATATGCTAAATACTTTTCAGCTAAATTTAATTCTTTCAGCCAGGTGATATATTCAAACATCACATACCTTATATTTACAATCCTCACCAGCAGACAAAATTAAATCATTGACAGAGTTCCAATCTACTTTTAGAATAATGCCATCATGAGCTTTCCACTATGAGAAAAAAATAAGAAATTAAATATAACTGTAAGAGCACTGAAAAGTTTTGGGGTTTTTTTTGTTTGTTTTTTGTTTTTAAGAAAAGACATTTTGCCTCTCTAATGATTCTCTTGTCCTGTCCTTGGAGATTCCTATCTTCCTAGCATAGCTGTTATGCATAACCTTATCTGTTTGTTTCATTTCTAATTTAAAGTAATGAAAACACTTAGCATTATGACATCTACTATATAGCTTTACCTCCTTATAAATCTCCTCTATTGCCTGGACTCCAGATGGAAAATCTCTTGCTATTAAACTATTTATTCCAAGCTTGATGTGTGTGTGTGATAACTCTGGACTGAATCCAAATCTTGCTCTCTTTTATAGCTGATCCAATTAAAGATAATGCTTTCATTCTTATTTACTAATTCTTTTCTTTTTAAAAAACTTTTATCACATAACCATCTTCCTTAGTACTCTGTTCATTCTCTTCTGCATATTATCCTAAGCCTCATTCTCTTTACCTTCATGTCTCTAGTCACTGAACTCTGTAAGACACCTCTGCTGCATTTACCATATAACAAAAGGATGTTTTCCACAGATATGTACATATTCTATACATATATATATATATAGAATGCATACATATATCTATTACCCAGAAACTGGCAATCTAGAATGTAAGCATGGATCCCTTCTTGCTTTTAAATACAATCAATTCATTTAGCACATGAATTTTACCATGTTTAGGCAGAATAGTATAACTGAAAAACAATTAATTTTCTTTGAAGACCATAGGTATGTTTTAATGTCTAAGCCAATTAACTTCACATCAAAGAGTAAACCATGTTAAAGGCTCTCTATAGACAATTCCCAACCTACTGTTCCTTTTTCTTTTTAATTTCAAGATTTTACTTAAATTCAAATTAGTTAACACATAGTGTAGTATTAATTTCAGGAGTAGAATTTGGTGATTCATCACTTGCATATAACCCAACACTCATTACATCAAGTGCCCTCCTTAATGCCCATCACCCAGTGACCCCATCCCCCCAACCACCCCCCCTCCAGAAACCCTCAGTTTTATTCCCTATAGTTAAGAGTCTCTTATGGTTTGCCTCCTTCTCTGTTTTTATCTTATTTTTCCTTCCCTTCCTCTATGTTCACCTATTTTGTTTCTTAGATTCCTCATATGAATGATATCATATGGTATTTGTCTTTCTCTGACTTATTCACTTAGCATAATACCCTTTAGTTCCATCCACGTCATTGCAAATGGCAATATTTCACTCTTTTTGATGGTAGTATTCCATTGTATATATTATACATATATATCACATTTTATATATATATATATATATATATACATATATATATATATATACCACATTTTCTTTACCCTTTCATCAGCTGATGGGCATTTAGGCTATTCCCATATTTTGGCTATTGTAGACATTGCTGCTATAAACATTGGGGTGCATATGCCCCTTTGAGTCACTCTTTTTGTATCCTTTGAATAAATACTTAGTAGTGCATTGCTGGATCATAGAGCAGTTCTATTTTTAACTTTTTGAGGAACCACTTTACTGTTTTCTAGAGTAGCTGCATCAGCTTGCATTCCTACCAACATGTTATTTCCTGAGTTGTTCAATTTAGCCACTTTGATTGGTGTGAGGTAGTATCTCATTCTGGTTTTGATTTGTAATTCCCTGATGATGAGTGATGTTGAGCATCTTTTCATGTGTCTGTTAGCATTTCTAGGTTTTCTTTGGAGAAATGTCTGTTCATGTCTTCTATTTCTTTTTTTTTATTTTCTTTTTTTCAATAATAAATTTATTTTTATTGGTGTTCAATTTGCCAACATACAGAATAACACCAGGTGCTTGTCCCGTCAAGTGCCCCCCTCAGTGCCAGTCACCCATTCACCCCCACCCCCCGCCCTCCTCCCCTTCCACCACCCCTAGTTCATTTCCCAGAGTTAGGAGTCTTTATGTTCTCTCTCCCTTTCTGATATTTCCTACCCATTTCTTCTCCCTTCCCTTCTATTCCCTTTCACTATTATTTATATTCCCCAAATGAATGAGAACATAAAATGTTTGACCTTCTCTGATTGACTTATTTCACTCAGCATAATACCCTCCAGTTCCATCAACATTGAAGCAAATGATGGGTATTTGTCATTTCTAATGGCAGAGTAATATTCCATTGTATACATAAACCACATCTTCTTTATCCATTTATCTTTCGACAGACACCGAGGCTCCTTCCACAGTTTGGCTATTGTGGACATTGCTGCTAGAAACATCGGAGTGAAGGTATCCCAGCGTTTTATTGCATCTGTATCTTTGGGGTAAATCCCCAACAGTGCAATTGCTGGGTCATAGGGCAGGTCTATTTTTAACTCTTTGAGGAACCTCCCACAGTTTTCCAGAGTGGCTGCACCAGTTCACATTCCCACCAACAGTGTAAGGGGGTTCCCTTTTCTCCATATCCTCTCCAACATTTGTGGTTTCCTGCCTTGTTAATTTTCCCTAGTCTCACTGATGTGAGGTGGTATCTCATTGTGGTTTTGATTTGTATTTCCCTGATGGGAAGTGAAGCAGAGCATTTTCTCATGTGTGTGTTGGCCATGTTTATGTCTTCCTCTGTGAGACGTCTGTTCATGTCTTTTGCCCATTTCATGATTGGATTGTTTATTTCTTTGCTGTTGAGTTGAATAAGTTCTTTATACATCTTGGAAACTAACACTTTATCTGATATGTCATTTGCAAATATCGTCTCCCATTCTGTAGGTTGTCTTTTAGTTTTGTTGACCTGTATCCTTTGCTATGCAAAAGCTTCTTGATGAAGTTCCAATAGTTCATTTTTGCTTTTGTTTCTTTTGCCTTTGTGGATGTATCTTGTAAGAAGTTACTGTAGCCAAATTCAAAAAGGGTGTTGCCTGCGTTCTCCTCTAGGATTTTAATGGAATCTTGTCGCACATTTAGATCCTTCATCCATTTTGAGTTTATATTTGTGTATGGTGAAAGAGAGTGGTCATTCTTCTGCATGTGGACATCCAATTTTCCAAGCACCGTTTATTGAAGAGACTGTCTTTCTTCCAATGGATAGTCTTTCCTCCTTTATCGAATATTAGTTGACCATAAAGTTCAGGGTCCACTTCTGGATTCTCTATTCTGTTCCATTATCTATGTGTCTGTTTTTGTGCCAGTACCACATTGTGCCAGTACAGCTTTGTAGTACAACCTGAAATGTGGCGTTGTGATGCCCCCAGATATGGTTTTCCTTTTTTAAAATTCCCCTGGCTATTCGGGGTCTTTTCTGATCCACACAAATCTTAAAATAATTTGTCCTAACTCTTTGAAGAAAGTCCATGGTATTTTGATAGGGATTGCATTAAACGTGTAAATTGCCCTGGGTAACATTGACATTTTCACAATATTAATTCTGTCAATCCATGAGCACGGAATATTTTTCCATCTCTCTGTGTCTTCCTCAATTTCCTTCAGAAGTGTTCTATAGTTTTTAGGGTATAGATCCTTTACCTCTTTGGTTAGGTTTATTCCTAGGTATCTTATGCTTTGGGGTGCAATTGTAAATGGGATTGACTCCTTAATTTCTCTTTCTTCAGTCTCATTGTTAGTGTATAGAAATGCCACTGATTTCTGGGCATTGATTTTGTATCCTGCCACACTACCAAATTGCTGTATGACTTCTAGCAATCTTGGGGTGGAGGCTTTTGGGTTTTCTATGTAGAGTATCACGTCATTGGCGAAGAGGGAGAGTTTGACTTCTTCTTTGCCAATTTGAATGCCTTTAATGTCTTTTTGTTGTCTGATTGCTGAGGCGAGGACTTCCAGTACTATGTTGAATAGCAGTGGTGAGACTGGACATCCCTGTCTTGTTCCTGATCGTAGGGGAAAGGCTCCCAGTGCTTCCCCATTGAGAATGATATTTGCTGTGGGCTTTTCACAGATGGCTTTTAAGATGTCGAGGAAAGTTCCCTCTATCCCAACACTCTGAAGAGTTTTGATCAGGAATGGATGCTGTATTTTGTCAAATGCTTTCTCTGCATCTAATGAGAGGATCATATGGTTCTTGGTTTTTCTCTTGCTGATATGATGAATCACACTGATTGTTTTACGAGGGTTGAACCAGCCTTGTGTCCCGGGGATAAATCCTACTTGGTCATGGTGAATAATTTTCTTAATGTTCTGTTGGATCCTATTGGCTAGTATCTTGTTGAGAATTTTTGCATCCATGTTCATTGTTCATCAGGGATATTGGTCTGTAATTCTCCTTTTTGGTGGGGTCTTTGTCTGGTTTCGGAATTAAGGTGATGCTGGCCTCATAGAACGAATTTGGAAGTACTCCATCTCTTTCTATCTTTCCAAACAGCTTTAGTAGAATAGGTATGGTTTCTTCTTTAAACGTTTGATAGAATTCCCCAGGGAAGCCATCTGGCCCTGGACTTTTGTGTCTTGGGAGGTTTTTTTTTTTTTTTTTTTTTTTTAAATTTTTAAGTCTTTCTATTATCCTATCATATTATCTCACCTTATTTTGTTTCGATTTGAACTTATCTGATTCATTTATTTGTTTATTTATTGTCTGTCTTCTCTCTTGTTGGTCAGAATCCTTGTGGGAAAGGCATGCTTAAAACTGGATAATTTTGGGGCACCTGGATGACTCAGTTGGTGAAGCATCTACCCTTTGCTCTTTTTTCTTTTTTTTTTTTAATTTTTATTTATTTATGATAGTCACACAGAGAGAGAGAGAGAGGCAGAGACACAGGCAGAGGGAGAAGCAGGCTCCATGCACCAGGAGCCCGATGTGGGATTCGATCCGGGGTCTCCAGGATCACGCCCTGGGCCAAAGGCAGGCGCCAAACTGCTGCGCCACCCAGGGATCCCAGTCTTAGGAGGTTTTTGATGACTGCTTCAATTTCCTCCTTGGTTATTGGCCTGTTCAGGTTTTCTATTTCTTCCTGTTCCAGTTTTGGTAGTTTGTGGCTTTCCAGAAATACGTCCGTTTCTTCTAGATTTCCTAATTTATTGGCATACAGCTGTTCATATGTTTTTAAAATCGTTTGTTTGTATTTCCTTGGTGTTGGTAGTGATCTCTCCTTTCTCATTCATGATTTTATTAATTTGAGTCTTCTCTCTCTTCTTTTTAATAAGGTTGGCTAATGGTTTATCTATCTTATTAATTCTTTCAAAGAACCAAATCCTGGTTTTGTTGATCTGTTCCACAGTTCTTCTGGTCTCGATTTCATTGAGTTCTGCTCGAATCTTTATTAACTCTCTTCTTCTGCTGGGTGTAGGATCTATTTGCTGTTTTTTCTCTAGCTCCTTTAGGTGTAAGGTTAGCTTTTGTATTTGAGTTCTTTCCAGGTTTTGAATGGATGGTTGTGTTGCGATGTATTTACCCCTCAGGACTGCTTTTGCTACATCCCAAAGATTTTGAACGGTTGTATCTTCATTCTCATTAGTTTCCATGAATCTTTTTAATTCTTCCTTAATTTCCTGGTTGACCCTTTCATCCTTTAGCAGGATGGTCCTTAACCTCCACGTGTTTGAAAAATTCTTCCAAAATTCTTGTTGTGATTTAGTTCTAATTTCAAGGCATTATGGTCTGAGAATATGCAGGGGACGATCCCAATCTTTTGGTATCGGTTCAGACCCGATTTGTGACCCAGTATGTGGTCTATTCTGGAGAAGGTTCCATGTGCACTTGGGAAGAATGTGTATTCAGTTGAGTTTGGATGTAAAGTTCTGTAGATATCTGTGAAATCCATGTGGTCCAGTGTATCATTTAAAGCTCTCGTGTCTTTGGAGATGTTGTGCTTAGAAGACCTATCTAGTATAGAGAGAGCTAGACTGAAGTCACCAAGTATAAGTGTATTATTATCTAAGTATGTCTTAACTTTGGTTATTAATTGATTGATATATTTGGCAGCTCCCGCATTCAGGGCATATATATTGAGGATTGTTACGTCCTCTTGTTGGATAGATCCTTTAAGTATGATATAGTGTCCCTCTTCATCTCTCACTATAGTCTTCGGGGTAAATTTTAGTTTATCCGATATAAGGATGGCTACCCCTGCTTTCTTTTGAGGACCATTTGAATGGTAACTGGTTCTCCAACCTTTTATTTCCAGGCTGTAGGTGTCCTTCTGTCTAAAATGAGTCTCTTGTAGACAGCAAATAGATGGATCCTGCTTTTTTACCCAGTCTGAAACCCTGCGCCTTTTGATGGGGTCATTAAGCCCGTTCACGTTCAGATTTACTATTGACAGATATGAGTTTAGAGTCATCATGATACGTATTCTGTCCTTGTTTTTGTGGATTGTTCCACTGGACTTCTTCTTAAAGGGGAATTTTAAGAGTCCCCCTTAAAATTTCTTGGCAGAGCTGGTTTGGAGGTCACATATTCTTTCAGTTCCTGCCTGTCTTGGAAGCTCTTTATCTCTCCTTCCATTCTGGTGAGAGCCTGAGAGCCTTGCTAGATAAAGTATTCTTGGTTGCATGTTCTTCTCATTTAGGACCCTGAATATATTCTGCCAGCTCTTTCTGGCCTGCCAGGTCTCTGTGGAGAGGTCTGCTATTACCCTAATACTCCTCCCCATAAAAGTCAGGGATTTCTTGTCTCTTGCTGCTTTAAGGATCTTCTCCTTATCTTTGGAATTTGCAAGCTTCACTATTAAATGTTGAGGTGTTGAACAGTTTTTATTGATTTTAGGGGGGATCTCTCTATTTCCTGGATCTGAATGCCTGTTTCCCTTCCCAGATTAGGAAAGTTTTCAGCTATGATTTATTCAAATACATATTCTGGACCTCTGTTCCTTTCGGCACCTTCGGGAACCCCAATTAAACATAGGTTTTTCTTCCCCAGGCTGTCATTTATTTCCCTTAATCTATCCTCATGGTCTTTTAATTGTCTCTTTTGTCATCAGTTTCCCTCTTTGCCCTCAACTTGTTTTCTATGTCACTCACTCGTTCTTCCACCTCATTAACCCTCGTTGTTAGGACTTCTAGTTTGGATTGCATCTCATTCAATTGATTTTTAATTTCTGCCTGATTAGATCTAAATTCTGCAGTCATGAAGTCTCTTGAGTCCTTTATGCTTTTTCTAGAGCCACCAGTAGCTTTATAATAGTGCTTCTGAATTGGCTTTCTGACATTGAATTATAATCCAAATTTTGTAACCCTGTGGGAGAGAGGACTGTTTCTGATTCTTTCTTTTGAGGTGAGGTTTCCCTTCTAGTCATTTTGCTCAGTGCAGAGTGGCCAAAAACAAGTTGTATTGGGAAAAGGAGAAAAAGAGAGGAGAGAAAGAAGGAAAGAAAAGAGAAAAAGAAAAAAGAAAAAAGGAAGAAAAAAAGAGAGGAAAAAGAGAAAGAAAAAAGGGTGGGGGAAGCAAACAGAAATCAAAAAGCAAAACAAAACAAAAACATGGGGGAGTATCTTCTGATTCTGTATACTCTGAGTCCCTTGACTTCCCCTGGAACTTGTCCGTCTCGCTGGTCTTCTGGGGGAGGGGCCTGTTTTGCTGATTTTTAGGTGTTAGCACTTGGGGGAGCTGCTCTGCCCCTGCCTGGTGCAGGGCTCAGTGGGGGTTGTTCACCCCGTGAGGCCACAGGAGGAACAACCACAGCGGCGGTGGCAGCTCTGGAGCCCTGAATTCAGCCCCCGCAGTAACGCCGGGGTTCCCCGCCTGCAGGGCCTGGAGGCTCCGGGGCGGGGCCGCTGATCTGCTCAGCTCGGGGCAGGAGCGTCCTCGCTGTCCTGGGCCCTCCTGGTCTCTGCCTGTCCCGGGGGGAGGCCGGATCCTGGGCTGTGTCCTGGCGCCCTGTGCTCCCGGGCCTGTGCTTTGGTTTCGCGCTCCCGCCCCGCAGCCCCCTCCGCGGAGCCGCCGCCCGAGCCCCTCCGAGCTGCTCCGGGTCCCGCTGTGTGCGCTGCAGCCCTTCGGGAGCTCGGCGCACTCTCCCCGGGGCACAGGTGCCTGTTAGTGTCCCCGGGAGCCCGAGGGCATCCCCGCCCTCCTGGGGTCCTCCTCTAACTCCCTGTGAGCGCCTTTCTCCGGGTGGTGATTTCCTGTCCTGGGGACACTCCCCCGGCCTCAGCCCGGCTCCTCGCGGGGCCCCTCCCGCTTGGGGGCCTTTTGTTTATTTCTGCCCTGCCTCCCCCGTCTTCCTACCTTGATAGAAGCGTGAACTCTTCTCACTGTAGCATTCCAGCTGTTCTCTCTTTAAATCTTAGGCCGAATTCATAGATTTTCAGGATGATTTGAAGGTTATCTAGGTAATTTGTTGGGGACAGGTGACTTGGGGACCCTACTCTTCTGCCATCTTGCCCCTCCCCTCTTCTATTTCTTGACTGGATTTTTTTTTGGGGGGGGGGGTGTTGAGTTTGATAAGTTCTTTATAGATTTTGGATACTAGCCCTTTATCTGATATGTCATTTGCAAATATCTTCTTCCATTTTGTTGGTTGCCTTTTAGTTTTGTTGTTTCCTTTGCTGTGCAGAAGCTAAAATTATCTTGATCAAGTCCCAACAGTTCATTTTTACTTTTGTTTCCCTTGACTTTAGAGACATGTCTAGTAAGAAGTGGTGGTGGCCAAAGTCAAAGAGGTTGCTGCCTGTGTTTTCCTCTAGGATTTTGATGGATTTCTGTCTCACATTTCGGTCTTTCATCCATTTTTAACTTATTTCTGTGTATGGTATAAGAAAGTGGTACAGTTTAATTCTTCTGCATGTGGCTGTCCAGTTTACCATTTGTTGAAGAGACTGTCTTTTTTCCGTTGGATATTATTTCTTGCTTTGTTGAAGATTAGTTGACCATAGAGTTGAGGGTTCATTTCTGGGTTCTCTATTTGTTTCACTGATCTATGTGTCTGTTTTTGTGCCAGTACAATACTGTCTTAATGATTACGGTTTTGTAATACATCTTGAAGTCCAGGATTGTGATGTCTCCAACTTTGGTTTTCTTTTTCAACATTACTTTGGCTATTTAGGATCTTTTCTGGTTCCCTACAAATTTTAGAATTGTTTGTTCTAGTTCTGTGAAAAATGTTGGTATTATTTTGATAGGGGTTACACTGAATGTGTAGATTGCTTCAGGTAGTACAGACATTTTAACAATATTTGTTCTTCCAATCCATGAGCATGAAATGTTTGTCTATTTCTTTGCATCTTCCTCAATTTCTTTCACAAGTGTTCTATAGTTTTCAGAGTACAGATCTTTTACCTCTTTGGTTAGATTTATTCCTAGATATCTTATGGTTTTTAGAGCAATTATAAAAGGGATCAATTCCTTGATTTCTCTTTCTGCTGCTTCATTATTGCTGTATAGAAATGCAACAGATGTCTATGCACTGATTTTATATCCTGCAACTTTGCTGAATTCCTGTATCAGTTCTAGCAATTTTTTGCTGGAGTGTTTCAGGTTTTTTACATAGAGTATCATGTCATCTGCGAAGAATAAAAGTTTGACTTATTTCTTGCCTATTTGGATGCCTTTTATTTCTTTTTGTTGTCTGATTGCTGATGCTACGACTTCTAGCACTATGTTGAACAACAGCCCAACCTTTCGCTCTTAATGTACACAGAGTAAAATATTAAATTAGGGTCAAATAAGTTCTAAGAATAAGCAATAATCATAGCTTGCTTTACTCAAAATATATAAAAATATATACTCTCAAAAACAAATTTTGATAATATACTTTAAAAAGCATTCACACAATTTACCACCAAATTAATATGATATTTTGAAATAATCTTCAAGGACAAAAATAACAATACATAAACACAGATATATATATATATATATATATATACACACACACACACACACACACACACACATACACACACATACATAGAGATTCTCAAGAGTCTCATTTCAAAGCTACAAAAATAAATTTTTGCATATTCAAAAGTTAGGGACAAAATACAATTTAAACTTTCCTTATACTATGATTTAGGATTATTTATATACTACTTATATTTATATATTATACATAAGCCATAGAAAGTTATCAATTATTTCTCAATGAACCAAACATTTTGTAAAATTCCTTTGAACAACAAGCTCCTTGAGGGCCAGAACCATGTTCTGTTTCATTTTGTGTTATCTCTCACGTGGCATAGTATCTGGTATATAGTATGTATATACTACATTTTCACTGAATGAATAAATAAACAAAAGTCTCCTTACTATAAAACCAAGTTCTGGGTCTCTAGAAGAGTCCCTAGAGCTTTTAAGGGAAATCAGGTATATACTTTTGAACTGTATTTTACAAGCAAGAATACAGTTTGTATTTTTTTGTGGACAATCTAAATCTGAATATGTGTTTATGCCCAGGTAAACTGCTACAGCTTTAGTTTACCAAAAAGAAAAAAAAAAAGAAAATTTGCATTAAGTTACTAATTATACTTTAACTCCTCTTCCACTCTAGTTGAATTTTAGCAATGTGTACTTTTTTTTTTCTTTCTTTTTTTTTTTAATGGGTACTTTTCTTTCACTCCACTCTGTGCTAGCCCAAAGGTTCTACCTAAACCACTAAACTATAATTTACTAATGGTAATATATTGTATCTTTCTGAGTTTCATTATATAAGCCTAATTTTAGGTATCTCAATAAATCACATAACTATAAACTGAAAGATTTATCTTTCCTGGTTCTGCAGATTTTTGGAGTTTAAAGGTATGGAAGGATTTAGGTATGGAAGGATTTTGACTACAGGCAAGCAGGACTAGTTCTCTTTCAGTTTCTTCCATTTGCCCAAATTCTTTACCTTAGCTGCCTAAGAGCAAGTAAGGACTTGTATCTTCTTTTCTTGTTTGTCCCACAGTTCTTAGCAGAGTGTTCTGCATGCAGTAAAAATGTAAATGCATATTGACTTTATGAAATATATATAATATAATCTACACAGAAATTATAAATATGGAAATTCAATGTCATTTCTATCTCCTTACACCCCAAAATCTCTACCTAATCAACTGTTAAATCTGATACTTCTTCTTTAAATACTTTTATACCCTTTGTAGCTGTTTAATCTCCAGCACCAAATCCCTTACTTAGGACTCAGTCATTCTACATTTTTTTTCTGGTCTCTTTGGCTCTAATTTATTAAGGACTGATTAAAAGGTTGAGATGACATAATAACTCACATAGTAATATCTATAGTAACAACTCTGTATTGAATGCTTACTGTATACACTCAATATGCTTTTTGTACATACCGTCATATGCACTTTGCAATTTAACTCATTTAATCCTCACAACAATCCTATAAATAGGAATTAGCATCACAACTAAGAGATGAGAAAGCTGAGAATCAAAGATACTTTTTAACTTGCCTAAAGTTATGTTCAGGTAAATAAGTGAACTTTTGAAACCAAGTGACTAACTCTGAAGCCTGTATTTTTATTATCCACACTACCGTGTCATTATCAAAATATGAAGAAAATGATTCTGCCTTTTAACACTGAAATCAAACATCAA
Organism: Vulpes lagopus; assembly: GCF_018345385.1. Taxonomy (NCBI): domain Eukaryota; kingdom Metazoa; phylum Chordata; class Mammalia; order Carnivora; family Canidae; genus Vulpes; species Vulpes lagopus. The sequence goes on along the minus strand of NC_054840.1, from coordinate 15,673,001 downwards.
AAATCCTGAATACAGGCTTAAAAGTTTTCCATTAATTTGTCATACTCTGACCTGTCTTAACTGTCACCATTGTTTTGCTTCTATATAGTTAGTTAAATTATATACACCTAATTTGTTCTAAACATTACACTGACAACCTCTCCACTCTAAAAATTCTAAAATAAGGTCTTAGAGAAAACTTAAGTGTATTGAAGAGGAGGAGGATGCTAGTTATAGTGATAAAAAACAGTCTAAACAAGCTTTTAAAGTTTTATGATTTTGTCCTGTTTTGTCTCAAATCTATACATGTGAGGCTGACTCCGCTAAATTCAAAGATGCCTATCATGCCAAATCATGTGACAATTTAGTAACTCAAAACACATTTATGATTTACTGGTATAATGTAAGTTGAAATAAGGAGGAAGTAAACCTTGTTAGAAACATAACCAGATATCCCCTATTCTGTAATAAAGGCCAATAAAAACACACACTTAAAAGCCTCAGACAAAAAGACCACCCAGAAAAAAGGGACTCTTAAGAAAGTGACCTCTCACTTAGCAGTCCAGCAGATCCTGATAACAGTTTACAAATGCCTGAAAAGTACCTGTAAAACTTTAGCATTTGGTTGAAGAGGTTTAATGATCAACTGCTTGCCTGCTGTGTAAAGAACCTTTTCTGAATCAGGGCCCCATGCTACTGAATATACTGGTGTTCCTGTAAAAAGGAAAAGAAAAAAAAACAATAGATTTTCATTATTATGCCTTATAATAAGAGATTTAAAAGGATCAAAAAAGCAATGTAGAGTGTCATTTTGTTTCCTTCTTATTCAATGGCCCTTTCAAATTGGACCATAGCCTGACACTGAAACACAGACTGAGTTAATATTGACCATTGAAAATCTACTGTAAACAACTGATAAACTATTTTTAACTAATTTTGATCTTGCTGAGAAAATATGATAGGTGTTTTTAGGAATTCAGTATAGTGTGCTATTGAAATATAAAACATAAAATAAATACATTTCATTATTTTAGGGTATAAAGAAGTATCAGAAAAGTCATGAGTTATCATTTCCCACCAACAGCCATCTATGCTTAAACGGACTCTATGCATAAGATGACTTAAATTTTCCATACAAAAATATATATGGTATATTCACCTTATTGATTAATTCCCATTACTGAGGTTACTACAAGAAATAGACCTATACTCATCTGCTGCTTTAAGCAGTTCTCTAATGGACACAAATACCCTACCCCAAAATGATCTATCCTTCCTACCTATGAATTTATAAATGGCAAATTAAATATTAGATTAGGGAAAGTTTTGCTATAGTGTGGCTTTGGCCTGAAAGCTAAGCTAAGAAGGTTTCAGACACCATATAACCAGGATGAAGGTGACTTACACTTTCAGGGGAAAAGTACATGTTTGATTCACGTGCCATTCTATAAATTACTTTAAATCTCCTAGGATAGGAATTTAGAGAAGGTATTTTTTAACTGCACGCCTTTCTATATTATCTAATATCTTCTAGAAGACTGTACTTTACTTGAGCCTTTTAAAAAAATGATTATTACAGCTACCTAAACCATTAAACAATCTGTACCCCACTGTCTGACCCAGTTATTATCCATTAGGAAGCTGAATCAAGGTCATACAATTAATCTATGAAATATTAATCCATTTATATTTCTAAAGCCAAGTTTTCAAAAATTGTCTTGAGCTCCTAAGTCAGACTACTGTAGCAGTCAACTTTCGTGAATGAATAAGACATTCTTAGTAAAATGAAATCTGAATCTGAGCATTTATGGGCAATCAATAGATTTAATTGTTAATTTAAGTGGGAAACCCAACCCATGCTAATCAACAGGGAGTAACCCTCAGTAAGATAGCTGGAAGCCTCAGTAAGATAAAGGCTTGTGTTCAAGTGGTACCCTACTTCTTTCATTCCATTTTCTTCCCAATCAGAATACAATTCAACTGTGAGCAAGTCTCAGTGGTTTAAGTGATTCAGAAAGTCTAGTTTAGACCTAGTCCAAAAAATCCTGAAGCATGCCTTTCATGATCTAGTTTAAATATTATATTGGGTCTAAATATGCTATACAGTCGATGACATCTAGGATTTTTCTGTATCAGAGGAACCCACAGATGCCCAACCTCACTCAGAAGGCACTTCTTTGGTACTTGGTAAGTACATTCTCTTGGAATATTCTCTGGAAGTAGCCAGAAGCTGACCTGGATTTCACAAGTAAATCGTCAACAGAATTCAACTCTAATAAACTCCTCAGAAAATGTAAATCAAAATTTCAGATATATCAAATGTGGCTCCTCTGGAGTACTGGAAGGGAATATGGGTGGAAAACTTATTTGATAGGGTAGAAAGCTTATATTATAGGTACCTTATTTCCATTACTTCAGTTGTAATTATTGTACAAAAAAAGTAAATTAATATATTTTAATTAAAGACTATCAAACCATCATGAATACTAAAATACTTTCTGGGGTTTACACTAACCTAAGACAAACAACTACCCCCAAGGAAATAATTCAGTAAATACAACTCCCATTGAGTTATACAGGATGTGACTCTAGCCCTTTAGTTGTGGTAAAAGGCACAGCTGGGGTATAGGATGAGGAGCTAGGGACTCTTTTGTCCTCTTTAACATAGAATTTGTGGCCTCATTAAGTCAGCTGTGTCACCATTTCCTTGCTTATAAATCTTATAAATCTTCAAAATACTTTTCTTCCCTGTTGGGACTTGGGAGTTTATTCATTTCCTGTTTATAAAATATTTTAAAACAATACCAATGTCAAAAAAAGTATAAGAACTTATAGTATAAAACAAAATAAGCTTATAGAGGAAAAGTTAAGCAATTCCTTAGCTATATAACATGTGGCTTTTAATCACATTGGTTCAATCAAAGAACAAATATAGGGTTATGAGAGATAAGATAATAGCTAAGTCTCATTAGTTTAATCTTCCTGTTAATATTCAAAATGGATATAAAACATCAAGAACTAGAAGTCTTCATTATATTCATCTCCTATATTTACAATAAAATGTTAAGTGTGAAACTACTGTATGTATGTTTTCTTTTCCAAAAGGAGATACATTATACAACTTCCAATTTTGATGAAGATCATTATTGAAAGTGAAAAGTTAGCTTCATAAAGAAAATAATCATTTCCTTTATGATGAAATCCATCCCACTTCCATTTCAAACAAATCTGTAATACTTTAAAAAAATTTTAAATATGCTTATTAAAGCACTGAATTACTCTCAATGCTACACTTCACCTTGCAAAGTCAATATGAAAATAACAACTATAGCCTTCAGATTAAATAAGTTTTCAATAAAAAGTTTAGCAAATAATGTAATGTTATTAATTCCAACATTAACCCCCCAAAATGGACAAAAAACAAAAGTAGTTTCATAATAATTAAATAATTTCTTGCTTTTTATATTGGGAATTTTTATTTATGTTCCATTTCAGTTAAGACACTCAAAAAGATCTTGTTTTTCTGACTTTGTACACTAAGATCATGTGACCTTTTTGACATTTTTTAAGAAACCACATGCACCTGGGGTTGTGTTAAATGTCAGACCCTTATCTCTCTGTAAAACAAATTATCTAAATTCTTTCAACCTGTTGAAGGCATTTTAAACCACAGAAGAGGAGACAAAAATGTATTTCGATTGTTTTAAGGAAGTACATGGCCAAATATACCATGTTTTTCACACTTATACTAAAAAGTAGCCCCTAAAAATGTTTTTGCATGTTTTTAAGAATGCTTTTGAAACAAACTCTTCACTATAACAATGAAGTATTAGCTATCTTTGCCTTGAATGCAATATAAGTCTACACTGGGTGAATATAAGGAAAGTAGTTAGAGCAAGCAGAGTCTGATACAATATAAGCACTATCTATTACCTACTACTACTGGAAATTACTTTGTAATGCAATGCAATAAGCAACCAGTTATTTATTGTGTTGTTCATCATGATAGTAGGAACTCTTTTTTTTTTTTTTTGGTTGCCAAATCATCAAGAATGAAATAACCAAGAATTATTTCATTCTACTTGTAGTGATATACTAACAGTAAGTAATCAAGTGAGATTTATTCCACAAAAAAAGCAACTTTTTCATTGTATACGTCACTGGGTCAGTACAGAGTAAAAACTTAAATGAATGCCTTTGTATTTTTAGTTTCTATCCTCAGCCATGTCTCCCTTGGGGATTTCAACTTCCCCTATAGCTTCACCCTTGACCTTTCTATAACTGACTCTGACAACAATATTTTAGCCTTTACCTCTAAGCCCTCATGCAGTATTTCCACTTGCCCCAAAGACTTCTTCAAACTCTACACATTCAAAACTATCATCACTCTACACATATCCCCTAGTTTATTCTTCTCTCTGAATTATTTATACCTCTTAGAGGATATCCATTCCTTTCAGCCTGTAAGAACTATTCACTTCTTTTCAACTGTAATCACTGCCTCTGTTCAAGCTTTAATGCATGCTAGTACAGAACATTCCAGTAACCTCCTTACTGGTCACCCCCATTTTTTTCATTTTTGTTATTATTTTTATTTTTTTTGTTTAGTTGACACACAATGTTACATTAGTTTCAGGTGTACAACATAGTGATTCAACTTCTCTATGTATTATGCTATGTTCACCACAAATGTAGCTGCCATCTGTCATCATACAATGCTATTACAATATCATTGACTATATTCCCTATTTTGTGCCTTGTTCCTGTGACTGACTCATTCCATAACTGGAAGCCTGTATCTTCCACTCCCCTTCTCCCATTTTACCATATCCCTACCCACTTCCCTCTACCATCAGTTTGTTATAAGGTCAGATTCTACTTTTTGTTTATTCGTTTGGTTTTTAGATTCCACATATGAATGAAATCATATGGTATTTGTCTCTCTCTGACTTACTTCACTTAGCATGATACCCTCTAGACCCATCCATGTTGTCTCAAGTGACATGATCTCATCCTTTTTATGGCTGCATGATATTCTATTGTACATATATATCACATTTTCTTTATCCATTCATCTATTGATGGACACTTAGGTTGCATCTATATCATGACTATTGTAAATAAGGCTGCAATAAACATAGGGGTGCATATGTCTTTCTGAATTAGAGTTTTCGTTTTGTTTGGGTAAATACCCAATAGTAGAATTACTGGATCATATGGCATTTCTGTTTTTAAGAACCTCTATACTGTTTTCCACAGTGGCTATACTAACTTACATTCCTACCAACAGCGCATGAGGATTCCTTGTTCTCCACATCCTCACCCACACTTGTTTCTTATCTTTTTTATTTTAGCCATTCTGACAGGTGTAAGGTGAAATCCCACCGTGATTTTGAATTGCATTTCCCTGATGGTGAGTGATGTTGAGATCTTTTGATGTGTCTGTTGCTGGCCACCCCATTTAATATCTATTTCCTCTAATTTATCCTACATATTACTGCTAAGTTTATGTTTCTAAGATATCTTTTTATCTCTTATTCTCCTGCTTATTTTTTTAAATTTGGTATGCTTATAGAATAAAATCAAAACCGATTCATTTAGCATCCAACATCATCAATGTCTTGGTGTCTCTGGTAATACTATCCCTCATACAGTCTACCCTCTAGCCCAAGGGTCTGCTCCCATTCACCTGACTTTCATGCCTTATGCTGTTCTGCCTCTATACCTCTGATCATCTAACTTCCTCCACAGCTCCACTCCATTGCCAACAATACCACTTCCTTCCATGATTTCTTTATCCTTCAAAACCAAATCAAAAGATATTCTAGGGGCACCTGGGTGGCTCAGTCAGTTGAGCGTCCGATTCTTGGTTTCAGCTCAGATCATGATCTTGGGATTGTGAGATCAAGCCCCACATTGGACTCTGTGCTGAACATGGAGTTTGTTTAAGATTCTCTCTCCTTTTCCCCTGTCTCCCTCTCAGAGAGAGGAGAAAAAAAAAAAAAAAGATATCCCGATATTTGCCAAGAAGCCTTTCTGATACTTTCTCTCCCCTCAAAGCAATAATCTCTGCTTTCCTGTCCTTTCACAGGACCTTAGAGTAACAAAAACATCCTGCCTATGTTACAGTTATTTATATTTCCAGTTTACCTCCTTTACTAAATTCATTATAGATAGGTTCCATTTTTCTCATTCCATTCTTCCTTTTGAATACAGTGAGGGGGAAATGTCCTCAAAGGTTTATAGTATAACTCTATTCCAATTTTAGCCTATAATTAACATACACAATATAACACAATTTAGCCCATAATTAAAATACACAATGCTACACAATTTTATATATATTACACACAATTACAATTACCTCTGGTGCATATGTTATTTTTATAAGGGAAAATAACTCCTCATAGGTACCAGTAAGAATTGTTTTTAAACTAAGTCAAATTTTTTAAAAAACACAACTTGAGATTAATGCTTTCTCTGTATTAGGGGAGAAGGTGATGACCATGACTTTTTCTATCTATATATCTGGCTCCAATCATTAAAAAATGAATTCGGAGAGTGCTTGGGTGGCTAAATCAGTTAAGTTTCCAACTCTTGGTTCAGGTCAGGTCATGATCTCTTGGGTCATGAGATAGAGCCCTATGATGGACTCCATGCTCAGTGGGGAGTCTGCCTGAAGATTCTCTCCCTCTGCCCCTCCTCCTACTCATATAAATGTGTTCTCTCTCTCTAAAGTAAATGAATAAATCTCTAAAAACAAACAAATAAACAAATAAATAAAATGCATATTTCTAAAAAAATGAATTCAGGAATTTTCTATTCATCAAAAAATATAATTAACACAAATGTAGTAAAAATTACAAGAATACTTTCAACATTGTTCACTGAATTCTAAGTTTTACAATAACTCAAGCTTATATCATTTTATTTTTTGCCAAAATTTAAAATTTTTCCCCTAAAAGGAGGCAGGAGTCCCCTAACCCACCTCCTTTGGCCTCCTTACTTGAGTCTTTAGCATCCAGCTCTCAGTAGTTCACAATCAGCCCTCAAAAGTTGTAATCTCTAATAAATCAAATAAACCTTATAAATAACCACAGATTTTTTTTCCTTCCATGTTAAGATCATTATAACTTAATTTTTCCAATGATTTTTCCCAGAGATAAAACAGGAAAAGTCCATGCCTTATTAGGGAAGTGTGAGTGGCACCCACAATCAAAAACCCCAAAATCAGATGCATAGTTCTATAGTAAGTCTGTAATTCTTTTTTTTAAGCTTTTATTTATTTATTCATGAGAGACACAGAGAGAGACAGAGAGGCAGAGACATAGGGAGAAGCAGGCTCCATGTAGGAAGCCCGATGTGGGACTCGATCCCAGGACTCTGGGATCACATCCTGAGCCAAAGGCAGATGCTCAACCTCTAAGCCACCCAGGCATCCTGTAAATCTGTAATTCTGAGTCTAAAAAAAGATATCTGATTATCTTGAAATACCAATAGGCTAACTAAAATAAGAAAATCTATATAATTTAATTTTTCTCATGAATCTCATAATTAATATAAGCCATGAATGAGGAGAATAAGTAAGATTCAAATAAGATAAAAATGATCAGCCCTGGGCAGACCGGTGGCTCAGTGGTTTAGCGCTGCCTTCAGCCGAGGGCCTGATCCTGGAGACCCGGGATTGAGTCCCATGTCGGGCTCCCTGCATGGAGCCTGTTTCTCCCTCTGCCTCTGTCTCTCTCTGTGTCTCTCATGAATAAACAAATAAAATCTTTAAAAAAAAAAAAAAAGATCAGCCCTTTCAAAGCCATTTGATGCTAAGAAAATTACAGCAATGTAGCATGCCAATGGAAAATATCATTACATGATATGATGAAGACATAATAAAATTACCTATATCATATGACCTAATCAGTATTTTAGCTTTTTAAGAGAACTTATTTACCCATCTATTTGGAAGGAAGAAAAAAGGGTATCATCCATCCCTCTCCAAAATAAACATCATATACAAAAACTAATTCAAAATGGATTGTAGGGGATCCCTGGGTGGCTCAGTGGTGTGGCGCCTGCCTTCAGCACAGGGCATGATCCTGGATTCCCAGGATCAAGTCCCACATCGGCTCCCTGCATGGAGCCTGCTTCTCCCTCTGCCTGTGTGTGTGTGTGTGTGTGTGTGTGTGTGTGTGTGTCTCTGTGTCTCTCATGAATAAATGAATAAAATCTTTGAAAAAAAAATGGATTGTAAACCTAAATGTGAACACTGAAACTATAAAACTGTTAAAAGAAAATAGAGGTCTAAATCTTCATGACCTTCAATTAGGCAATGGATTCTTAGATATGACACCAAAAGCAGAAGCAGAGAAAAAAAATGGATAAATTGAATTTCATCAACATTTTTGTGCTTCAAATATTAACCTCAGGAGATAACTACTACCAGGTATTATTTATGGTTACCTAGATAACCACTACCTAGTATTTATGGTTACCCTTTGCTAAAATTTAGCTAATGTGTAGCTAAAGAAATATAACTATTTCAACACTATCCTAAGAGTAAACATGACTTAAAAAATGAAATCTGGAAATTTTTGGAAGTCTGTTACTAGAGATGCTTCACAATATGACTTTATCATATAATTCTGAAGAATAATCTGCTACCTATCTATGAAGATCAACTGATACATGTTCAGGTCAAAATGAAAACTGCTTTACTATTCCCACAGAAAATCTAATTAGGAAAATAAATCTGCTACATACACAGGGGCACCTGAGTGGTTCAGTCAGTTAAGTGGCTGCCTTCAGCTCAGGTCATGATCCCAAGGTCTTGGGATGGAGCCCTGCATTGGGTACCCTACTAGATGGCCAGCCTGCTTTTCTCTCTCTCACCACTTGTAGTCTCTAGCATGCTCTCTCTCTCTCTCTCTCTCTCTCTCAAAATAAAATCTTTAATAAAATAAATCTGCTACACACACACACACACACACACAAACAAAAAACCCTTATGTAATCTGAATCCCAATAGGAATGACCACCAGATTGACTTTATGGACATTTCTTTCCAACTAACATGGAAAACTGAGACCCTGCTCTAAGTAGTTATACTCTACCAAGTTTTGGATCATCAGGGTATCTGCTCCCCTCCATTAGTATAGATATCGAATATATAATACAATGCAGAAAGGGTGATAATATTATGAGGTTATTAGGACTTTTTAAATTAGGAGTTACTTTCAATATTTCTATTACTATTATTTACTTAACTATACATTCCATCCTATTCCAGAGATGCTATATGTTCATAATACATGCATGTATATGCTCATAAGGATTCAGAATAATTTTGAAAAGAATCCTCAGCCTTTAACTGCATTTATATACTCACTAAAATAGAATAAGCCCTTGAGTGTTTCTTATATTTCTTGACTCAAATAATACAGTTACCATGGAATATCAGGCAACATGGAAAATAAAAGGAAAAAGAATAAACAGAAACGAGAGATTTCAAGATGCCTAGGGTGGCTTAGTTGGTTAAGCATCCAACTCTTGATTTCAACTCAGGTCATGATCTCCAAGACATGAGATCAAGCCCTGAGTCAGGCTTCCTGCTCAGTGGGGAGTCTGCTGGGATTCTCTCCTTCTCCCTCTGCCCCTCCCCTCTGTTCATGTGCATGCATGCATGGTTTCTCTCAAATAAGTAAATAAATAAAATCTTAAAAAAAAAAAAAAGGAGAGAGAGATTTCAAGTTTTGAATCTTACCTAAATCAGTCTTAGGAACTATAATAGTTTTTAAAGGGAACTATTAAGATATCTTATTTGATTATTACACATACCTTGCTGAGCTAAAGTTGATCTTAGCATCCCAGTCTTTGACCAGATTTTTATTTGTCCATCTTCTCCAACTATAAGGAGAAAAATAATTGATATTTTTATCTATAGGAAATAAATTTAAACATGAAATTCACATATAAAAATCAGTATATCTATATTAATAAATATTTAAAATTCAGACACAATTTACTCATTAGGTGACAGTGCTTCATAACTGTAGAATTTAATTGAAATTGCTTTGAAATAATTTTACCAGAGAAGCCTAACTCCCATGCCAAAAATTTTTATCTTTTTCCTTTAATCTTAGATTTATGAGTATATTATTCAAATAATGCTATCATTTTCACTGAAATCTTCATCCTAGAATTCTAAGAAAAGTGCTTTCAGTACAATAAGAAGAGTTGCAGGCAAATTCTCCAGTGAGTTAAGCTATCCAACATTTTGAATCTGAGACAGAACCACCCAGCTAAATAAAGTTGTTCCTTGTTCCACAGAAACTGTGAGATAATACATGTTTATTATCTTAAGCCATTATCTTTTAGGGTTATTTGTTAGACAACATTAGATAAATAATACCACAGCTGAAGATGAGACTACTTACAACAGGGCAGGAGGTGGGAGAATGATGGAATGAAGGTAAAGTTCAGTTAAATAAGAATATTTTGATATTTAAAATTTAAAGAACGACAACTTTCATTTACCCCATAATTAGCCATTTCAAAAGCCTTGACAGAACATTCTCCATAAGTCATAAATGAAAACTAATAATTAATATGACTTTCTGAATTATAACATTACCTACCAGCTTAGTTCAATGCTGTGCCAATTATATGTTCTTAAACAATGAAATACATTATTACTAAAGAAAATATTCTGATTCTGTGAAAAATTTTCTTTAAAAAATGTACTTAAAGGATGCCTAGATAGATCAGTGGTTGGGCGCCTGCCTTAGGCCCAGGGTGTGACCCTGGAATCCTGGGATTGAGTCCTACATCGGGCTCCCTGCATGGAGCCTGCTTCTCCCTCTGCCTATGTCTCTGCCTCTCTCTTTCTGTGTCTCTCATGAATAAATAAATAAAATCTTTAAAAAAATAAAATTAAAAATGTATTTAAAATGTCATTTTTGGGGATCCCTGGGTGGCGTAGCGGTTTGGCGCCTGCCTTTGGCCCAGGGCGCGATCCTGGAGACCCGGGATCGAATCCCACGTCGGGCTTCTGGTGCATGGAGCCTGCTTCTCCCTCTGCCTGTGTCTCTGCCTCTCTCTCTCTCTCTGTGACTATCATAAATAAATTAAAAAAAAAAAAAAGCTTGGGGATCCCTGGGTGGCGCAGCGGTTTGGCGCCTGCCTTTGGCCCAGGGCGCGATCCTGGAGACCCGGGATCGAATCCCACATCAGGCTCCCGGCGCATGGAGCCTGCTTCTCCCTCTGCCTGTGTCTCTGCCTCTCTCTCTCTCTCTCTCTGTGACTATCATAAATAAATTTAAAAAAAAAAAAAGCTTTAAAAAAAATGTCATTTTTGCAGACAGCTTACCTGTAACTAATGCTGTTCCTTCATAATTCCATCTTCCTGCAAGAACTGCTCCACAGTGAGCTTCTACGCTCTTTTCCACTCTTCCTAACTTAGAAATTAGATGAAATTTACCTAAAAGAAATTATACTTGAGAAATCTATTTGAATTTACTCAATCAAAACGAATGAGGGGTGGTAGAAAGGGAGGTGGGCGGGGGGTGGGGGTGACTGGGTGACAGGCACTGAGGGGGGCACTTGATGGGATGAGCACTGGGTGTTATGCTGTATGTTGGCAAATGGAACTCCAATAAAAATAAATTTAAAAAAAAAAGAATTTACTCAATCAACAAGTATCTGTTGAGTGCCTACTACTAGACTAGTTAGCATAGTGCTAGGCACTGGAGACTAAGGACAAATAATATTCCTATTCAAATAATTGTTCCTACTCTCAAGGAAAAAATAAATCCATTGGAAAATAGGCAGGAAAACAAAATTATAAAACCTTGAAACAAGTGGTGTAATAAAGTATGTATATGATGCTACAGTAGATCAGAAAAACAATAAATCTCTTCTGGGATATGGTCAGAGGGGCTGAGAAGCAGAGTTTTGCAATCTTGGTGGGGTGTGTTTGTGGTTTTTCTTGGCAAGCTATAGAAAAGCTGGAAAAGGTGTAGAGAATAGGAACTAGGAAAGTTAAATGGTGTTAAAAAATAAACTGAGGCAAGGGCACCTGGGTGGCTCAGTGGGTTAAGTATCTGACTCTTGATTTCAGCTCAGGTCATGATCTCAGGATCATAAACTGAGTCCTACATTGGGCTCTATCCTTGGCCTGGAGCCTCCTTAAGATTCTCTCTCTCTACTCCTCCTCCCCACCTCCAATCTCATTTAAAAAAAAAGATTCTCTCTTTCTCTATGCCCCTCCTCTCCTTTCTCCCTCTCTAAAAATAAAAAATAAATAAACTAAGGCCTACCAAAAAATTTTAAGTTTATTTGAACAAAAATTTTCCAATTGGGCAATACTAAACCATAAGTGGTAAAGAAGGGGCTTTATCAATAGGAGTTCAGGGAGAGACTTTTATAGAGAAAAGGTAGAAGCAAAGTAAGGAAATTATTGATTGGCTATAGCCTAAGGCCTAGTTGGCTATTTGTGACTGGTTGTCCTTAGGTTTCAATTTCAAAACCTTGAAGCATTTACAGACTGAGATTTTGATTTGCTCACACTGGCCAAAGGCTTTAGGGCCATCTGTTTAATGGCCATGTTGTTTAACTAATTTAACAATTTATAATTCCAAATTTTATAATACTTGCCTTAAAAGATTTCATATTGTGCCAGGCTCTAGGTAGAAAAAAAGGAGCAGGCTACTTGGTTGCTAGCCTCAAAAAGTTCACACACATATAGGTAAAAAGTAAAAACTTACAACTGTAAAGGACTTAAGCAAACTAAGGATTCTCAATGGGACAAATCAACTGTGCAAAGAATAAATGCTACATAAAGCTGAGAAAAGATCAGTGTAGTTTTAAATAATCATGAAATCTAGGAATATATAGCTCATAATAAAATAACTAAGTACAGTGAAATTAGAAACTTCCCCCAAATCAATATATATATATGTTTTAATATATATACTTTAATATAATTATACTTTAATATATATACTTTGATATATATATATCAAAACAGTATAATATATATACTGTTTTAATATATATACTTACACATATATATTAAAACATATATATAGATATACATATATATTAAAAATATATATATTTCAAAGTAAAAAAATAATGTGGCTATCTCATCAAATTTTGAATTTATTTTGTTTGAATTCACTTTCAACCTAAGGCTTTTCAAGACTGGCTTAATATTAACACTTCATTAAAAATATATCTAAGTCAGATGCTTGAGATAGCTTTAAAACATTTCTCTGGAAAACTCTTACAGAGTAAGATACAGATGGCTTTGAAACATTTAACACCCAGCACCCTGTGGTTATTTCTGTAACCATCTACCCATTCTTACTAACAAAGTCATTACCTCTTTTTTTTACACACAGTGCAAATTATTTGCAGCTCTGTTGGCTATGATCCCTGATCTGTATCAGGGCAGGGGGCCATGTCTTAGTCATATTTTTATTTGCAATAGTGTGTTTACATAATCAGCATTTGTTAAATTTAACCAACTCAGTAACTATCTCCTAACTTAAAATAAATAAATAAATAAATAAATAAATAAATAAATAAATAAATAATAAAAAAGACTGCACTGACATTCTTTTTTTCTCATTCCATGCAATAGCTTTCTTTTCTCATCATTCATTTTCTAGGCTCTCTACAATAAGCTACTCTTCTCCTTCATCTAACTACCCACTAGCAGCATCTACTTTTCCTCATACCTTCCTTTTAACTTTATATTTATTGCTGGGTCATTTTTTAATGTAATGAGATTACTATGAGTTCAACTGTTATTACTTAACTGTTATTATTCAACTCTGAATAAGATTACGCTGAATTCAATGTTATTATATAATAGTATTATTATATTCTGAATTCAACTTGAAATTAATTGGGATATACTTTTTTAATGCATTGCTTTACAGAGAAAACGCAAGGGGGAAAAAATCTCAAAAGAGGAAACTAAAGATGACATAGAGTAAGAGGAAAGCTAATCCTGTGGCCATTGTTTACTTTATCCAGGTCTGTTCTCACTAAATGTTAGCATATTGCCTAGCACAGAATATCCACATAATAAACAACTGTTGCATAAAATGAATGAGTCCATCACCAAAGAGATTAACCAATTAACTCTTAAATCAGAAATGAAAGATCCAGAAATTTCCTTTCAATTTATTCCACATTTGAGAAATTGTATTTATTTAGATCATTGATTTTTTTTTGATTTTTTTTTATCCTAAATTACCTAATACTGATTTTCTGATAAGTGCTAAAATTATTCTTGCTTCCTATGACCTCACAGAAGACACATACTACGACAGCTAGGGTCAGCTCTTTGCATAGATTTGGCACTCAATAAATCTATTTTGTCTAGGTACATATTGCTTGAGTACTACACCCACCAAAAAGCATAAATATAAAATTACATATATCAGTATTTTTATTTATTAAAAAATGTTCTAAGTAGTATTCATACCCAAAGTGGGTCTTGAACCCAAGATCCTGATCAAGAGTTGTAAGCTCTACCAACTGAACTGGCCAGGTGCTCCCATGTTGTAAATATTTTAAGCCCTAAATTATCCATTTAAATATTTTGTTTCTTCTCTCCAACTTTTCTATAATCTTTAAAAGTGCAAGACTCAAACTACAATTTATTTCTAATTATTTGCAGGAGTGGTGTTGAGAAGAGAATATAATTGATACAGTTATATTAATATATTGATTTATTGAACAAAAAATAGATTTAGAAAACAAACATGGATATTTAAATTCTGAGGTACAAAATTAACCTTTTGTTCGTTAAAGAAAACAAAACTTTTTTAAAAGAGGGAAATGTTATAAAAGAGAAAAAGAACAGAGGAAACATTAAAATTATATAAAACACATTTCTTAAGGTTAGAAATGCCTTAGGAAATGTCCATGGAAACATGAAAGGGCTTGGAATAGGGTGTTAGGAAAAAGGACACAAGAGCACTTTTGCAGACTGTTTAATAGCAGAAATGATTTGGCAGATGGTTGCAAAAAGCCACAGAGATCTGTAACAAACTACTAACTTATGATAAAAAGAAATGAACACACAAATTCTTTTTAAAGTGGGATTTTTAAGTAGACATATTAACTAATACAATATGGGACTTATTTTAAGATATCTAATACAATGTATTAAAAAAACTCATCCATCTTTCAGTAAATATAATGTAAGGAGAATTTAGCAGCTTTACAAAAGATTTTATACCAGAATTCCTTTACATGGCAGCTCCTCTAACGCATTTTACATAATTCAATTATTTTTTAAATGTAAATCTTTTACTACAGTGTCAACTATCTCTTCTAAAAAGTAATATACAGCTGCATGAAATATTCAAAAAGTAGTAGTAATGTTGGAGAGAATTATTGGTAAGACAAAATACTTGGCAAAAGTCTATGTATTTCAAGACCTTCCATCAACTCTCAGGGATCTCTTTTAGAATGTTACACTGTACAGAAGAGGGACTCAAAAACTGTAACCCTTTTGTGCGGACTTTGGGGAAGAAAAATCAAGAGAAGAAAGTTGGTGGCAACTAGAAAAGAGAACCTCCTGAGCAGTAAATTAAATTCTGAGGAAAAATTTAAGAATTGGGTTATCATACAAAATGAAAAAAGTCCTAGAGATCTGCTGTACAATGTTGTGTTATAGTTAGTAATACCACACTATATATTTAAAAACTTATTAATAGGCTAGATTTTTTGTTATGTGTTTTTTTAACCAGAACAGTATTTTTTTTTAAGTACTGGGTTATCAAAGAATACAGCTGTGATATATAAAATGACTTCAGATGTTTATCCGGCAGCAAACACCTTGACCACCTCCCACTACTTTCTTCTGTCTTAAACATTTCTTTTTTTATTTCTGGATGCTCTTTTCTACCTTATCCATTTCTTTTTTTTGATCTATCATACTTTTTCCAGTCTATCACAAGTTCCTAGATATCCCTCATCCTAGCTTAGAAGAAAATACTCAACTATTCTGCTTTGGTTCTCAGGTCTTCCCACATCTAGCTGTGGCATGTAATGTTATTTGTTTTTTTATGCAATAAAAATTAAATTAAATTCTATAGTTTCTCAAGAGTCATAGGGGCACCTGGGTGGTTCAGTCAGTTGGCATCAGCTCATGATCCCACTGTTTTGGGATCTAGCCCCCTATCCAGCTCCATGTTCAGTGGGGAGTCTGCTTCTCCCTTTCCCTCTGTTCTGACCCACCCCACCCTGCTCCTGTGTGCTCTTTCATATGTACTCTCTCATGCTCTGCTCTCTCTCTCTCTCTCAAATAAATAAATAAAATCTTATTTTTAAGTCAATATATTTATACTTATATATTTAAATAAATTTCACAAATTTATCTTTTAAATTACATGCTTACATTAAATATTTTCCCTAGCAGAAAGTGTTTTCTCTAAGGCCAATTTGAAATAGAGACCCAAGCAATTATTCTTTAGTTGAGTGTAATTAAGTGATCTTAATTCAGAGAAACACTCAGACAACATAAATTATCAAGACTTATAACATTTATTGTCCATATGCACCAGATAAAAGTCAATTCTCACATACTATTAAGTTTAAAAAGGAAAATGCAAAGAAAATATATGGTATGACTCTGTGTAATACAGAAGATGAAATGAGAAAATATGCCTGTATCTGTTTATTTTTGCCAAAAGAAACACAGAAAGGATAAACCAGAACCAAAGAGATTGTTTACCTACAGGGAGTAAACAGAAATAGGGTGTATGGGATTGAGTGGGTAGGAGTGGTGACAGAGCTTTGAGTATTTTTTTTAATATAGCATTGTCTTTGTGGAACCATCCCTGTTAATGTTTTACATATTCAAAAATAATCAAATCAACAAGGATGGAGGAGAAAGGAAAACTTAAGTAAAAAACAAACACAAATAATACATTTAACTATATTCTAGATGAATAACATGACAGTTAAGGAAGGGGGAAATGCAAGTAACTTTTGAACACAGGACTTTGACTCTTTATACTCAGTATAAAGATAAAAGCAAAAGTTAATAATATTAAACTAAAAAATAATAATAATATTAAACTCCAGTTTTTTGAAGTAGTATAATTAGCTATTCTGAAGCGACCTATGTGTATTATAGAATTGAACAAGTGAGTAAATATATTGAGAATAACAGGCTCCCTCACTGTTTCTAAGTATGGAAAAGAGAAAGACTAGAATTAACCCTGTGATGTTGAATTGGTGGCATCAGAATGAACTCATGGTTTTTAGTATGGAAAGGAAGCAAGGAGAAAGGGGGAAGAAAGGAAAAGGAAGGAAAGAAAAGGGAGGGGGAAAAGGGAGGAAGAAAGAGAAAGAAATAGCTGTAGATATATTTCTTAATATATATTTATATCCCTATTTCTTAGCTCTCTGAAGGACCTTGATATACAGCATTGTTAGCATTCTCATCTTGTTTTTAAAATACTAATAAGCACCAAGAAAAGAACAGGTCTTCTTGGAGAAATGGATGATTTAAGGGCTGGAACTGGGAAAACACAAGATAAGCCCTAAACATCTTGTGCCAGCAAAGAAGTGCTCAAAAATGATGAGGAAACATTACCCCACCTCCAAAAAATTCACTGGAGCTGGCTAGATGGGGTTCCACTGGCCAAATCTGGGACAATTTTCACAACAAAATCAAAAAATTATAACAGCAGGATACTAAAAAAAATAAAATAAATATCTATGAGTCTAATCTGACATGATTAAACAAAAAAATGGGTAGGAGAGGGGAGACTCTTCCTTGCAGCAGAACATCAACTAATCAATATGGAAAGAATTACGGAGTTTGAAAAAAAAAAAAATCCCACCATTTGGCAACCATCTGAGTAATAATGATTCAGCCGAATATCAACAATAGATGCTAAAATAGTAGGAGGAAGTTTAAGGAGGAAGAGAATATTTTTACATAGTTTGAAAGTATCTGTTCACAAATTTTTTATGGAAAGGTAAAAATAGTAACTTCACAGTGGATTAATTTAGTGAATACAACCTTCCAAAGTAATCAAAGTTAACATCACTAATAATGGGTCAAACCAGCATCATTAATCTCTCAATCTGATGCCCTAATTATTGCTTTAAAAAATGTGCAAGCAAAACCTAATTATGAGGAAATATCAGACAAACACAAATTGCGGGACTCTCTATAAAGAAAAAACAGGGTTTGTTTTTTTTTTTTGAAAAAACAGGTTTGTATTATTCAAAACTGTCAAGGTCATAAAAGAAAGACTGAGGAGACTCCAGATTAAAGAAAGTTAGAGAGATATGCCAAAAGCAATGTGTTATTCTGTACCAGAAAAAAACAAATTTCTATAAAAGATGTTATTAGGACAATTGTTAAATTTTTATATGAACTGTACATTTAATATAACATCAATGTTAAATTTCCTGATTTTGATCAATGTTTTGTAGTTATATAACAGAAAATCCTCGGGGTGCTTGGGTGGCTCAATCAGTTAAGCATCTGTGTTCAGCTCAGGTCATGATCCCAGGGTCCTGGGATCAAGCCCTGCATCAGACTCCCAGCTCAGCATGGGAGCCTGCTTCTCTCTCTCCCTCTGTCCCTGCTTGTGTATTCTCTCTCTTGCTCACTCTCAATCTCTCAAATAAATAAATAAAATCTTTAAAAAAAAAAAAAAAACCAGAAAATCCTCATTCTTGGGAAATGCACTTAAGTATTTATGGTAAAAGGGGCATGTCACACGTCTATAAGTCTATAAATTACCCTTAAATATTTAGGAGGAAAATATGTGTGTGTGTGTGTGTGTGTGTGTGTAGAGAAGAGGGGTAGGGAAAGAGGCAGAGAGCCACTGATAAAGTACATGGGATAAAATGCTAACAATTAATGAATTTGGATAAAGGATATGCAGGATTTATTTGTATAATCTGTACTACCTTTCGGTAAATGTGAAATTATATAAAAAGTTTCGTGTTTTTTTTTTAAGTCAACCTTTCATTTTATCATCTGAGATAAGCCAAATTCTAGCTAGATTGACTCTAGCTCACTTAGAGTCAATCTTCTAAGTGCCAAATGCTTTCACACACTATCTCACTTAATCAAGACTCAGAAAAATCAGGTTAAAAAAAACTATGGTAAATTCTATCTCCAAAGAAGTGGAATCTGATTTGATACTTTGCCATAACATCCCTTCTCTCTTCTGGTTACAAAAGCCCTCTTCTCTCTTTCCCTTTCCATGGTGGCCTGAGGCCTGCTATGCTCAGTCAATGTCTCATTCCCTTGACTAAAATGATTCTCTCATGGGCATATAACCGAAGCTCGATCAGGACTCTCTGAAACTTGTCTGCAAGAGATACTGAGGAAGAAGCACTTTCTCTGCTGACATTTCTTTTCTAGGATGAGCCTTGGGCTCCTGGCTGCTACTATGCTCACCTTGGATGGAGAGAGCCCATCCAAGAGATGGTGAGAACGGGAGCTAATGCAGCTGTATTTGGAGATCTACCCCTGGAGTTACGTGAACCCAAAAAACCCCATCTGTGCATATATTACCCAAGTAAGTTTCCATTACTTTTGATGGATGTATCAAATCGACATAGTAGATATAATGTAATACAGACAAAAACAGCTCACATTATTTCTAAAATAAAATCATTCCCTCAAAAAAGAAGAAAAATAATGCTTTTTATTCAACAGTAATAAAGCTACAGTCATATTAAATAAATCTCCAACTATGTTAAGTGGAAATCAACATGTACTAGAAAATAAAGACAATATCTAATGGCTTACTAAATGTTGCATGGTGTCCATATTTTCACGTGGTTTCCAATTTTTTTAGTGTGGTTATGTTATAAAGTAAAATTTGATGAAATTAGAAACTAAAACTGAGAAAAGCTTAATAACTATTTTCTGTGAGATGACCGAAAAAGTAAAGCTGAAAGCTCAGATTAAATCCCAGGATATGCCAGTTTAATTCACTTCCTTCCATGACCATATAGCTTTATAGCCTAAACACAAACCAAATGACTACAAAGAATATAGATTAAATATGTGTAGATGAAGGTATGCAGATCTAGAAATACTGGCTTTGTAAAACAACTAAAAGCATAAGTCATACTAATAGACTATGTCTTTTAAATACAAAGATGAGTGTATGATATTTATTAAAAACTTACCATCAGAACTTGTGAGGACAAAGCTTTCTGCTTGAGTTTGTTTCTTTATGCCTAAACTTTTTGGAAACCAGTGAAGATCTATTGGGTAAATATCATCAGGAAGCTTTACTATTTGACTTGTTTCACCAGTTAACAAGTTCCACTTCACTATCTGATGATCATCACTACATGAATACAGTTCTTCAGCAGTAGTCCAGCCCACACAGCTTACTAATTCTTGATGTGTCACCGTGTTAAGGAGACATAAAATGAAAAAGCCTTAAATCTTAATAAATAAAATAATTTGCAGATGTAGGTTATAAGAATAAGATAAAATAGGGTCAAATATTTCAAGCTTCTAAATATGCTTTTCATTTCATGACTTTCATATTTTTCCCATATAAAGGAAAATAACATCAAGACAGTTGTAAGAAGAATGGAGAGCAAGAAATCCACATGGCAAAGAGGGAAAAAAGAAAGATCTGGCAACATGAAAAATCTTAAGTTGTGTTACAAAATATTCCATAAATAAGGTGAAAAGATACACAAAAACACCTAACAAATCGAAAGGTATGAAAGAATATACACTTAACTGTTGGGAGATAGGTGAAAAGAAAAGGGAACTATAGTTTTTAAATCTACGTAGATCCATAATATTTAAGTCATTAGAATAAATATGTATTATTTTGATAAGTTAAAACAATCAAAGTGTTAAAAGAAGACTGAATTCTAACAGTAATATACCTGCTTAAATCATACATTATAATCACAATTTACCTAGGAAAAAACCTACAGCTTAACTGCCAAAACTAAAATCTTACCATACTTTTTGACATTAAACTCAGGAAACAATTCAACTATAATTTACTACATCTACATGATGCACAGCAGTGGATAAGGTATGAACTCTAAAATTCCTACTTTATTTAACCTATTTTTCTCGGTCTCTGATTTATCAGAATTTCTAGAAATTGAGGAGCTCAACTAGCCCTCTCTTCCTCCACCAGAACTGGCTGGTTACCCTAGCAGAACCGTGTGTATTGAGAAGGCAATTCAGTTTGTCATTTACGAGGAACCTTTCTCTTGTTTATATCTGGGTATCTATATTACCAGCTCATTCCTAGTTGGGTTGTTTGTTCTCCTGTTGTTTTTGTATAATCCTTTTACTTCCTTCTCCTCACTAGTGCTTTCTACTGGCTTATTTCAGCAATCAAAAAACTCTAAGGAAAAAGAAAGAAACGATGTGCCCTAGTATTCTGGAATGTTCTAAGATTTGTTTAATACTTCAAAATGATAGATTAAGCAAATAACCAAAAAGGTAAAAGAGAAATTATAGGCAGATCTTAAAAGTCTGCAAAAATAGATAATAAAGTAGCATTGGAATATTCAGCATATAATCTAAACAAAAGGACTGCAATATCCTGAGACCATTACTGAAAAATTGTTCCAATATAATTGCTATAACCTAAACAATGCTAAGTAAAACCTAACATTAGAAAGGGAGAATGTTAGATAAAACCAAGAAAGGAAAAAATATACAGGCACATACACACACACACACACACATAACACACATCCATTCCAAAACAAAAAACAGCATGTTTATCCTTACATAAATTGCTGTAAGTACATATCACATGTGTGTGATGTATCTTATGGCTAAGATATCTTAGTCATATCTAAGACTATGGGAGAAATGAGGGACTCGCAGATTAAGAAAGTTGAAAAAACTGCTATTATTCTTCAAGTTGAAATGGTAAAAGCAGACAATGGACACAGCTGAAATCTGTAAGGGGGATGCCTGGGTGGCTCAGTGGTTGAGTGTCTGCCTTCGGCTCAGGGCGTGATCCCAGAGTTCTGGGCTCCCTGCTCTGCTTCTCCCTCTGCCTATGTCTCTGCCTTCTCTCATGAATAAATAAATAAAATCTTAAAAAAAAAAGAAATCTGTAAGACTGTATATGGCATGAGGGCACTTTTGGAAAAGACAGTAAATATGATATAAGGAGAATTAAAAGGAATTAGATTTTCACTCTAAGGGTAAAATAAGTAAGATAAGATAATATAAATTTTAAAACTTTGATCAAACGTCTAAACAGTGCTTTGTTATCTCCTATGAAGGACCACATTTTTCTCTATTTCAAATATATCGCAGATCAACATATTATAAGATAAAATAAAAATGAATTATTAGAAAAATGATCTTATATTTGGGTGTTGTGACAATGTCAAATTGCTACCAAAATTTCTTACCTCTTACTTTCTAATTTCTGTACTTTACCTTCACAGACCTGAAGTCTACAGTTGATTCTTACAGAAGCACTAATCTAAATAACTAAGAATGAAGGTAGAGAGACCTGTCATATCTTCTTGACACATAATTAGGTATTCCTGTTACCAAAATATAGGGTCGTGCATTTGAGAAAATATTTACAATAGCTACCTTCCCACATGAAATAATAGAGGCCTGACTGCTCAGATTTCCCCAGCTTATCCTCCACTTTATCGTGAGTATGAAGAAATAGAGCAGAACTCAATGAAAACACACTAGATCGCATTAGCAAAGAAATTATTTGGTTTAAAAAAAAAATCTGCTCTTTAAGATCCTAGTAGACTAAACAAAAACTATGTTTTATGTACTTAAGCACAGTACTTAAGTAGAGTAAGAAAAATGTCAATAAGAATTTGAAAGTAAGATTTAGAGCAAATAGTTTGCTTTGGAAAATTACCTCTAACACATGATCTCAAATATTTCAAAAACAATTGGCTAAATTACCATTAAAAGGATGAAAAAAATCCACTAACTAGAATACAAAATAGAAAACTTTAACAATACTCTAGTAAGATGATCACAATAAGGTTTATAAGCATTAAAAGGATATGTTTTGGTTCTTTTAAAAGAGATATCTTCAGTCTCATGTCTCCACTTTCAGCAATATTTTAAAATGCAACTTGATTGTATTCACTGTAAAAATAAAAGGGGAAAAATATAAAATCTTCATTACAAACACCTGTACACAAAAAAATAAAGGCAAGCAAAACATCTTAGCACTCCAAAGACAATGAAACACCTTTATCACTGTTGGCATTAAATACATGGAAAGAATAAAACTAGTCAGTGTGTTAATCCTGCCAAGGAGTGACTGGAAGCCTTGGGTTGCACTCCAGAGGTCCTCTACAACCTGCCTGAAAACAGTTTCACAAGTGCAGAACACCACTACATCTAATCAGGTAAATAATTTCCAAAGACTGTCCAGGAGCCAAATCAAAAGACTCTATAAACTGGGAAACCCTTAATGGCAGATCAACATTGGTCCTATTGAATGGTTATATGTTGGAATAAATTCCCAAGATCTAATCAAGGGATCAAGGCCTTAATTTTAAGGGCCTCAATTCTGGAGCCTACATGTCAAAATTATGACATCATCAATCTGAGGTTTGTGGGAAGTAGATAACTGCCCAACAGGTATGTTAACCATGGTGGCAATGTAAAAATAAGTGAGTTATTTAAGGAAAAGGTAATAAATCTCTTATAAAAATTATTAAAAAATCACAATGTAATTGTCAAATAAAAATATGGAAAAAGAAGAGTAATATTCCCCCAAATAACCATGTCATCAGAAGATATAAATCAAATGGAGTTTCTGCAAAGAAATTAAAAATAGAACTACCCTACAATCCAGTAATCACACTACTGGGTATTTACCCAAAGAATACAAAACCACTAATTCAGAAGGATATTATGTACCCCTATATTTATTGCACCATTATTTTCAATAGCCAAATTATGGATAAAGAAGAGGTGATAGGGACTCATGGGTGGCTCAGCAGTTGAGCATCTGTCTTCAGCTCAGAGCATGATCCTGGGGCCCTGGGATCAAGTCCTGCATCGGGCTCGCCACAGGGAGCCTGGTTCTCCCTCTGCCTATATCTCTGCCTCTCTGTGTCTCTCATGAATAAATAAATAAAATCCTAAAAAAAAAAAAGAAGAGGTGATATATATGTATCTATATCTATCTATATATATATATGAAGAACAAACATGATTACCAGAGCGTCAGTGGGTGAGGATGAAATAGGTCATAAGATTAAAGAATACACTTAACACAAAGAGTACTGAGTAATGTATAAAATTGTTGAATCACTATATTGTACACCTAAAACTAATATAACACTGTATGTCACTGGAGTGAAAGTAAAAAACTTAAAAGTATATATAAACTGGGGTGCCTGGGCAGGTCAGTTAGTTAAGCGTCAGACTCTTGATTTCAGCTCAGGTTATGATCTCAGGGTAATGAGACTGAGCCCTGGTTCTGGCTCTGCGCTCAATAAGGAATCTGCCTGAGATTCTTTCTCTCTCTCTCTCCCTCTATAGTCCCCTCCCCCCAAATCACGTGCACACATGCACACCCTCTCTTTCCCTCTCTTTTAAATAAATAAATATATTTTTTAAAAATCCTCTTGGGAGCACCTAGGTAGCTCAGTGGGTTAAGCACTTGACTCTTGATTTTGGCTTAGATAATAATCCCTGAGGTCCTGATATTGAGCCCGGGGTCAGGTTCCCAGCTCAGCAGGGAGTCTGCTTGTCTCCCTCTTCCCTTCCCCCTGCTCACTCACTCTCAAGTAAATAAATAAATCTTCAAAACAAATTTTATAAATAAATTACTCTTATTTAAAATATATATATATATAAACCAAGAAAATTGCTAAATTGTCTGAATCTAATTTATAGTTACAGAATTCTTTCTGAGTAATATCACTAGCCAAAAAAGAAAAAAACAAATGAAAGTGTAATTAAAGGAAAAAAAGTCTTTTCCCCCAATAGAAAATTACTGCTAACTACATCAAAGGAGGTGCTGAGCATAGGCAAGTATTCAGTGGGTGTCCCTTAGATATTTCTCATTCTCCCAAATCCAAGAAGACTTTTAGATCAGCAAAGTGCTAAATACAACTGTATTTCAAAACACCTTTTCCACTTATTCTGCTCATAAATTTGTTAGACTGGTGGGGGTGGAGACTGTTAAAACCACAGAAAAAAATCTGAAGTTTTATAGTCAACCAATATGCAACTTGGGTCAGAAACATTTATCTTCCAGTTAGTTCACTTAGGGAGACCTTTGTTTTTCTTAAAAAGTATCAACCTAGCCAGAGCAAGAATACACTCTCTTCTAGGCACACCTTCCAAGGCTTACTTTTTGGTCCTTAGGAACACCTTTAGCGCCTTTCTCAAAACTCCTCCTCCCTTCCATCAGACCTTCTCCAATTACAGGGGAGGAAAAAAGAGCAAAAGTATTTACAAAATGCTCCATTTCCAAATAATTCAAATTCACCAAGCTTATAAGGATTTTAAAACAATAAAGGCAGACAAATTGTTGCTTCTGGAAATGACAATACAATAGATAAGAAAACATATAGGGATCCCTGGGTGGCGGAGCGGTTTAGCGCCTGCCTTTGGCCCAGGGCGCGATCCTGGAGACCCGGGATCGAATCCCACGTCGGGCTCCCAGTGCATGGAGCCTGCTTCTCCCTCTGCCTGTGTCTCTGCTGTGTCTCTGCCTTTCTCTCTCTCTCTCCGTGTGACTATCATAAAAAAAAAAAGAAAGAAAAGAAAAAAAGAAAACATATATAAAATCTGAATATACAATTATAATCAGAAACTTAAAAGATCTTTAGCAAAGGCATGATAAATTGGTTTTGGTCCAGTATAGGTCAACATTTGTGGGGGTTAAGAGGAAAAAATGTGCCAGCAAACCCTGACAGTCCAACTATCAAAATATATTCCAAATCTGGTCACTTCTTAGTACCTCCATCACAGTACCAAGCCACCATCATCCTCTGCCTTCATTACTATAGCAGACCCAGAGCTGATCTTCCTGCTCCTACACTTAACCACTTCAAGCTCTCCTAAATACAGCAGCCAGTAAGGCTTTTAAGCTTAAGTCAGATTATAAAAGCCAGTATGGTTAATACACAGTGAAGGAAGGAAGTGGACTGAAATTGGGAAAGAAGAGGGACACAAATCACATAGGGGCTTGGAAAACCACAATAAAAGCTTTTATTTTTTTCTTCTAAATGAATGGAGAAACAAGTGGAAGGTTGTGAGCAAAGAAGCAATATGATCTCACTTATATTATTAAAGTATCAGTATGGATAGTATTAAAAAAAAAAAAAACAGCAAGGATAAGCAAGACTGGAAGAAGAGAAGCCAGTTAGGATTTCAGTAATCCAGAAAAGAAATCAAAGTAGTCTGGATGAGGAGGTCAGTAATGCCACAAATGATATGAAGTGAGCATATTCTGAATATATTTGGAAGAAGAATTCACAGGATTTGTGGTTGAATTGAGCTTATAAGAGGAGTCAAATATGACTCTAAAGTTTCAACAGGTAGAATGGAGTTGTCATTTACTAAGATGATGAAGATGAAGACTAAGGAGAAACAGGTTGGAAGGAAGGATATCAAAAATTCTATCTTGGGGAACCTGGATGGCTCAGTCAGTTAAGCATCTGACTCATTGTTTCATGAGTTCATGAGTTCAAGAGTTGAACTCATGAGGTCATGAGTTCAAGCCCCACACTGGGCTCCAGTTGGGCCTGGAGGCTACTTAAAAAAAAAAAAAATCTGTCTTGAATATGTTCAGCTCAAGGTGTCCATTATACATCCACGTGGAGAATTCAAGAAGAAAATGGATATCCAAGTTTGGAGTCAACAGGTCAGAGCTGGAGATCTGAATGAGACATCACTTCGTGGGTTGTCAGCACAAAGATCATACTCAAAACCATGGGATAAGATAAGACTACCTAGCAGAACATGAAAATGTGGTAGCTTCAATGGCCTAGAAGTCCTACTGAAGTCTGAAGAACTGTCAACATTAAGATTCTAGAGGGAGAAAACTAAGTGGAGACATATAATGGGATGCTTAAAACAGGTTTTGAGAGAGAGGGTAGATATTGGTAATGATAAAGTAGGTTAAGACTATGCAAGTGGGTATATGAGGTCAAGGAACTAAGAGGCCAGGGAATAGAATGGAATGATTTGTCAATATTAAATCACTGAGAATAACAACAGTGAAGCGGTAGAGAATAAAGACAGCTAGCCAGGTGCTAAAATATTCAATGAATGAGGAAAAATAGCAAAGAGATCTGCAGCTGACTGCAAAAAGACAGGATAGAGAATGGTTTAATTTGGTAGGATTTGTTTTAAAGGGACTAGGAAATTATAAAGAAGAAGAGAAAGATAATCAATTGTCCAGATACATCATTGAGAAACAAGACCTTTTAACACACGGGATCCTGGGAGGCAAAACAGCTTCCACTTGAAGGGGCCCATGGGGAAAGCAATTTCCTTAGGAAACAACCAGATTTAAGTTAGATTACCAAGGTAAAGGGATCACTCAGAATAAAGGCTGAGAATGTAGATTTGGCCAATGACATACTATAAGTTCCAAAGACAGAGTGGCAGGATTTAGATGGGGAGGAGCTAAGAGTTTGGGACAGATGGTAGAAATGACTGGCTGTCCTCCAATATTCTTTCAACCTTGCTTCTGTGGTAGTAAAATCTGAATTTTTGCTGTACACCTGGCCACCTAGAATAAAACTGTTTCCCAGATGACTTTGAAACTAAGTGTGAAAAAAAAAAAAAAAAAAAGAAAAGAAAAGAAACTAGGTGTGGCCAAATAGGGCATTAACAATTCTGAAACCCATGTAGAGATATTACAACATCATTAACATACTGGCCCGATCTGGGATTTACTTTCTGTGGGGGTTAGATAACACTTCCCAACAGTTGTGGTTAACCACAGCAGCAATATGAAAAGTTAATGAGTTACCTAAAGAAACCATTTTATTAACTCTTATAAAAATTTTGTAAATCACACCATAATTGACAAAAACTTAGAAAATAAGAGTGATACTCTCCATGCCATGTCAAGGCCATGCATAAAACAGCAACAAGATAGAAGGAACCAAGATTTTTGATGTTGTGAAGCCATATTGGTCTTGTACCACTTATTCAGTGATAGAGAAAAAAGTTTGTCATATTATCATCAACAGCTAAACTTAATAATGAACTAACACAAGGAATTAAGAGTCTTGAATGTGGAGATTGAGGTAAACATGGATGTAAGGCATGCTGGAATAGTCCCAATGGTCTCTCAAAGCAAAGTGGATAATCAATTTAAATTGTAGCCTTCTTCCTGGAACTGGTCTCTTAGGTAGTTTGTAGCGTTGATGCTGAGTTTTATAAGGGAGGAAGAGGCAATCCTCATAAGAGCACAGGAACTCTGTGGGATTCCTACCCAATCTGTTATGGGTGTTAGACTTCAATTCAATGGGCAGTTTAGAGAGGGATAGGAATTGCAGAGTTATAGAGGGAATAAATTTCACCACCCTTTTGTCCTAATTTTCCCAAACTTAAACTTTGGGCTCAGTTCTTGTACCTCTTCTATATCTACACTCACTGCCATTGGTATCACCCAGTTTCATGGCTTAATATAAATACAAACAATATTGACTACATAGCGACAACTTCCAACTTGATATCTCCAGTTCAGACCTCTTCAATGAACCTGACTTTTATATCTGAGTATTCGACAATTTATCTGAAATGTCTAACAGATATTCAAACTTGAGATCCAAATCAAACCTCTGATCGTTCCTCTAACTTCACCCTTCTCGTAGCCTTACCCATCTCAGCAAATGGTAATTCCTTTCTTCCAGCTGCACAGGCTAAAAAACCTTAGAATGATTACTGACCCTCCTCTCACATCCCAAATCTAACTTTTGAAAACCAAAACTTTTACGCTCTATCTTTAGAATATCTGATTTTTGCCACCCCACTGTTATGACCCCGGTTCAATATGCTATCATTTGTTAACCTGGATTAGAATAGAATCCTAATTGGCCTCTAACCCCTCATGATCTATACTTACCACAGCAGGCAGAGAGACTTTTGAAATAGATCATGGCACTTCTCTGCTCAAAATACTACAACAGCTTCCTATCTCACTCAGAGTTAAAAACAAAGTTCTTGGGATCCCTGGGTGGCGCAGCGGCTTAGCACCTGCCTTTGGCTCAGGGCGCGATCCTGGAGACCCAGGATCGAATCCCACGTCGGGCTCCCGGTGCATGGAGCCTGCTTCTCCCTCTGCCTGTGTCTCTGCCTCTCTCTCTCTGTGACTATCATAAATAAATAAATAAATAAATAAATAAATAAATAAAAAACAAAGTTCTTGCAATGGTGTTCAAAGCTTTTATCAACCTGGACTACTCTACTGTAATGGTTAATTTTATGTGTTAACCTGGCTACACAAATGGTGCCCAGTCATTTCGACAAACACTAGTCTAAATGTTGCTGTAATGTATTTTTTTAAGATTTTATTTATTTATTCATGAGAGACACAGAGAGAGAGAGAGAGGCAGAGACATAGGCAAAGGGAGAAGCAGGCTCCATGCAGGGAGCCCGACGTGGGACTTGATCCCGGGTCTCCAGGATCACGCCCTGGGCTGAAGGTGGCGCTAAACTGCTAAGCTACCCAGGGGTCCCAGTAAATGTATTTTTTAGAAGTAATTAACAAGGGTGCCTGGGTGGCTCAGTTGGTTAAGCGCCTGACTCTTGGTTTCTACTCAAGTCATGATCTTGAGGTCATGAAATGGAACCCTGCATCAGGCTCCACACCCAGCAGCCTGCTTCAGATTCTCTCTGAATCCCCCTCTACTTTCCCCCTCTCTACATTCCCCCTGCTCATGCTCTCTCTCTAAAATAAATAAATAAGATCTTTGAAAAAAAAACAGAAGTGATTAACATCTATAATCAGTCGACTTACAGTACAGCAGATAACCCTGCATATGAGTGGGTTCCATCTAATCAGTTAAAGGCCTTGTGAGCAAAGACCACAGTTTCCTAAAGAAGGAATTCTGCCTTCAGACTGCAACACAGAAATTTTGCCTGAGTTTCCATCTTTGGACTCAAGACTACAACATCAACTCTTCTCTGGAGGGTCATCTGTTATACTATGCATTTCACTTACCATTCCCCTTTCTAAGATGTAAGCTTCATAAGTGCAAGAATTTTTGCCTCTTTTGTTCATTCCTATATTCTCTGCAACTAGAATCATCCTTGCATACCCTAAAATGGAATCAGCAGGCATAGCTCATAAGTGTAGAAGTTAAAGGTGTACAAGTGTATGTATAAAGATATAAAGATATTTAAGTGTAGAGAAGTTAAAGGAAGAAATAGAATAGTAGCTATAAAGGCCTTTTAAACTAGAGTAGACCTCTAGTATGTTTGGGGACTAAAGAGAAGGGATCAGTAGAGAGGGATAGATTAACAATACTATAGAAGCAGAGAATAAGAAAGCATGGTCACTCACGAAGTAATTTGATCAAGGGCACCAATAAACATAAAAGAACAGTTCACAGAAACATAAACAAGTGGTCAGTGAGCAATCAAAAATATGAAACAATGCCTAGCCTCAATTATAATTAAGGAAATAAAAATTCAAACAACTAGATGCCATTTTTCTGTTATCAGAGTGGTCAAATGCAAAATACCCACGACCCAGTGCTGGTGTATAGAGAAACAGATACTTCCATACATTACTGAAGGGCAGGTAAATTACTGCTAATGGTCATTTATTCTTTTGCCCTCCACCACAAAACCTTTGACTGCCTTTTCTATACTTGGGGAATCCCCTATCTTAGGAGTCCTTTTCCCATTATAAGAAACATTATTTCCTCTCTAGGCTTCCTTTCCTCTAGAAAGAAGCAAATAGCCTAGGCTCTACCAATCTGACACATATGTACTATGCTTTGAGTTAGATGCTACTGATTCAATGGAAGTATTATATAATACTAGGAAGAATTCCTAGTCACAGAAATTTATCACATACATATAAATGTACACCAAAATATATATGCAACTTATAAGCTTGTTTATTACAGAACTCTGTATAGTTCTATCAAAAACTAAATTTAGGAGCACCTGAGTGGCTCAGTCAGTTAAGTGTCTGCCTTTGGCTCAGGTTATGATCCCAAGGCCCTAGGATAGAGCCAGCCCAGCAGGGAGTCTGTGTCCCCGCCCCCCCCAACAACCGCCCCCCCCCCACCTCTCCCTCGGCTTGTGCTCGCTCTCTCTCTCTCTCTCTCTCACTCTCTTCAATAAAACCTAAAAAAACAAAACAAAACAAAACAAAAAACAACCCTAAATTTAAAAGTTCATCATATATTACACACTCAGGTTGTGGATATATGTTTTTATAATGTGGAACAGAGTTAGAACCAAGAAACTAAATTAAGAACTAACGTTAAGGGCAGCCCTGGTGGCTCAGCAGTTTAGCACTGCCTTCAGCCCAGGGCCTGATCCTGGAGACCCCGGTTTGAGTCCTGCATCGGGCTCCCTGCATGGCGCCTGCTTCTCTGTCTCTCTCTGTCTCTCATAAATAAATAAATAAAATTTAAAGAAAAAGAAAAAAAAGAACCAATGTTAAGAATTAGACTTAACATTATGCTAATTGAAATAATCCAGTCAAAAAAGGACAGTATCTGTCCTTATATCTGTATATTCCACTTATATGAAGTACTAGAGTAGCCAAATTCATAGAGAGAGAAAGTAGGGTGGTGGTTGCCAGGGGCTGGGGCAGGGGAAGGAAAAATGGGGAGTTATTATTTAATGGGTACAGAGTTTCAGTTCTGCAAGATGAAAGAGTTCTGTGGATAGATGGAGGTAATAGTAGTGTAACAATATAAATGTACTTATGCCACTTTGGTTAAATGGTTTACAAGATGAGAAAAAATTAAATTTAAGAATTAAAAGTAAAAGGTGCACCTGGGTAGCTAAGTCTATTGAGCATCTGACTCTCGATTTCAGCTCAGATGGTGATTTCAGGGTCATGAAATTGGGCCCCACATTTCACATTGACCTCTGGGCTCCATGCTCAGTGCAGTCTGCTTGAGATTCTCTCCCTCTCCCTCTGCTGCTTCCCCTGCTCTCTCTCTCTCTCTCTCTCTCTCTCTCAAATAAATAAAATAAAATCTTGTTTTAAAAAGAGAATTAAAACTAAGAGGTAGAAGCACTAACAGATGAGAAAAATTTTAGGCAGGCAAGAGGGAAGGCATAACTTAACTTATAGATAAGAAATAGCAGACAAGCCTCAGAAGTGAACAAGAATGTGAAGAATAAATGAATCACAAGAACTAGATCATAAATACATTTATACCAAGTTCTGTTTGGATCATTTGCATATTGGCTAACCCTTGGGTATGGATATCAAAATTAATGGTTTGCTTATGACTTACCCAAGGCCCTATTTTTTAAAGTGCAATTTTTATGAACAGTTTTCTAAATTGATAGTTCTGTAACTCTTTCCCAGAAGAGAAAGGAGGGAAAGAAAGGCAGGCAGATCTTTTACACCAATTGTCTTGTCATAAAATCACTTGCAAACTAGAGCTGGGATCTCTTACATGGCAGGGAAGAGAGAGGCAGGCTCACCATTTCCAGAGACATTCAAAGACAAAACAAGCAAAGCAAACAGGCTTGTGAAAGCCAGTATATTTCAATTACTGAAGATCTCCTACCCCCATCCCACTCCAATGCCTGGATGCCATTTACTGCAATATATGTATATGCTATGCTTTTTATATTTCCCTGTAGTTCAAGCCATGATTATATCTAGATCTTGCCAACCAGACTTTAAATATTATACCTATTTGCTGTATTTATAATCCTTTTGCAAGGTGGCCTAATAAATTCTAGCCAATAAACCATGTGATTCTCAAATCTGAAATAAGTAGTCATCTTTAATTCATCCTTTTAATTCATCAACTAGCATAAAAGAATACTCATACTCAAAATGCTTGAGTGCTGCAGAATTAAAAAATGAAATGAATCTGTGCATTGAATCTCTATGTGCTGATAAAGATATCTATAATGTTAAATGACAAAAGTGTATAGCAGTGTAATATAACTCGACTCTTTGTGTCAATAAAAAAGGATATATATTTAAGCTAGAGGATTCTAAAACATCTTTCTGGGAAGATAAGTTAGACAATGGAGATCTTTTTGAGGGAAGGTACACTGGGATGAGAAGGAAGCTTTTAATTATCATTTTATGTTTCTGTACTGTTGAAGTTTTTACCATGCTCATAGTATTTTATTTATCTATACATTTGTATATATAGCATAGGACTATCTGAGTGATAGGCTTATGGCCAAATTTTGTCTTCTTCTCTATGCATTTCTGCATTTGAAAAAACCTAATACATGTTATTTTCCTCATAAGATCATCATTCTCATTTTCTTCAGTCTCTACTGCACTTGACACTCTTCTTATTGAAACTTTCACCTATGATCTTCCAGATACTGTATTGTTTTCTTCCTCATGTCAAATGGGTCTATACCTATTTCACAGATTATGATGATTAAATGTATGTAAAATGTTCAGTAAAGAGCCTAAAACATAGTAAAAACTGAGTAATTGTTAGCTATTCAGAGTGAAAATTCGTGTTTTTGTCACTCTACATATATTCATTCTCCTCTTAGCTACAAAGAATTTTTCTCTTTGGAACACCCACTTCCCCACTTTTAGCCCATGTGGCTTCAATGAAGCCAGCATGAGAGAGACTTAAGTCAATTAGAACATTCCATTCTCTTTGGACAGAGACTGTTTCACAGGTGGCCCAGGACTTTTATTTAAATAAATGATGGGGAAGAAAAAGTTTTTACTCAAGACAATTTAGATTAGGTTTTCTGTTACCTATAATCTAGAATCCTACCTGAGACATTACTATTTCTTCCTCCTAGATTTTAACAATGGACATTTTCTGGTGCTATCTTCATTTTACACCCTTAAAAAACTAATCTATGTTTATGTTTCAACATTCATATAGCACTATCTCATCCTATTTTCTTATATTCCTTGCCTCTGCTGCCCACTGGATCTATCTTTTCTAATCCCGACCTACATGAATAAAAGCAAGCTTTTTTCAAGTCTTTCCCCATACTGTTCCATTTCCTCATTATTTTTTCTGTGTTAGGATAGGTGAGAATTTCAATAACATTCATGTACTAATATGTAATCTAATATGTATTCATGTACATGTTACATGGATGTATATATCTGTAATATGTAAAATGTATAATACATAAATGTATAATATATAAATGAATAGCATTATATTATCAAGAGGAATATTCCATATTATGTCCTGTTCTACAGCCTATTTATTAATCTTTTTTTTTCCTAAGATTTTATTTTTAAGTAATCTCTACACCCAATATGGGGCTCAAACCCACAACCCTGAGATAGAGTCACATGTTCCACCAATGAAGCCAGCTAGGCGCACCAACCGATCTATTAATCTTGAGCAACATTCTCTAAGTATTTGTTCATTACTTATATAAATTCATGCTTATTTTATTCATTATTATTAGTTAATATCTAATCCAATTATTTGCAATTAACTAAAAACTTGATTAATATTTTTAAAGATTTATCCACAAATCTAATATTAGACTTCATGAAATGTTGAAACCACATTATAAGAGACAAAAATATATATATTATGGGCAGCCCAGGTGGTTCAGCAGTTTAGCACCTGCCTTCAGCCCAGGGCCTGATCCTGGAGACCCGGGATCAAGTCCCACGTCGGGCTCCCTACATGGGGCCTGCTTCTCCCTCTGCCTGTGTCTCTGCCTCTCTCTCTTTCTGTCTCTGTATCTCTCATGAATAAATAAATAAAATCTTTTTAAAAAGACATTATGATGACAAAATTTATGTGTGCAGTTAAAGAATTGCAAATGTGGATCTGAATTCTAATTCCAAATATTCTCTTTTAATTCATTCTTATTTCTTACTATGAGGCAAAATTTCACTTTTAAAATGTAAAAAGAGTTCTCTTCTCAGACTACTTGAAATCACACAATTGTTAGCAGATGATTTCATATCAGAATGAGACTTGGTTATACTTTCCCAAATGACTGTAAGTCCATCCCCTTTTTTTTTTTTTTAAGACTTTATCTATTCATGAGAGGCACACAGAAAAAGACAGAGAGGGGCAGAGACACAGGCAGAGGGAGAAGCAGGCTCCATACAGGGAGCCTGACGTGGGACTCGATCCCAGGATCCCAGGATCCCAGGATCACACCCTGGGCTGAAGGTGGCGCTAAACCGCTGAGCCACCAGCTGCCCTGTAAGTCCATCCCAATCTGACCAGCTTCTTTTTATAATTATACTCTATCACTTTCGTGAGAAGTATTCAAAGTATCGGAAGGGATCAATCAAGTTGTTTTCTTGTGACCCTAATCTCTTCTCACATCACTTCTTCACTTGTTCTAAGCATCCTACTTTCACTTTAGATTCATGTCTACTCTGTAGCTGTTATGTCTTTTCTACATTATACAAGCTGGTTTAAGAATATTTTGAAAATGGGATCCCTGGGTGGCGCAGCGGTTTGGCGCCTGCCTTTGGCCCAGGGCGCGATCCTGGAGACCCGGGATCGAATCCCACGTCGGGCTCCCGGTGCATGGAGCCTGCTTCTCCCTCTGCCTGTGTCTCTGCCTCTCTCTCTCTCTCTCTGTGACTATCATAAAAAAAAAAAAAAGAATATTTTGAAAATATGTGTTCTAAGTGGAGCATAGTTAGGTTCAACTAAATCTAAAGCCATAGGTCACTTAACTGATTTATTGAAATTACATTTCTTTCTCATCTGTCATTAAGGCCTACTGTTACTAATAGTAATCATCAAAGGCAGTAAAACTAGGAATTATCAGTTTTTCTTTCTATCCCTTCATCACTAGCTTAGGGATTCACCAACAAAGAATAGTATCTGGCTGACTTTAGGTATTCAGACTCTTAACCATTAAAATCTATAAAAGCTATAGATTTTCCCCCCAAAATGTGCCTGGATTTTTTCCATTCTACTGTGTAGGCATTTCTCCTTCCACATGGAGGATTGTTCAGTAATAATCTAATACAGCCATGTCTGATCTAAGTCTTTTTTCCTCTTTAACACATCCCACTTAACTACTGTTATTTTTTTTTCTTTTTTACCAAGTCATTCCTTGTATCAAAATTTTTCTAATAAGTGGTTCCTCTGTATCATATTTAACATCTTCAGTCAGTCTGGCTTTCAAGACCCTTGATAAGCTGACCTTCTAACTCGCCATCCCATTATTCATCCTTAATACATACCCTAATAAAATCAGTGTCGTAAACACAGTAACATCAAATGCTTAGCATGTGTGGTAGACAATTACAGACAATTCTATGGGGCAGACAGTATATACTAATTTTATAACAAATATTTTCAGAGAGATTGATAAATTGGGTAAGTTGTCCAAGTATGCAGCTAAAAAAAATGATGGGATTTGGGATTTTGTTATCTGTTAACATCTTTTAATTACATTGTCTCCATGACCCTTCTGTCCCACTCAATTTGGCCTAGTCTTTGCTTATTTTCATGGTTGATACCTCTCCATCCCCAGTTTTGTAGTGTTTTACAAACTTTGAAAATCCAAAGGTTTCCAGAAGCTTTGAAAGAGAATCATTACGTTTTCTTAATACGCCTACCAGCCAAAAAATTTTTTTCATTGACTTTGTCTGTAGCTTATCTTAGGAAAACAATAGCTATTTTTTTTTCAGCTTTGAAAGAAAAGGCATATTATTGGGTGATAGGCATTAAGGAGGCACTTGATGTAACACTGTTACATGCAAATGATGAATCACTAAATTGGACTAAATTCTACCCCTGAAACTAATAACTCAATATGTTAACTAACTTGAATTTAAATAAAAATAAATAAATGTGGGTTATACACCCGAATCAATGTTCTGGCAAACCACATCAGTCTCTGAACTTCACCAAATTCTTAAGAGTTGTCAGGGAGTGTCTCCTCCACATCCCTTTGAGAATCACTGAACTTTACTTCATACTCCCGGCGCAAGATTCGTACTACTTACTTAGAATGGTAACATAAATTCATTTATAAAGCAGATTTCTCCCTGCTTTAGTATGCCAGGCGCTAAGTATACAAAAGTCAAAGGGAGGGCAGGGCTCCCAGTTCTCAATGACAATTTCCTAAGTGTCGCTGAATGCATACTTATTGGGGGCAGTGCTTAACATAATAGGTGATTAGGACCACGTTTGAGAATCTAATCAAAGTTCTGAGGAAACTAACTCCCCAGGAAAATGAACAAACACACAGAATTCCGTTTACCGTTTCAGCTGGGGGCGGCGGGGGGGGGGGGAGCATCATGAATTCCACTGAATCTCAATCGCCCCACCAAGAGGACCACGGACTCCACGTTAAAAATCGACTAACAAAACTAAGTTCTCTGGAAACAGGAATACCTGCTTAGTAATTCACAGTACAACGTATTCAAAAGTTACCGAAGGAATACTTTCCGATCGATAATTTCCTCGTGGAGATAACCAGATGACATCAACCAATCATTTCTTCCATTACGGAATCTCAATCAAATCATCGTAAAAGCCCGAAATTCCCCTTTCGCTAGTGACACGAATGACCTGACACCAAAAAAATTCCAAACTATTTTGCTATTTACGTATAGACTATGCAATCATTCACCGATCCAGGTGTTTCTGTTCTTCGTCTTGTCCTTCTACTCCTTCCAAACTCAGGGCTTCCTGCTTCGCATCCCAAAAGCTTCGTCCAGCGCCCGGCTCGCTGCCTGCAGGGCGGACGCAGCAGATGCTCTGTGCCGCATACGCTATTACAGTAGGTACGGTGGGATCCGAAGGTGGCCACAATTTCCAAACCCCTTCCTCACCACGTCCGGAGGCGAAGAGATTTACCTTAAAGTTCCAGGAAAGCGGTGGCGATTGCTCCCGGAGCTAGGACCAGTTACCAAGAAGCCTCCCGACCTCCCTGTCACCATAGTGACGCCTACGAGCCTCGCACACTCCCTCTTCTCGCGATACTTCCCCCTCCGCGGGTCACCCGATCCCGCCCTCCCCTGAAGGGACGTTAGTAGGCGACGGAGCCTTCCTCCAGCTGTGGGTGGAGCCCTCCGGGGCTGTTTTTTTTTTTCTCTAGTTCAAAACTCTCTCTAGATTGGGATTTATTTTCTTTTTTTTTTTTCTTGGTATTTTTTAAGAGTACTGTTGCCGTAGGCCTAAAACAAAACAGCGCTTCGCTCCGCCTTTTCACTTACTACAGACGAGCCCGGCCGCCAGGGTCCCGCCAGGAGTTCGCGCATGCGTGCAAGCGACCAGAAGATGGCGGTGGCAAGCGCCGCATTTTTTTCAAATTAGTGGTTCCCAGAAAGCATTGCGCGCATTTGTAACGAATTTCCGTTCGAGTTTGTATTTTAGGCGCCATTTTCGAGTGAAGGACCCGGAGCCGAAACACCGGTAGGAGCGGGGGGTGCTATACAACGGTCTCCGGCTTTGGTGCGAGTGGCCTGCTCCGCAGGTAAAGTACTTCTTTTCCTGACCAGGTTGTCACACTCTTCCTTCCTGGCCGGTCCGCGGGCGCCGGGAAAGTAGAGGCCTCGAGCGGGAGCCGCCGAAGTCCGCTCTGGGCTGAGGCAGCCGCCGGGAGGTTTCTTTCGCTGTCACCCCTCCCCCCTCGGCCGCCTCCCGGCGGTCGGGGCTCCCGCGCGCTCCTCGCGGGCGCCACTTCTCTGAGCTACTTAAGCGCCTCGGGGCGGGGGGGGGCGCGGGGGACGCGGACTCTTAAGCCTCGCAGATCTCTTCTCGGAAATCCTGGTCTCTGTCGGGGAAAGGGCGTCTCCCCTGCCCCGGCCCCCTGACCTCCTCTCTTCCCCCGAGGGACTGCTCACCGAGTCTGAGCCCTTCGTGATGACCTTTCGTAGCGGATTGTCCAGCGAGGCCCCACGGGGGGGTCGGAGGGGACAGACCCCCGCCACCCCCTAGATGACTGACCCGGACCAGGCGCTGCTAGGTCTGGTCTTGGAAATCGGGAGTGGTCGACCCCCGTCTCCGGGTCGGACGGCAGCGAGGGAGACCTGGACGCCCCCGGGGCCGTCAGCGGCGCCCGGAGCCAAATGGCGGGGAAAGTGGGCGGCGAGTCGCCCGTTAGTCGTCGCTCCTCAGGAGGAGTTGAGAGTCCCTCAGACCTGAAGCGGATACAAAACTCTGCTCGACCAAAGTCTTTTGCGCTCGCTTCGCTAACCCCAGAGCGTGGGAATACCAGCAAATGCCGCCGCGCAGGAATTACTTCGCTAGGAAATTAGAGGATTGTTAGACCCTTCTGCCGTGGGAGGACGGGGGTGGGGAGGCATTAAGAAAATGGAACGCGGGTCGTTCTGCCCTCTGCTTGGTGGCCAGGCACGTCTAGGTTTGCCCCGTTGCTTCGGGCTTAAGAAAACGCATCTCGCCTTTTTTGGCACTTGGGGTCGTGTGTGCGTGTGTGTGTGTGTTTGTGCGCCTTTCTTTACCGAGCACCCGCCGGCGTCCGGCGGCGTTATCTAAAATGGGTTCTCGGAAACGGGTGGACGGAGTTTTCCCCGAGTGGGATGGGGTGGGGGCTGAGCTCATCCGACGCGGTGGCCGGCGGGGAGTGTACCCGCGCGGCCCTGCGGCCCAGCGGACTGACTCGCCCCTGCTCTCCCCCGGCCCCAGCGACCATGCCCCGAAAGGGCACCCAACCTTCCACCGCCCGGCGCCCGAGGGAAGAGCCGCCGCAGTCCCCGGACGGCCCCAGCAGCGACGCGGAGCCTGAACCCCCGCCTGGCCGCGCGGGCAGCTCGGCCCCTGCTTCCACAGGTAAGTACCTCGCCGCTCCTCCGCTGGAGAACGCGCGGGGCGGCCAGCGTGGGTCCGCGCCCAACCCGGGACTGGCGGGTGTTTGGGGGCGCGGAGCTGAGGGGCTGCGGAGCTGGCGACTGTCGGTCCCGTAGTGCTCGAGAAAGCGATGTGGCGATTTTCGGTGGTCGGAGTCTTCGTGCAATTTCGGTGTTACGGTGTTGGAGGGGATTGGGGCAAGTGCGTGGCTACATTTACGATTTTATTTGTGGCCTTGTATTTCCGCGGAGATCGGCGTGATCAGCCAATAGCTAGTGGACTGTTTTCTAGGCAGAATTAACATGATTGTATCTTAAAAGTGACATGGCCCTAACTTAACCTCTCTGGTCTAACTGGCGTTTAAAAAGATAACGATAATTTATTTGAAACTACCGTAGCTTTTTTGTGAGTACAGGAATTGGGTGACATTAGGAAGCCCCGTGACAGAGTCGCTGGAGCTCTTGACTGTCCAAAGTTAAGGTTCCAGGTGCTCAGAGATTGGGAGAAAGTTAGATCTAGAGCCTTAGGATTTAACCACCTGTTTAGGCGAGGAACAGAGAATCAGGTTGTTGTGGTTTTCCCAGATTTTGCTTTATGGTGTAGTATTTTGACTCCTAAGAGACGTATTTTTGTAGGATTTTGTGACTGGTGGTCATTTCTTTAAGAATTTCTATTTTTATAAAATCAAGCTGAAAGATTTTCATTTCTTCTTAGTAAAATACATTTTAGTGGAAAATACTGATTCCTAGGTTTCATAAGTAACATTTTTCCAAAGATTAGCAGGCAGTAGTCCTCCGAACTAATTGCACTAATGCAGGCTTTCTTTTTCCTCTTGCTTTCCCTTCCCTTTGACTGACTTAGAGACACCAAGTGAGGAAATTGATAATAGAAGTTTAGAAGAGATTTTGAATAGCATCCCTCCTCCCCCGCCTCCAGCAATGGCCAATGAAGCTGGAGCTCCTCGGCTTATGATAACTCATATTGTAAACCAGAACTTCAAATCCTATGCTGGGGAAAAAATTTTGGGACCTTTTCATAAGGTATTTGATCATTTTAAATAACTATTATAGGGTAATGTGTTTTTATTACAAGGTATTTCAGTTTTATCCTGTTTATCCTCACTGATAATACATGGTATGTTTCCTGTGTTTTTAACAACTGAAATTAGTTTTTGTTTATCCTGGTTATCGTTGGTACCTCTTTAGCTGTTAAGTTTTCCACACAGAGTAGAATTGGTGAGGGGTTTTTTTTTTGTTTGTTTGTTTGGAGGAAGTATTTTTTCTATTTCTATTTTCTATTAGAATTCATTCTATTAGAATGAATTTTTGTAAAAGTGATTTAGACTATAGTCTTAAAATGTTGAAGCTTGTTATAAAGGAGAATATAATGTAGGAAAACAAGTTGAAATGAAAATTTTAAATAGTTTTGCTGCAAGTAAAAAAGGCAAGCGGTTTAAATTAAAATCAGTTATATGGTATGACCTTTTTCACTTCAATTTTTTTTTCCTGTTCTTTTTATGCAGCGCTTTTCCTGTATTATTGGCCCAAATGGCAGTGGCAAATCCAATGTTATTGATTCTATGCTTTTTGTGTTTGGCTATCGAGCACAAAAAATAAGATCTAAAAAACTTTCGGTACTAATACACAATTCTGATGAACACAAGGATATTCAGAGTTGTACTGTAGAAGTTCATTTTCAGAAGATAATTGATAAGGTAAGGGATTTGGGAGTATTTCGTTATTTGCAACTTCCAAGTATGGAACATAATTTCCATACATTGCACAATTATTATTTTTCGCTTAAATTGGTTTTTAAAAATCAGTGTATGTTCAAAGCAGAATAGATAATGATTTTATTACCCCCTAGATGCTAATTTCATTATCTCCAAAACCGTATTTTCTTTTTTGAGTAGTGGGGGTGGCAGCTGTTAAAATATTAAAATTTTTAGCCAGTGGAATGAATTATAAGTAGCTCATCATAGTGCCTACCTTTTTAGAATAAAACATTGAGCAGTTTTGGTATCCTAAGTGCCAACTAGGTATTCTTTAACTGTAATTTTGGGTTCATTTTTAAAGTTCTGTTTTTATTGCTTTCAGATAAATTACCTAAATTTGAAAATATAACAGATGACTAATTTTATTATCCCCGTTATTTTAATTCATATTAATGTTATTAGTTTGGAATATGAAAGAGCTCTGCTTCAGTTTAAACCAACCTTTGTAAATAAATAAACTACCCTTTTAAATTGGGAAAGGTTAAGTTAATATGTTTATTTTCTAGAAAAGGAAACAATTTTAGGTAAAACGTCAAGATTATTTAAATGGTTCTATTGTATTTTTTCTCTCGTCTTTTGAATAGCTAACTTTGGGGATTCATGGCTTAAAAATCACTGATTGGAACCTAAGAATATAGAAAACTGCATAATGAAGCAAGGATGTGACTTGGCTTCTAAGTTTTGTTTTTTAGATTTTTTTTTTTAATATGAAGTGCTTTAATTAAATTTACCTGGTGGCATCTATTTTAATTTTGTTTCTTAGTGCTTTTCTGTCATATAATTTAGGTTGGAAAATGATTGCCAGTAAATCCGGTTTGATTTCTTTGCTTATTTTAATTATGTTTGATGCACATAAATTTTTAAAAGCCATAATTTCAAAATGACAAAACTTTTAAAGGAAAGCAAGTTTTATATCAAAGTAGATTTATACTTCATTCTTTAAAGTCCATTTTATTTTATTTTTTTAGAAATTGGGAGGAATGTAGTTGTCAATTCTTTGCAATTCTTTATACCTTCCGTTAACATGGCATATTGTTTACCAAAAAAAAAAACAAAAGAAAAACTAAGCCATGTTACGCCATTACTACCTTCTTTTCCTTGGATCATCTCTTGTAGCTTTTTTAATGGACTGGTAATTTAATGTCAACATTATTTAATAATTTGGGTAAGTTTGTTTCAGATAATGTGAGATTCTTGTCCCCCTTCAAGTGCTCTTTTTTCAATCAAATATATTTTTAGACTTGTTTGGAGGTGGGCTTTTTGTTTTTGTGATCTATAAGGAAGGGATCAAAACTTGGAAACTATTCTTTGCTAAAAGGGTTATTTCTGAGAACTATTGCCAGTTTATATGCATATCCAATTGAAGTTTTTTAATCCATAGAATTAGCTTGAATATGGATAGAGTGAAATTTGGTGCAGACCTGTGACTTAATACCAACAATTGTTTTCTGGTTTTGTTTTTCTGCAAAACAGGAAGGGGATGATTATGAAGTCATTCCTAACAGTAACTTCTATGTATCCAGAACTGCCTACAGAGATAATACATCTGTCTATCACATAAGTGGGAAAAAGACAACATTTAAGGATGTTGGCAATCTTCTTCGAAGCCATGGGATTGACCTGGACCATAATAGATTTTTAATCTTGCAGGTAAGTTTATTAAAGACTTCAGTGATTCTCTTTTCTTACTTCTTTTTTTCAATAAAGTTTAGAGGGGTTTCCCCCTGTTGGATGAATCCTGTGTTTTATGAGGCCTTAAAGTACTGTAGCAGCACATCATGGTTTACATACTACAGTCAAGATGCGAATCATTATTTGCTGCTCTAGAAATTTAAGGAAATTCATTCAAAACTGCTTTTACCATGAGATGCTCATTTTATATTTGGATGACTGACGTACTTGTTCCGCTCTAGCAGCACGTAAATATTGGCGTAGTGAAATAAAAATTAAACACCAATATTATTGTGCTGCTTTAGCGTGACAGGAATATAACAGCTATTTATTGTGCTATTCTCCTTTAAGATAACATTTTAAATGAGATTATCTTTTAGTAGTCCTTTACTTTTGTTCTTATCTCTAATACAAGCACAAAAATGAAAAGAACTTTGTATACTTGGTGTCTGAAATTTTTACTTAAGCGCCTTACTACTATTTTTTTTTTTCCTAAACACTTAGCATGGTTAACTAAAAGCCAATTTTTGTTTTGGTTAGAATGGCCTCCTTGAACCATTCCCATGTTGAAAGACAGAAAGTAACTCGTATATCATTCTGAAGTATCACAGTTCTTAGTCTTTTTAGAGGGAGAATAGAACTAACTACCTGATGTTAAGTTAAATTTTATTAGAAACCCTGTGTTCTTTGAGTAAAGATAGGTTTTACCTACCAACCCTTGCTTAGTAGGAAGAATACCTTCTGTCTACCTTTCAAGATGTTATTATTGTAAAACATGGCTTTGTCAGATACATTAAAATTCCTTTTTGATTTGAAGCTACTTTCTTTTCCTGTGTTCTATCCAGAATCTCCCAGGAGTATGATAGTTAAAACTATATTGTGATGTGAAATAGCTGCTGATATTCTTTAATGTTTTATGCTACTGATTTTAAACTAAGTTGGAAATTTTGATTTGATGCTGAAAGTTTCGTTAGGATATCTGAGTGTTCTCAGTCAGTTCCCATTGTCCTAGAATTACTTATATTACTGTCTTTTGTTACCAGGCATGGTACATTTGTAATACTTCTGTAACCCAGACTTATTTAAAAGTTGGGAGAAATCAGCTCCAGATATATTTCTAAACAGAATTTGAATTTACATAGATGTGAAATTAAAGCTGTGTATTTGTGTCACGTGGACTTTCATATTCTGGGATTTGGTTTGGTGAATAAGTTGAATTATAAGTTACTTCACTCTAATATTATATTTGATAACACCATTTTGTATGAACCTACACTTGTGTTTATCTTTTGTTTAGTATTGTCTATTTACTGTCATCCTGGGATAATTGGTCAAAATTTTA
The DNA here is from genome assembly GCF_018345385.1 of Vulpes lagopus. Classification (NCBI taxonomy): domain Eukaryota; kingdom Metazoa; phylum Chordata; class Mammalia; order Carnivora; family Canidae; genus Vulpes; species Vulpes lagopus. The sequence continues at coordinate 15,628,311 of NC_054840.1, read as the reverse complement.
CACCTGTGCCACGATTCCTCAAAACAAAGTGGACTGCATTTTAACCCTTCTAAGAGCAATTTTTTTTTCCCTTGGTGCAGCCTCTATATAATTCCATAATAAAGGAGGCCAAATAAAATCATAACTTCCAAAAGAAGTAAATTTTTTAATTGTCAACTTTGTGTTAAATGTGTACTTCTGAAGTACCTAAACTTAAGCTGTTTGTGCTCATGTAATCACAACCTTTTTCTGTTCTTTTAACAAATTATTGAAAACATTTTTAATATCAAGGTAAACATTTAAGTTTACAGATAGGAAGGAACCTTAGGAATTCACCTGTTAGGAAGAAGAAACAGGGATTAGACTAGGTAGAACTAATGATGCCCTATTTAAAAGCTTGAGGGATAGTGACAGTGATTTATATGGATGTTTAATTCCTTTTCAAAAGCTTAGGCTCCTGCACTAGCTTTAAAGCAGTTGAAGGTAAGTAAAAATATGATTTTTTAAAAAATTCTCTCCCATATAACATTTCTGCTTTGAATAAAATTTATACATTGGCCAGTAGTAGTGTTTAACAGCCTAAGTAATCTAAGTAGAGTGAAATTTTATTTTTTAAGATTAAACAGCATTAAATTTTAGAAGTCCATGAGGATAAAAAAATTTTTTGCATTGATTATATTGACTTAGTAGTTTTTGAAGTAGATATTTCTAGTATTTGAATTCATTTTAAATTTCATCTGTTGATTCAAATGAGTACCTAATGAGGCACTATGCTAAGATGGTATAAATGATGCAGAAATGGTTGAGCCCTGTTTATGTCCTTAGAGGCACTTACACATGCCTTCAGAAAGTGTTAGATTGGGTTACCTGGGTGGCTCAGTGGTTGAGCATCTGCCTTCCGCTTAGGTCATGATCCTGGGGTCCTGGGATCGAGTTCTGCATCGATCCCCCCCTGTAGGGAGCCTACTTCTCCCTCTGCCTCTCCTGTGTCTTTCATGAATAAGTGAATAAAAAAGTTTTTTTCAATAAAGTGTTAGATTATAATTGGCCATTGTAGTCATGTTTATACATGTCCCCATTTATATATACCTTAATTTCAAAGCCTTTCTCCCCTTGTAATAACTGTTGGTGTAAATAAGTAGGATTTTATTAGGTCTCCATAGCATTTCATGGTAACTAGATTTAATTGGTGTGGTTGCATTTGCTCCAAAGTTAGAAGAATGAGAACCTTAATGTTTTTCTGATGGTTCAAAATTACATTAATGATTGCCGTCTCAGGAGTGATTTTGTAAATTCCTAAAAGCTACAACTACTAAGGCAGTTTTAGTTTTGTCAAAGTTTTCAATTTCATGTACTTTTTGTCTTCATTATTATAAAACCTGAATTAGAATTAGAATTTTAACTAGGAACCAAGATTCTTTTTCTTATTGTTTAGTAATTTGGAAATTGGATTAACCTACGTCCAAGTTACTTCTTGATCTCTTCTTCCTTTTTCTTCCCAGTATACTTCTCCTAAGCTTGGCATGTCATACAAAGTATGTGAGTTACCGTCTTTCAGCCTGTAGAAGTGAGCCTGTGCCATATCAAAAGACTTTTTAGCTCTATCAGTATCCAGACGTGTGTAATTCAACAGTCTCAGCTATGAAAGAAAATAGGAAGCTACCCCTAAGCAACCAGAATAGACATCAAGCAGTCCACCCACTAAAGCATTGTCCTTTCTATTTATGTATTTATTTTAGGTAGATACTAACTTGTCATTTGGTTTCTTGGTCTCTGGCAGCTGACAAAGAGCAAATTAGAATAAAAATTTATTAGCAGAACATAAAGGATAATGTAGTACAGTGGAAAGTAAAAAGATTATCAAGACAATATAAAAATATTATCAAGACACTATAAAAATTCAAAGCCTCAGGGCGCCTTGGTGGCTCAGTTGGTTGAGCATCCCACTCTTGGTTTCTGCTCAGGTAATGATCTCAGGGTGGAAAGCTCCAACCCTGCATCTAGCCTGTGCTCCGCAGGGGGTGTACTTGTACCTCTCCCACCTCTGCCCTTTCCAGTGTGTGCGGGTGCTCTTGCTCCCTCTTAAACAAATAATAAAATCTATATATGTATATATACATATATACCGTAGAGACCAGTAAATTAGGGCCATTTAGTTCTAATGCAAACATCCGTATTTCTTAGAAGAGCCCTTCAGGCCTTATTAGGAAAAAAAATTTTTTAATATAGCTATGCATTTGAGTTTCTTGTGGTTCATTCTTGCTAAAATTTGGATTCCATGTGAATAAGAATAAAGAGCGTCATAGCTGTTTATTTCTTAGATTTTTAAACTATTTCTGTAAAATAGATTATCAAAGAATGGTGTAACTGAATCTCAATATCCTGATTTGCCACCTATTTTAGTAAGTTAAGATTTAAGCCCTTGGTATTAATACGTATTTTTTTGAAATATATTTGCAATTTTTGTTACTCTTGAAAAACCATACTTCGTATTTTATACAGTTGCTTAATGTCTCTGATATAATTTAAAGGAAGTTTGTAGTAAATAAGACAAAAAAAATGTTTAAAACCATATTCAGTCTGCTGAAGGTATAGAAGCTAGAGATAATTGTAGAGGACTATGGCCTTTTCCTGGCTTCGGATGCTAGCGTTAAGCAATTTGAAATATTTTTATGTCTTTGTGCTACCATGATATGTGATTTGGAGCCTTAATATGGAAGGGTTATTTTAAATTTATGATGATGCTTTAAAATTATTTATTTCTGAAATGTGTGGAGCTTATTGCCCTAACTTAAAACTATATTGTATAATTTCACATGGGATAGGTGTGTTTTGGGGGGGGTGGGGAGTGATCTTTCAAGCATAGACTGAACTCTAAGTATATATGAAATGGTGTAAAATGGAAAAAGAAGAAAGCACATAGTAGCAGGTGGTAAGGCAGGCAAAGAACATTGAGGAACAGAGAGCCAAAACAAAGGTCCTAAGTTGTCATTAGAATACCACAGTAAGTCAAGTGACAGGTAGAGAGGCCTAAATGTTCTAATAGCCTGTTGAATCTGTGGTACTAATCTGATAATACTAACTGGCTGGAAAAAAAAGAGTGCCATGAAACAATCTAAAACTGAATGTTATGTGATGTTTGTAATGGAACTATTTTGATTCATAATGTCATTGTCTTCATTTTAGCATTTTTATTTTCAACAGTCTGCAACATTGTTAGAATGAAAAGAAATCATAGCTGAATAGCCATCATTTTAACTGAGGAAAGAGGAACAAGTAACCCAAAGAAGTAACTGCTGTGCTTTACCCAAAGCTAGGCAATCTCCTAATAGTGTTGTTCCATTTCTTCAGTAATTTGGCCAGGAAAAGTGTGATGCCTTTAGGAATATTTTTGTCAGCGTAAACTGCTACACTGAATCCTAACTTCTGGCTGTCTGAAAACTATATACTCAAGTAATAATATCTTATGCCCATTTGACTAAGATGTAAGTTCTCTTGGCATAGTTTTTCGGCCTTCTAAAACAGGCAGTAAATTAGAATATCAGATGTCAGATATTTTGTGTTTGGATTATAAACCCAAAAAAAGTTAAACTACTACCTCAACATCCAGTTGTTCTCAGCTGAATATAGTTTTGCATCCTTATGCCCCCAGGACATTGAACATTGTCTGGAGACATTTTGAGTTGTTACAGCTGGGGGGTTAGGGGGTAGTATGCTTCTGGCCTCTAGTGCTTAGAGGTCAGAGATGTTAAACATCCTATGATGCCCAGCATAGCTCCCCATACCAAAGAATATCCAGCCCAAAATGTCAGTGGTGTGGCTGTTGATAAACCCTACCTAGTTAACTTTGAATAAGACTCTGCTTCTTAAAAAAAAAAAAAAAAAAAAAAAAGACTGCTTCTTCAAGGACTGACTTTGCCCTGCTGTAATCCAAAACTTTGGACGTTATTCCAGGTTTTAAATCCTAAGACTTTTTAATACTGCGAACATTTGGAAGGACCTGATAATTGGAAGCAGAATAAAATGTTTCATGTAAATATCTACATATTTTAGTTTAAACGCTAACTTAATTAAAACAATAACTTAAACACACTGAAGGTGACAGAGAAATGAAAAATAAGCTCTTTGGATAACCTTTTACTTTGTGTTTGATAATCATGTTCTGTTGTATGGTCAAACTACAGAAGAGTGATAGTATACAAAAATACTAAAGTTATTCAATTCAAAGCTTTTTCAATTGTTAGATTTGAAGAATTGTTGAGCTGTTTTTAAGTTTATGGGGGGGTTTTGTTGTTTTTTGGTTTGAGGTTTTTTGTTTTGTTTTTAAGTAGGCTCCATGCCCACCATGGGGCTTGAACTCACAGCCCTGAGATTAAGATGGCATGTTCTACCGACTGAGCTAGCCAGGTGCCCCGATTTTTTTCCTACTTTATATTTATGTGGGAGCTCTTGGTAAATATGACTCTTAGTCATTACATTAGCAAGGTTTACCTTGCCCTTGTAGATTTTTTGAGGTTTATTCATAAATAAATATTTTAAATATTTAAATTGAAGGAGTAACATGCTTTTTAATGTGTATTTTTTGTTTTTCTTTTCACCCTTGCTATTTTGCTGAAATAAAGGCATATTATATATTTTTTTCTACTTGCTTATTCCTTTTCTTTTGTTGTAATAGCATAAGCAGGCTACTCCTGTGAAGTAAAGTAGCAGCGCTTTGCCTGAGCATGTTCAGACAAAATTTTCTCCACCATGAAACTAAATGGCTGCCTGGCAGTCAGCCTTGAAGGTTACTGATTGTGCATTCTTTTTCTTTGTAATTAAATTGCATAAATACAAATAATATGTTAATCTGAGAATTTTAATTGCACTTCAAAGCTGTTATATTAACGATTGCAAAAAAGGTTTCCAAATTTATATGTACCATGATCTTTAGTTTTCTGTCAGTTGGATATCTTGTTATCATAAGAAATAGGTAATTTTCTTTATTTAATGGTCTTGATTTTAGAAAGTTAGAACATTAAGTTTGAGATATCCTTATAAAGTCTAGCACTTGTTAAGGAACTCAGAACACCAGGTTTATACAGAAAGTTTAATAATACACCATCTTGGGGCAGGATTCCTACTATAGTTGAGCTGTGAAGGATTTTTTTGAAAATTCTTTTTCAGAATAAGAGCTCTACTTAATGTTATTAATAATTGATAATGTTACCAAAGTAATTGTAAATTAAATTCTTTTGCTGAGTTTTATTTCATAGAAAAGTTAATATTTTTTTATATTGAATGAACTTTTTAGATTGGGAATCTTTCTTTGGCTCTGATATGTGTATGTGACTGTATATTATAATTTTGTAAGAGTATAAACATACGTTTCTTACCACCTGTGAAAATGAAAAACCCTAACATCAGTGGAGAAAACATTTTTATTTGTATCTTATTAAATCCCGTTAAACTACTGCTTTACATCATTTACTTGTTACTATTGGATTTAATTGTTTCTAATTCTTAAGAGTGATGAGGCTAAAAGGTACACAGTAAGTGTGTAATACAACTTTTCTTTTAAGGGTGAAGTTGAACAAATCGCTATGATGAAACCAAAAGGCCAGACTGAACATGATGAGGGTATGCTTGAATATTTAGAAGATATAATTGGTTGCGGACGGCTAAATGAGCCTATTAAAATCTTGTGTCGGAGAGTTGAAATATTAAATGAACACAGAGGAGAGAAGGTGAATATTCCATAGACTCTTCTTGCAAATTAGACTATTTTGTATATTGAACAAATTCTGAGTCAAATACTAAAGTTAGAATTATTAAATCTTTACTGTTTAGATTTAATTTTATATTTCTTATTGACATTTAAATAACCCATTTTTTATTAATATAGTTAATTTTGTTTAATGTGAGTACATTTGAAATTGATGCTATCCATAAAAAGTACATTTGAACAATCTGTACATTTTAAATTTTTATAGTTAAACAGAGTAAAGCTGGTGGAAAAGGAAAAGGATGCCTTAGAAGGAGAGAAAAACATAGCCATTGAATTTCTTACCTTGGAAAATGAAATATTTAGAAAAAAGAATCATGTCTGCCAATATTACGTGTAAGTACATTAATTTATCAGTTTTTATTAGTTTCTGACATTTAGCTGTTTTTCCTGTGTTTAAGAAAAATAAAGACTGAAGTAGAGAAAAATTCTAAAAATTACTTTATATAACAAATTCATTAAATTAGGGGTTTTTACCATAGTATTAAAGTTGATGCTTATTTTTATATCATTTTAATTCCAATATAATCATCTTAGTTTTAGGTATACACTGTAGTAATTCAACAATTTTATATTTAGTGCTCTTCCTTTTAATCCACTTCACGTCTTTTGCCCATTCTGCCACCCACATCCCCTCTTGGGTAACCATCAGTTTGTTCTCTGTAGTTAAAAAAGATCTCTCTTGGTTTGTCTTTCTTTGTTCCTTTGTTTTGTTTCATTCCGTATGTTCGTGAAATGATATTTGTCTTTTTCTAACCTATTTCACTTAGGCACTCTAGATACATCCATGTTGCTACAAATGGCAAGATTTCATTCTTATGGATGACTAATATTTCATTGTATGTATATGTACTATATTTTCTTTTAAATACTTTGAGAGTAAACACACTTGAGCCAGAGGAAGGGGCAGAGGGGGAGGAAGAAGCAGACTCCCCCTACTGAGCTGGGAGACTGACCCTGGAGCTTGATCCCAGGATGCTGGGATCATGACCTGAATGGAAGGCAGACACTTAACTGTGACTGAGCCACCCAGGCATCCCATACCACATTTTCTTTATCCATTCATGTGTCGCTGGACACTTAGGCTGTTTCCATAGTTTGGCTATTGTAAATCTGCAGGAAACATAGGGGTTGATACACCTTTTTGAATTCATGTTTTCATATACTTTGGATAAATTCCAGTAGTGGAATTACTGGATCATACGGCAATTCTATTTTTCAGTTTCCTTCCCCAGATTCGAGAAATTTTCAGTATTATTTCTTCAAATACAATTTCTGCCCCCATGTTTCTCTCTTTTCCTGAGATTCCTATAACCTATGTTTTTTTAAATTTTTTATTTATTTATTTATGATAGTCACAGAGGGAGAGGCAGAGACACAGGCAGAGGGACAAGCAGGCTCCATGCACTGGGAGCCCGGTGTGGGATTCGATCTCGGGTCTCCAGGACCGCGCCCTGGGCCAAAGGCAGGCGCTAAACCACTGCGCCACCCAGGGATCCTGAGATTCCTATAACCTAAATGTTATTACATTTAATGGGAACTAAGTCTCTTTTTTTTTCCTTTTCAACTTGATTGCTTTCCATTATTCTTATCATCCACGTCATAGATCCATTCTTTTACTGCTTCTATTTATTCCCTCCAGTGTATTTTTAATTTGAGTTGTTGAGTTCTTCATCTCCATCTGGCACTTATTTTTACGTTTTTTTGTTTCTTTGTTGAATGTCTCAATGAGATCCTCCACTGTTTTTCTCAAGTTCAATCAGGACCTTTATGACCATTACTTTAAGTTATCTATCAAACATACTGCTTATCTCTGTTCTATTTACCTCTCATGAGTTTTTTCCTGTTCTTTCATTTAGGACATACTCCTCTGTCTTCTCATTTTGTCCAACTCTGTTTATCTGTGTGTTAGGAAGGTCAGCTTTGTCTCCTGCTCTTGATAGTAGTTGCCTTATAAAGAAGAGGTCCTGTAGTGTCCTGCAGTGCAACAGAATTTGACACCACAGGGGTGTCTCCTATGTGTATTGCATGTGTCTCACTAATGTGGTTGAGCATTTGCCTTCATTCAGTCCAGTCATCTGCAATGGTTCTCTCTGCCTTTTGGGCAAGGTTTGTTCCCTGTGTTGTTAGTGAGCCAATCTGGGGACACTTCGGGCTTGACTTGAATCAGACGAGGCATTTGCCAGAGATACCGTGGCACTGAACTGCAGGGCAGTTACCCTGTTGTCCCTTGAGAAGCTTTCATTGGTAGGTAGAGCCTGCAGCCAGACTAGATGTCTGTTCCCAACCCATTGCTGGGGTTTAGTCAGACTGGTGTGTGTGATAGCCAGGCCAGACGTCACTTTGGAGTGGTGCTTGTTCCTATCTGTACTGTTTGTACATTGCCAGGCTTATAGCACTGCTTTGGATGGACTCTGGCCAAGGGCATATTGGAAGGGGCAGGACTGCAAGAGAATTCGGGGGTGGAGGGTCATGCTCTTTGCAAGGTAAGTGGAGAGTGTTGGCACTGCCCTGGTTCACATAGGTGTCCCCTATATGTAGGCTGGAAGATAGAGGAGGGAAATGGCGCCTGCCAGCTTCTTTGTTCCTGATAGAGTCTCTTAAAGGTATCTGCCTCCAGCATGTTCTCTGAGATTAGTAGATAAAACTCCTTTTGCGTATATCCCAATTTTTCAAACTGTTCCTTCTGTGCTCTATCTCCATGGGAACTTTTTGTTGTGCTGTCTCTTTAAGGGTCAGATCTCCATTTCCTCTCCTCCATTTCTGACTGCTGATTTTGAAAGTTTCAGGTATGACACCTCACTGTTTATAAGAGCTCTTGAAATTAGGCCCTCTAGTTTTCAGAGCCATACGTATTAGGCATTCGTCTTTTCCCATTCCTGGGATTCTTGATGTGAGGGTCTGTTCCACTCTTTTTTTCATGTTCATGACACCTCTCACTTCCAAGGACATTCTCGTGGATCCCTTTAGTCCCAGCCACATCTCTACCCTTCCTGCCATCACTGTGGCCGGCCTCTTTGTTACATGTAGCCCTGGGGCGTGTCCTGCCAGTCTTTGCAGTTACTGGGTTTACATTGATGTGGGTGTTATCTAGTTATATCCTTAGGACAAGGTGAACCTAGGATCTTCCTACTCTGCCGCCCATCCCTGAAGTCCTCAGAGTTGATGTTTAAGTATCCTACTTTAAGTTGGGAAGTGGGTTCACAGCTGTTCATTAATGTTAATAATTCTACATAATTATTGCCTATAATTCTATAATAGCCGATCTTATTTTGTCCTAATTCTAGCTTTGACCCTGAGTTAGGTGTGTGCTGCAGGGCTCCCTGTCTCTCCCCCCAAAGCCCTAGGTAATTGTAAGTTGACTGCAGTTAAGAATACTTTAGAAACAGCTAATTTTACCAAAACTTACTACACAATTTTAGAAATGGCATTTTGGAATCTCTGATTCTTTTTTTTCCTTCTAGTTATGATCTACAAAAACGAATTGCTGAAATGGAAACTCAGAAGGAAAAAATTCACGAAGATACCAAAGAAATTAATGAGAAGAGCAGTATATTGTCAGATGAAATGAAAGCTAAGAATAAAGCTGTAAAAGATGTAGAGAAGTAATAACCTTTTGGAAAGTACTAAAAGTATTTGGGTTGAGTTCATGATTTTACATGTGTGTTTATATATAAACTTACTGCTAGCACATAAGTATAATGGATTTTCCGGCATATAAAATGGTTTCCTTTTTCAAACAAAAAAAATTTTTTTAATTTTTTTTTTTTTTTATTGGAGTTCAATTTGCCAACACACAGCATAACACCCAGTGCTCATCCCATCAGGTGCCACCCTCAGTGCCCGTCACCCAGTCACCCCATCCCCCCACCCACCTCCCTTTCCACCACCCCTTGTTCATTTCCCAGAGTTAGGAGTCTCTCATCAAACAATTTAATTGCCCTGCATCCAGTTGATTATTACAAATAGAATGTCCAACACTGGTCTTAAAAATAGCAGAGGATGCTGCCACCTAGCGGCAGAACACAATAACAAAATATCACAGCAAAAATTAACATTTATTTTTTTTTTTTTTTTCAAAAATTAACATTTAACCTGACAGGTTAGTTGTCTTGATAGTCCACACATCTAACTGAGGTAGAACTCGGTTACTCTAGGTAGTTTTGTGGGGTTGGTGTTTTTTTGGGTTTTGTTTTGTTTTAAGTTTTATCCCGACTTTCTCTGTGTCAGTATGTGGTGACACCAATATCTCTCACCTATGTGATTTTTTTTTTCCCTTTAAAATGAGTTTTACTTAAATTTATGCTAAACTCTTCCTATACCTTGACATTATAGTCATTGGAAAATGTAGTATTTCCTATTTAGTTTAGACAAAGCAACTCATAATCACATCTTAACAGCTCTCTCAAATTTAGTGGGAGGTGAGGCTCAGTTTGAAAATGGATAGCTATAGGATCTGCTCTTCTCTGTAAGAGTTTAGTTACATTTACAGCAGCAGGGTCCCAGGCAGAACATGGCTTTAAATGGATATCCAAAATAGTGACCTAATTCTCTTTCTTTGCTAGAAAACTGAATAAAATTACAAAATTTATTGAGGAAAACAAACAAAAATTTACACAGCTAGATTTGGAAGATGTTCAAGTTCGTGAAAAATTAAAACATGCTTCAAGTAAAGCCAAAAAACTGGAGAAACAACTTCAAAAAGATAAAGAAAAGGTAGGTTTTGAAGGGGTTGATCAAATCTAATTTTCATTATTTTTCATGGAACTGTCAGTCCCTTATTTGTTAAGAAAGTGAGTTGGGATCCTGAATATTAAATGTTTTAGGATTTATATCTGAACGTGATTTTTTTTTTTTCTCCACAGGTAAATCTTGGCATTCATTGGCTTTGAAATTTAGAGCTTATTTTTCTGTGGCATATATTATTAGGGAAATATTTGCGAGATTAGTAACACTATTTGATGGTAAAATAGTTTTCTTTTTCTTAGGGTAATGGTTTAAAGAGATGTTTTTGGTTATGTATTTTGGACTATTAAAATTACCTGCCTTCTGTTTGTTCAAGTAAAGAGTATCAGAGTAGGAGTTCCCTCTTAGAAAGGAGGGAAGGGAAAGCTTAAAATCTAAAAGCTTATTGGCAATTATGAGGCTTTAAAAAGAATTAAGTTTGACAGGCAGCCCCGGTGGCCCAGCAGTTTGGTGCCTTCGGCCCGGGGTGTGATCCTAGAGACCTGGGATCAAGTCCCACATTAAGCTCCCTGCATGGAGCCTGCTTCTCTCCCTCTGCCTGTGTCTCTGCCTCTCTCTCTCTCTCTTTCTGTGTCTGTCATGAATAAATAAAATCTTTTAAAAAAAAATTAAGTTTGGACCAGAATGCCTAACTTCCTGGGAATCGGTCCCTAATTATCAGTTGGGAGTCTTTCATTTGTATTTTCCCAAATGGAGTTTGTTTGCAAAATTCTTTCTGTTCACTATGGGAATAAATCTTGTGTGAATCAGTGTTTGAGGGTCATCATTTTAGGAAATGTTGAACTCTGGTACTAGATTAATCAGGATAAACAAAATAACATGGGTTTGATAGTAACCCTTAAATTGGAGAGACTAAGCCAGTTGTAACTTATTTATTAGCCTTTAGGCATCAAATGTCAATGAGTGGTTATTACCAAAAAGTATTAGTGGAATAAGATATTAGTCCTATATGGTGACTCAGGAATCTGAAAGATTTTAGGATTTCAGGGATCCCAAGAGGTATAAAAGTAATCTGAGGTAAGTTGCAATATTCCTTGAAGGGACAGTCTAGGAAATTCCATGTAGTCCAAATGTATTAATTGGTGAGAAGGGTAATAACAGCCTGAAAATGGAGCAGAAGGAAGAAAGACCTGATGGCCAGCTAGGAAGAATTTTTGTCCTAAACAAATGAAAAATTAATAGAATTAACTTTTCTATTAAACTAAAAGCACAAAAATGGTATAAATGGTTAAGGAAGTATTTGCTAAAACCAGGTATTCAAGTCTGATTACAAAGGAGAAAAGCACAAAGATCTACCTGGAGGACACCAAGAAATGCTTTTAAAAAATAAGTCAAATATTGATGATGGTGGATAGTCCAAAGGTATATTCTCGTGTAAGTTTAATTTATTTTACAATCAGGTTGAAGAATTTAAGAGTATACCTGCCAAGAGTGAAAAGATCATCACTGAGACAACAACTCGAAACAGTGCCCTTGAGAAGGAAAAAGAGAAAGAAGAAAAAAAGTTAAAAGAAGTCATGGATAGCCTTAAACAGGAAACACAAGGGCTTCAGAGAGAAAAAGAAGTAAGATTCTTTATCAGTTGCTATTTATTTTTAACTTAAAGAATGTTTTTGTGTAGTAATAGTAAAAACTGAACTATTGGAAAAACTTTGGACTTCTAATATCTAATGTTCCTAAAAACAGCCTAGACTCGCCCCTTTGTGTTTTCTACTTTCCCATTAAAAAAAAAAAAAAGTTAACAATCTGTGGTGATGGCAGGAAATAGGTCATGTCAAATACTTTGTTGTATATGTCATTCTTTAAGTCTTTTGATTTCATCAAATACTTTTGTCTTCCCTTAAGTTACCAAGAAAATAATTTAATTGGTTAACACCTATAAAATCATGGAACCACACTAACCACAGGTTGATATCTACCTTTCTCTTCTCCTGTAGCAATTGTGTAATAGTTAAAACCATGCCTCTTGGGTCAGGGTCATTTATCATTTCTGATCTTGCATGGGGTGTTATACCTCCAAGTCTTCTCAAAATGGAAAAAAATACTAATCTTGTAAATCTTCGTGAACATAAAATGTGCATTTTCTTACATAAAATGCCTAGAAAGTAAGAAATGATACAAGCATTGGCTATTTTAGCGCCTCATTAATAAAACAAGAGTGTGAAGTAGTAATATTGATGTCTTATCTGCCCAAAAAAAATATAATGCAGGAAGCTTAGCTTTCCTTGTTTATATTCACCACAGCCTTTGGCAAGACTGAGTCTGTTGAGTAGAAATTATAATAGTAATTGAGTTGAATTGACTTATGTTATATAAATGAATTATGTAAGGCTTATATATATGTTAAAGATTTTTGTACAAGCTTTATATACCTCAGTAAAGTTTTGTTGGGTTGTGGGGGGTTTTGGGGGTTTTTGTTTGTTTGTTTTGTTTGTTTGTTTTTGAAAGTTACAGATTTAGTAGATTCTGTTCTGGAATAGGGGCATTTTCTAATACCACACTACAAAACTTCACAAGTAGGATGCCCATGTGGTAAAAAGGCAATAGATAATGCAGTAGCTTTCATGATATAGTACTTTATGGATACAGATGTTCACTTTTGCTTGTCTGATATATATTGAATACTACTATGGTCTTGGCACCTTGGGATGATGACAAAGCCAGGACACACATCCAAGTGTCTTCATTCCTCAATATAGTAGCTGAAAACAGGAGTTCTGCCACTTAAGAGTGATTGCATGACTTGGAGGAAGTTATTTAAACTGATTCATTTTCCTCAAAATAAGCATGATGATAGTATTTACCTCGTGAGATTGTTAATGTTAAAGAATTCATACATAACATCCAGAATAGGCCTAGAACATTATGAGCAGTGTGTGAATATTAGTGTTCATCATTTTCACCATCAGACATTTAAACTGACAATCTCATGACTGCACATAACCCCTGGGCCTGGGCCTCTTCCCTTATGTGTGAGAGGAAAGAATTGAGCTTTTATAAAGGCCTTTCTTATGCCACTATTGTAATATATAGGTCCTTTCTACACAATTACAGTGGCCCAAAATTTCTGCTCACTTGTCACATAACTAGTGTTGAGGATTACCTGGCCTTACTTAATAAAATTTACAAAGATTCTCAACATAAATATACTTGAGGAAACTTTCTGCTGAATAGTCCTTATACCTTACCATTTCAGGTAAAGTTGTGAAAGACCATGGATCTAGAGTTGAGACTCCAATGTTTCTTCCTTAAACCAGTCTTTTCTTGTTATAATCTCCAAAATGAGGTTAAGTTCATTAAACTCTTGTAAAATTAATAGGAAGAGACTTTATGTACAATGAACATTGGCAACTAGGCAGAAACTACTGATATGACTCAAATCGTAAAAATTATTTTATATATATATATGTAGAATCTCTTTAAAGTTGAATTCAACGTGTACGGTTTCTATTTCAGCTTAGATTTGAAAACGTATTTCAGATTTAATGGAGTCCATCATATTTTAACAGAGTCGAGAGAAAGAACTTATGGGTTTTAGCAAATCGGTGAATGAAGCACGTTCAAAGATGGATGTAGCCCAATCAGAACTTGATATCTATCTCAGTCGTCATAATACTGCAGTGTCTCAATTAAATAAGGCCAAGGAAGCTCTAATTGCAGCTTCTGAGACTCTCAAAGAAAGGAAAGCTGCAATCAGAGATATAGAGGCAAAACTCCCTCAATCTGAGCTGGAATTAAAAGAGGTAAATCTTTATTTCATCTGAATATTGTTTATCAACCCTTGTTTTCAATTTTTATCTTTATATATATTTTTTCGAATCTAAACATGTGACTGATATATTTAGATTTACTTTTTTCATTTAGTGTAATCTTCCCTAAAAGAATGGAATTGGTTTCAGTATTCAGTATAATATTAATTGAGACTATCAAGGAACTATATTCTCCCCAGAAGTGTCAAACAGTAAATAACACTACCACCGTTATTTTCCACAGAAATAATTTTTAAAAAAAGTTTGTGGAAAGTTTGTGTTTCTTTAAATATAAGTGTAAACAGCTTCTGCAAAGATAAATGAAAAAGCTAAATATATGTGTAAGAATGAACATAGAAACCAACTATCAAAAAAAGGAAAAAGAACAACTGTCTTAGTGTATTTTTTCTGATTTTGAACTTCCAGAGTTTGTTGTTGAGGCTGCATACTGTTTTAAACTAATCAATGTATCTAACTTAGCTCGTTAGGTTCCCCTCCTTATTCTTGAGTGAATTAGGTCTCTGAAGGAATTTCACAACTTTAATTTCCAGAGCCTCATTAGTTAAGATGGCAACAGAAATTATACTGAAAAGAAACTCTTTGTCATTTTAGTAAATATATACTATTGATCATTAGGAAATTTCATGACCAATTAGAATTAATTTAAATTTAAATTCTGTCCAGTGACCACTTCTATCTTGTTGGTGATTCATTTTATTTGGGGATAAATTATATTTGTAACTTGAGCTTTTATCTGATACTGTGACTGATAATACAGGTAATAATTCAAAGCCAGTAGATAGGGAGAATGCCAGTTAGGGGGGAAAAAAGTGACTGCTCTAAAAGATTGAGAAACTGAAAGTTTGGGGGTTAATGTGCAGGTGTATATGCTTCCTCTTTTTGGCACCCTGACATTTTTCTATAGCAATAGTACTGTTTGTTCACTTACCATGTTCCCTTTCATTTCAAAGCTGTGTTGTTGTTGTTTTTTAGGGTGCTTGGGCGTCTCAGTTGAGTGTCCAGCTCTTGGTTTTAGCTCTGGTTGTGATCTTAGGCATCATGGGATGGAGCCCCAAGTCTGGGGGGTGGGTGCACGCTCACCAGGGAGTCTACTTGAAGATTCTCTCCCTCTCCCTGGCCCCTACTCGTGTACATACTTTCTAAAAAAAATTTTTTGTTTAGAAAACTTTTTTTTTTTAATTACATATATAATAATAAATATAAATATCTTTCATTATTTAGAATGCAAAGTACAGTATAACCATAGTCCTGCCTGGTCACCCATATTCTGAGTCCTGTACCAAGGTCCATTTTTGATTAGTTGCAGACCTTAATTCAGACACCCTCAATACATAACTATGTGGTATCAAACTGGGATATCCACAGCTGTAGCTCAGCTCATTCTATCAATCAGTGTACTATGAGAACCATACTTCACTTACGTTCCTTATTATTGATCCATATAATTTATTATGTTCCTTTAAAGTAGAAAACCCATGCATATTTTCGAGTCTGACCCAACAGTTCGAGATGGAAGTTTAGTTCTAGTTCAAGTATTTATTGTCTTTCCTTTTATGAGGCATTGCAACTAATTCTATGCTATGGTTGGGCATATGCTTCTGGGGATTCATTTTCTCTACTCACACTTTCAGAAAGAAAAAGAACTTCAAGAACTTACACAAGAAGAAATAAAATTAAAAGGTTTGGTTCGTGATCTTTTCCAAAAAGTTGAAGAAGCAAAGAGCTCCTTAGCAATGAATCGAAGTAGAGGGAAAGTCCTTGATGCAATAATTCAAGAAAAAAAATCTGGCAGGATTCCAGGAATATATGGCAGATTGGTAAAGTAGATTTATTTGGAAAATGAATATGTATTTTTCTTAAGAAAGATGCTGTAAATAATTTTTTTTCCTTTGACTTAATTGTAATACTAAGTTACTGTGCATGAAATAACATTTATTTTAGTTTTAAAAAGACATTCATTTTTAAACACTTTGCTCTTCAGGCATGATAAAATTCTTAGTGGTATGGGTTATGTCATATTAAAAGTGTTTTAGTTTGGGGGGGTTGAGTGTTTTGTTTTTGTTTTTATTTTAGATAACTATCATTTTTTTGTACCAAAAAAAAACCTAATAGTGATAAGGAAATTTAACAAAACCACTTTATTCTTTAAAAAATAAGACTGATAAATTCTGGATTTTATACCAATACACTAAAGGTTGTGGGTAGAATTTAGGGAAATCAACAAGGGATAATAGAGAAACCCAGGGCTAGCAATAGTGGAGACCATTACTGCACCTGAACTTGAAGAGGGAAGAGAGCTTAGCCACAGCTAGAGGCTGGCCAGAAAAAAATGAGGAAACTATTTCAACCCCATTCATCTCCTGTCCTGCCACCTCTAGTTGATGCCTCACATTCTCTAAAGCTAGAGAACCAAGGGAGCCAATTAGTATAGTTCTTGAGTCAGCTTTCCAGAGAAGGAAGCAGAAAGAGAATGTTTCGTAAGGACAAATGAAAATTATGCCGCAGAGTTGCTTCTGTGTCATGTCAGGTGACTTCTGCCTTATTTTCTTAGAAGATAAAGTGATTCTATTCTTTGGTCTCATGGAAAAAATAAAGCTAGCCTGTAAAAGTTGCTTTCATGGCTAAGTAATAAGTAAGTAAGCCAATGTGTTTTATCAGGGTTTACATAATCTTAGCTGGCTGGCTTTCAATAATTAAAAATTTTTATTTTTTTAGAAGTTATTTTGCGTATGCCATAGTACTTTTAAGGTTGAATTTAAAATCTTCACATTATATATTTTCATGCAGTGAACAGTTCTCTGATTTTGTGCTTTCATTAAAAATTCAAATTCTGCATACCTATACATTTTTTAAAAGATATACATTAAAAACTAGTGATTGCCCTTGCAGAAGGGGAAGGTTGAGAGGAACACATATTTTTTATTGTGTACCCTTTATGTGTTTTTTTAAACCATCCGTAAGTATAGTTTTTCAAGTAAAAGTAATGAAAAATCTGTAGGAATCGTAATGAAATGATCTTGTGCCTAATTTCTTAATGATTGTGCATTGATTTTTTTTTTCCCCCTTCCTCTTAATTATTAGGGGGATTTAGGAGCAATTGATGAAAAATACGATGTTGCTATTTCATCCTGTTGTCATGCATTAGACTACATTGTTGTTGACTCTATTGATACAGCCCAAGATTGTGTGAACTTCCTTAAAAGACAAAATATTGGAGTTGCAACCTTTATAGGTTTGGATAAGGTGGGTATTCATAATAAGCTACCTATAATTTAATTTTAAGTGCTAAATTTAGTTGATTTGAACCCTAGCTTTTTTTTTTCTTTCTAGTTATTTAAATAACACCTGATACGTTTTGAGTATTTTGGGTCATAAGGTCAAAGAGTTGTAGGAAGAAACTTTGTAATGCCTTCCTGAAGGAATACAAATTCCAATATTGGAGTGACTGTAGCTTAAGTTTTTAATTTCCACCATCAATAACTACTTTAAAAAAAAAAAAGACTTTATGGAGATAGAATTCACATACCATAAAATTCACCATTTTAAACTGTAGAGTTCGGGGATCCCCGGGTGGCTCAGCGGTAGTGCCTGCCTTCGGACCAGGGCCTGATCCTAGAGACCTGGGATCAAGTCCCACTTCGGGCTCCCTGCATGGAGCCTGCTTCTCCCTTTGCCTGTGTCTCTGCCTCTCTCTCTCTCTCTGTGTCTCATGAATAAATAAAATCTTTAAAAAAAAAAATGTGTAGAGTTCAGGGACACCTGGGTGGCTCAGTGGTTGAGCGTCTGCCTTTGGCTTAGGGCGTGATCCCACAGTCCTGGGATTTAGTCCCACAGCAGGCTCCCCACACAGAGTGTGCTTCTCCGTCTGCCTGTGTCTCTGCCTCTCCAAGTGTGTCTCATGAATAAAATAAATAAGATCTTTTTGGGGAAAAAAAAAAAGTGTAGAGTTTTCAGTGGGTTTTAGTGTATCAATAAGATCACTAATTCCAGAAAATTTTCATCACCCCTAAAAGAAATCTCATACTCATTCACAATCACTACCTATCTCCCACCTCCCACAACTTAAAATCTCTATTAGCCTATTCTGGACATTTTGTATAAATGGAATCATACAATATGTAGGTTTTTATGTGTATCTTAGGTTTTCAAAATTTACCCATGTCCCATGTTGTAGCATTAATCAGTTCATTCCTTTTTATTGCCAGTGTTCCATTTGTTTGAATATATCACATTTTGTTTATCCATCCATCAGTAATGAACATTTATGTTGTTTCTGCGTTTTGGCTATATGAGTAATACTGCTATGAACATTCACGTATAGACTTTCATGCAGACCCAGGTTTTCAGCTCTTTGATTAATACCTAGGATTAAAATTCCTGGGTCACCTGTTAACTGTTTAACTTTGCCACTATGGCTACCCCATGTCCACAATGTATAAAGCTTCCAGTTTCTTTAATAGTCTCCATATCCTGTGTGGAGCCCAACCATGGGGCTTGACTCAGGACTATGAGATCAAAACCTGAACTGAGATCAAGAATGGAACACTTAACCAACTGAGCCACCCAGGAGCCCCTCTCACTGTGGGTTTTTTTTTGTTTGTTTGTTTTTTTATGTATTTTGGCTGCAAATCTCTTGTCAGATATATGATTTGCAAATGTTTCCTCCCATTCTGTGGGGTTTTGTCCCTTGGTTTCTTCTGAAGCACAGATTTTTTTTTTCAATTTGATAAAGTCCATTTTTTAAAAAATTTGATTTCTTAATGTTTTGTGTATCATATCTAAGAAGTTACTACATAATCCAAAGGTACGGTGATTGTCCTCCTGTTTTCTTCTAAGAGTTTTGTGACTTTAGTTTTTACACTTAGGCTTTTAATCCATGTTAATTTTATAATACAGTGTAAAGAATCTAATTCTACTCTTGCATATGGATGTCCAGTTGTTCCAGCACCGTTTGTTGGAAAGACTGTGCTTTCCCCCATTGAATTTTCTTGGCATCCTTGTCAAAAATCAACTGACCATAAATGTGTAAGGGCTTACTTCTGGACTCATTTATCTGTAGGTTTATCCTTGAATTAGTACCACACTGTCTTAATTACTGTTGTTTTGTTATAAGGTTTGAAATCAGGAATCCTCTAATTTTGCCCCCCCCCCCCCTTTTTTTAAGTAGGCTCCACCTCCAGCATGGAGCCCAACTCAGGGCTTGAACTCACAACCCTGAGGTCCAGAGTTGGATGCTTAACCGACTGGTTCACCCAGGCACCCTGAATTTTGTTCTTTGATAGCAAGATTCCTTTGTTCTGAATCCCTGTAATTACCATATGAAATTTAAGATAAGCTTGTCAGTTTTGGGGGTGGGGAGGAGGCAGCTGGGATTTTGATGCAGGTTGCATTGAATCTGTAGATCAATTTGCATAGTATTGCCATCTTAATAATTGTAAACCTTAACAGCCCATAAACCAGGGATTTCTTCCAGTTAATCTCATTCTTAGGTTATTACTGGTGTATAGAAATACAATTAATTATTGTACATTGATCTTGTATCTTACAGCTTCACTGAAATATTAGGTTTAATTTTGTATGTGTGCATTCCCTAGGATTTTATATATCATCTGTGAATAGAATTATAAGTATTATTTAAAGATTTTATTTATTTGAGAGTGAGAGAAAGTGCACACACACACACCCCCATGTGCAGGGGGTGGCAGAAGCAGACTAACCACTAGGCAGGAAGCCCCCACGCAGGGCTGGATCCCAGGACCCTAGGATCATGAACGACCCTAGCCAAAGGCAGGCACTTAAGCAACTAAGCCACCCAGGCACCCCTACAGTAACTCTTTTAAGTAACAGTAAAATTATGCTCAATTATGCAGATATTCAGAACCTTGTATACATGGTCTTATATGATACACACGTATGTATATTATGTAAATGGTACCTGAAAGAAATGATACTGTTTTTCTTTTCTTAACTTTTAGATGGCAGTATGGGCGAATAAAATGGCCAAAATTCAGACTCCTGAAAATACTCCTCGGTTATTTGATTTAGTAAAAGTAAAAGATGAAAAAATTCGCCAAGCTTTTTACTTTGCTTTACGGGATACATTAGTTGCTGACAACTTAGATCAAGCCACAAGAGTAGCATATCAAAAAGATAGAAGATGGAGAGTGGTGACACTACAAGGGCAAATCATAGAACAGTCAGGTAATAATCATTTTTTTCCTCTGCTGTTGAGTTTATTTAATCTTACTGGGGGAGACAATTAAGTCTGACTTCTCTGTTCTGTAGGTACAATGACTGGTGGTGGAAGCAAAGTAATGAAAGGAAGGATGGGTTCATCAGTTGTTGTTGAAATCTCAGAAGAAGAGGTCAGCATATATAAAATTATAGTCAGACTCTTTAAAACTTATTGATGTGTAACATACGTACTGTAAAATTCAGCCTTTTTAAATATACTCAGATTTTAAATTAACAGATTGGGTTTTGTATAAATGACATAAGCTATGGGATTTTTTTAAAAATATAAAACCCTTTGAAGTTCTAAAAATAAAACATGTTAATTAGAAAGTATATGCTCAACATATGTATCTTTCTAGTAATATATTTGGATCATATGGATATTTCATAATTTATCCACTGTTTGACATTTAATGTTTTTTCACATACAATTATTGTTCCAATGCAAAACTTTTTTCTATTTCAAAATAGTTTAAGTATAGCAAAGACTTCTGATGCCTATTTCCAAATTTTATTTGAAAATATTTTGCCTGACCACAAGTCTGTGAGAATGTCAAAATGTCTAGAGAAAACTTCCATGTTCTGTCACCCCATCAGAACACTATACTTTTTTAATACTTAAAAATACATACTTCGATGTCCTGGATACTGAACTTTTTCCAAAGAGGTGTACCTTGTGGTTTTTTGGTTTGCTGGGTGGGGTTTTTTTGTTGTTTTTTTGTTTGTTTTGCTTGTTTTTCATATTTTGAAATAGTTGCTGTCCTTCCACTTAAATTCTTATGCCATAATAGATGAATACAGCACTTAAAATTGTCTTACGATTTGATCCTGTGATGCAGAAATTAGCTTGACCATCTCTTAAGCTTTAGGGTTAGGAATTGGAACTGGGTTTTTGGTTTTATTCTAGTCTTTAAAATTAGAAGTTTGGGGTGTTTTTTTTTTTTTTTTTTTCATAAGTTGATTTGGCTATTTATCTGAAATGACTGTTGGCGTAAATTTATTTCACTGGTATTCTTTATAGGTAAATAGAATGGAATCACAGTTGCAGAGAGACTCTCAAAAAGCACTGCAAATCCAGGAACAGAAAGTACAACTGGAAGAAGCAGTAGTTAAGTTAAGGCATAATGAACGAGAAATGAGGAATACATTGGAAAAGTTTACTGCAAGCATCCAGGTACCCTTTTGTCAGTATTAACTAAAACTTTTGGAATTCAGTAGCATTTGGCAGAAGCATTTTGTTGTTTGCTTACGGTTTTAGAATATAAGGAAGAGGAATGGGTCCCTAGATGGAAATCATGTGTCTTGATTTCATTTCCCTGAATACTAACGGATAAATGCTTTGTTGAATGAATTTTGCTCCAGCTACAACTATTCTTTTCCATTTATACCCCATGGAGTCTTCCCTTAATGTGACCCTTTATTTTCATTCTCTTTTCAAAGTAGAATGCTTCTTAATTAGGAAAAGGCAGTACATACCTACTATTGTAGCTCAGCAGTTTAGCCCGCCTTCAGCCCAGGGCTTGATCCTGGAGACTTGGGATCAAGTCCCATGTCAGAAACCCTGCATGGAGCCTACTGCTCCCTCTGCCTGTGTGTCTGCCTCTCTCTCTCTCTCTCTCTCTCTCTCTCTCTCTCAAATAAATAAATAAATAAATAAATAAATAAATAAATTCTTTAAAAAACACAATTTGCAGATTGCTACCCTTAATTTTTATGTATATCCTTCAAATTTTTAATATAAATACCTAGTCTTTGTGTGTTTTTGGTAGATACGAATTTATGCATAGGTTTTTGTTTTTTTTTTAAGATTTATTTATTTTTTTATTTTTTTATTCATGAGAGACACAGAGAGAGAGGCAGAGACATAGGCAGAGGGGAAAGCAGGCTCCATACAGGAAGCCTGATGTGGGACTCGATCCTGGGTCTCCAGGATCACACCCCAGGCTGCAGGCGGCGCCAAACCACAGCGCCACCAGGGCTGCCCTATGCATAGGTTTTTAATGAGTCATACTAAACCTTCCTTAGTATTCTTTCCAGACCAACATAAATTTACTTTGCAGCTGCATTTAAACATTTTCTTCATATCACAATTTGATAAATGCTTTTCCACATTATGAATATTGCTGTGTTTAAAATATTCTTGTTAGGTGCACCTGGCCGGCTCAGTCAGTGGAGCATGAGACTTTTGATCCTTGTCAAGGTTGTGAGTTCAAGTGCCAGGTTGAGTGTAGGGATTACTTAAATTGTCTTTAAACAAAATATCCTTCTTAGGTATATCCTTATAACTCATCCAATTATTTCCTTAGGTTAGATTCATAAAATTGTGGTTTATTACCCATTGTGTGTACAGTGTTTGAGGCATTATTGGATAATGCCTAATGGTCCTCAAAAAGATTGGTCTGATTCGTTTACTTTTAGTGGCAAATGCAAGTAATAATTTTTCCAAGTCTGAACACTAGGTGTAATCATTAGTGAATTGTAAGTTTGCTGATCTGCACAAAAAAACAGCATTTTAACCTGTTTTTGTGATGAATTACAAATTTCATGTGTGTGTTGGCCATTTTTCATGTTTTATATTAAAGATTTTAAGTGTTTTTTTTTTCAAAGTGTTTAAGGCAAATGTTATTGTTAGTAAGTTAAAATATTGACCTGTAATGTTAAAACATTTCTATAGCGTTTATCAGAGCAAGAAGAATATTTGAACATCCAAGTTAAGGAACTTGAAGCTAATGTACTTGCTACAGCCCCTGACAAAAAAAAGCAGAAATTACTAGAAGAAAATGTTAGTGTTTTCAAAACAGGTATGTTTAAGGATACATGCTTATACATCTTCTTCCTTTTTTTCTTTTGAGATTGTTAAAAATAAGTTTTAATGTTTATGTAAGTGTTCCACCAATATTATAAAGCAAGAAAGGGAATTCATAGACTTATAGCTAGATTGGCTTTGAAATTGAAATCCACTAATCATGTACTTGAGCAGCCCTGCTTCTCTTTGCATATTAGCTGCAATCAAACATAGATGTGCATCTTCTTGGAGGAAGAAGGAATAACGGGGTTAAAATGACCCCTTCCTGGCTGATGGTATTTTAGCTAGTGAATCCAGCAAACACAGTGAGCCTTTTATAACATCCTAAAGAAAGACCCCTGTTGGGGCACCTGGGTGGCTCACTGGTTGTGCCATCTGCATTTGGCTCAGGGCATGATCCCAGACTCCTGGGATCAAGTCCCACATTGGGCTCCCTGCAGGAAGCCTGCTTCTCCCTCTGCCTATGTCTCTGCCTCTCCATGTCTCTCATGAATAAATAAAATCTTTAAAAAAAAAAAGAAAGACTCCTGTTACGGTTCTGTTTGTGAGGAGGGTAAATACTGATGGTCCAATAAAAAAACTAATTGGGGTGATCTTGTAATTATCCAAATGCTCCAAAAAGAGGTAAAAAGCTGTTAAGTAGACACGTCCACTGTGTACATTGAATATTCACCAGTACCCACATTAACTTTATTTTTGTCTGAATTTTTATTATTAAGAACTCAGGGGCCCCTGGGTGGCACAGTTGGTTAAGCATCTACCTTTGGCTTAGGTCATGATCCCATGGTCCCCTTCCTATATTGTATAATGATTAGAAGTCATATATGACGGGCGCCTGAGTGGCTCAGTTGATTAAGCATCTAACTCTAGATTTTGGCTCAGGTCATGATCTCGGAATAATGAGATTGAGCCCTGTATCAGGCTCTAAGGTGGGCATGGAACCTGCTTGAGATTATCTCTCTTCCTCTGCAGCCCCACACCACTCCCCCCACCCAATGCACGCTATTCTAGCTAGTCTACAAAACCATCAAAGGATCTATCCTGCCTCTTAAACCACTGTGGAAAGTCCTCTCAAATTGGGAAGATGACATCATAGCTATCAACAGAAGCAGCACATTGCACCTACTGTAACTCACACCAAGTTTGTGTTACTGTCTGTCAATGTTCACAAAGCTTTTGACTGGATTACAGAATTTCTAATGCCACCAAGAAAATGCAAATTTCTCTGCTTGTCAGTAGAAACATGTCCAATTCATCATGTATGCCTTTCAAATTATGTGAATTCTTTCCATTGAATGGCCCCAAAATCTGTCTGAATCCTAGAAATGAGTAAATCTGGGAAAGGTAACTTAGTTTTCTGTGCTACAGAGGAAAGTGCCACTTCATCCTGTCTCCCCCACTTGGTTACAACATGTGAGTTAGAACTGTTAGGCTAGCAAAATAATGATACAGTATTTTATTACCACAGGCAAGTTAATAGGCATATAGTCTGAGGGTAAAAATCATTATGAGACCAATAGTCAAGGAAGTACCTAAGAAAAAGTTGCAAAGATTTTTGAAAAAAGCCTAAGGGCATGAAGCCATTTAGAAATCAGTGGATTATGCTGTGGCTAATTTAACAATGTGAGATTATAATACCATTTGTTTGACGTAGGGTATTGTTTTTAAATACACTTTCACCCAAATGTGAAAATTTCTTTTGTGTGCATCAGGTTAAGTTATATGACTAAAGAAATTTACATGTAACAAGTGATATGTGTGAACCTAGAAACATGAATTCTTTTTTTATTTCAGAATATGACAATGTGGCTGAGAGAGCTGGTAAAGTAGAAGCTGAGGTTAAAAGATTACACAATATCATCGTAGAAATCAATAACCATAAACTGAAGGCCCAACAAGACAAACTTGATAAAATAAATAAGCAATTAGATGAATGTGCTTCTGCTATTACTAAAGCCCAAGTAGCAATCAAGACTGCTGACAGGTGTGGTATCCTAACCTCTTTTCTTCCTGCCTCCATGTTGGAAAAGGGGTTTATATTTAAATTTAATGTTCTTTAAACATTTTTGCTGTTACTTATTAAGCCTGTCCGACATGTTTTTATCTAATAGGACTTAACTAAAGGGAAACCTATAAATATTTATGATGATTATTTGTGTGTGTTTTAAGTGGTAAACAGATGTGCCTTGGTAAAGTGTAGTTGTGTGCACATAAAAATCCATTTTGTTTCTCTGGCTTAGAGTAAATGGTTATTAATTTAAATAGATCTAGATCTTAGGCAAATAAGTAAGAATGAAACCTCTTAGTAAAATTGCCTTGGTAACCTACTTTTTAGTTAATTGGATTATTCTATTGTCCCAACTCAGAAAAGTTCTTAACCATTCATAGGTCTTGTTTTTAAATTAACTTTTAGAATATTGGCATTTCTAGATCATTAAAGCTAAATATGTATACAAAATGTTAAAACTGAACAACTGTTTTATCTTAAAATTAGACTGAGAATTAATCTAAGTTACTCTAGTGTCTGGCTCAAAGGTGTACAAAGCACTAATAAGCCATTTGTTTGTTAGGAGAAGTTTACTTAAACACACAGGTCAAAGTAAAAGTAACTTCATTAAGGGAAAAAATAGTTATTGTTCCCTTCCCAAAGTTACCATGGGAAACACGTTGCCCTAACTGGGAGGTATTATTTATAATATAACTTGAGGTATAACTTCATGGGTTGAGAAATTTAAGAATCTGCAATTTATGTATAACATAAAAACGATTCCAAGGGCAGTTTAATCATAAATCTTAAAAATCTGTGATAGTAAAATCTGTTTTTTTTGTTGTTTTCATAAGAATAACAAATCACATGTTACATGTTTAATATATCATTTTGCTTGTTTAGAAATCTTAAAAAAGCTCAAGACTCGGTCTTCCGCACAGAGGAAGAAATAAAAGACACTGAGAAAGAAGTAAAGGATTTAACAGCAGAACTAAAAAGTGTTGAGGACAAAGCAGCAGAGGTCTATCAGAATACAACTGCCGCAGAGGTAAGACTTGGAGATGGGTGTGAATGGTTTTTGAAGTAATTTAAAGAGTTGGATTTATGACATTTATACCTTGCATAGTAAGCACTCATTAGCTCAAAACTTCTATAAGTAACATTTGTACAATGAAAATATGAGTACTGGGGGCAGCCCGGGTGGCTCAGAGGTTGAGCATCTGTCTTCAGCCCAGGGCCTGATCCTGGAGACCCGGGATTGAGTCCCACGTTGAGCTCCCTGCATGGAGCCTACTTCTCCTTCTGTCTGTGTCTCTGCTTCTCTTGCCTTTCATGAATAAATAAAATCTTTTTAAAAAGAAAAAAGAAAAAAAATAAATAAAAAATAAAAAAGGGTACTGTAACTTTTCTGTAAATAGACTTAAAATGGAAGGGGCAAAGGGACTGAGCATTTACTTCATCTCTGTAATGTAAATATACCTGTTCTTTCCATGTGGGAAGATCCTATCTGTAGTAGTTCTTCTTGGTTTTTAGGAGTCCTTACCAGAGATCCAGAAAGAACATCGTAATCTACTTCAAGAATTAAAAATAATTCAAGAAAATGAACATGCTCTTCAAAAAGATGCACTTAGTATTAAGTTGAAACTTGAACAAATAGATGGTCACATTGCTGAACATAATTCTAAGATAAAATATTGGCAAAAAGAGGTAAGATTGTTACCATTTAGTTAAATATCATTTTAAAATACCCCTTATGAAAGAGTTATGTTTCTTATTTCTATTTTGTATTTTTGAGAGGTTGTGGTTCTTAATTTCAAGAGATAATCATTTCTCAGGTATATAGGGGATATAATGAACAATATATAGTAATTGTTATATACAGAAAAATCTGGGTAATGGTTCCATTAGTCAACATTTTCACTGCAGAGCTGATTCAGAGATTTTAACAAAAGTCTGTATGAACACTTTGGAACACTACAACTATTTTTCTTGATGTCCTTTGAAAAATAATTGCTAGAGAAATTAGCCACAGTTCTTTAGTATATATTTAGTAGATAAGTAATTTGTCATATTGTGAATGGATTTTTTAAAATAATGAATTATATAGTTCTGTGCCTTCCCTAACACTCATCGAATTGAACTTTTAGATTGCAAAAATATCCCTGCATCCCATAGAAAATAATCCTCTTGAAGAGATTGCAGTCCTAAGCCCAGAGGATCTTGAAGCAATCAAAAATCCAGATTCTATAATAAATCAAATTGCACTTTTAGAAGCCCAGTGTCATGAAATGAAACCAAACCTTGGTGCCATTGCAGAGTATAAAAAGAAGGTATGAATAAACTGTTAATAATTTAATCTATTTCTTTTTTAGTCCTTAGCCTAAGTTGTGAGCTTTAATTTTAAATTAGTGTAAATAAATAAAGAAGCGAGCAGTGTTAACTCTTAAATGAGTAAATGAATAGATATTTTTCTCAATCTTTTCATAGGAAGAATTATACTTACAGCGAGTAGCAGAACTGGACAAAATTACTTGTGAAAGAGATCATTTTAGACAGGCATATGAAGATCTTCGGAAACAAAGGCTTAATGAATTCATGGCAGGTTTTTATATAATAACAAATAAACTAAAGGAAAACTACCAAATGCTAACTCTGGGAGGTGATGCTGAACTGGAACTTGTAGACAGCTTGGATCCTTTCTCTGAAGGAATCATGTTCAGGTTTGTAATTATGTACTGAGTTTTGGATCTTCTTGTTATAGATCTCTACATATTCTCCAGACTCTCAGTATTTCTTAAGAGTGAGGTGAAGGGCAGCCCCTGTGGCGCAGCGGTTTGGCGCCACCTGCAGCCCAGGGCGTGATCCTGGAGAACCTGGATCGAGTCCCATATCGGGCTCTCTGCATGGAGCCTGCTTCTCCCTCTGCCTGTGTCTCTGTCTCTATGAATAAATAAATAAAATCTTAAAAAAAAAAAAAAAAAAGGTGAGAGGTGAAGATTAGATTTATAGTTTATTTGATGGTAAATAGTAATTACATACTGGCAGTTTACAGCATAAATTCTGGGCAAGCAGTAAATGTTTTGCGCAGTTATTTGTGTAGTTTATCTTTTTTAAATTTTTGAGCCATTTCAGTTTAACATCGGGACTTTTAAAATTGCAAAGCCAAATAATGCACTGGAAATGGAGAACAGCAAGAAGTGTTTACTGGCTTGCTGTTTAAATCTTAAAATTTTGGCAGGTGTGCTGTGTTTTGACTCTCCAGTAAGATTTTTATAAAGTAACCCCAAAGAAGTTTAGATTTGTGAAAGCAAATTAGAACTCCAAGAAAGATAGAAGCCAGTTACAGAAAACAAATCATGAAACTTTAGTTTTTCAAGTAATTTGACTAATAAGAGATTTTCTTAATACAGTGTTCGACCACCTAAGAAAAGTTGGAAGAAGATCTTCAATCTTTCAGGAGGAGAGAAAACACTTAGTTCATTGGCTTTAGTATTTGCTCTTCACCACTACAAACCCACTCCTCTGTACTTCATGGATGAGATCGATGCAGCCCTTGATTTTAAAAACGTGTCCATTGTTGCATTTTATATATATGTAAGTAATCAGTTAGAGGTTTTCATTCTGAGAATTTTATAGGTTCCCCTAATGATACACGTGGAATTTGTTGACTGACTTTTGAGCTTTCCCCCTATACTCTAATGCCATGTCCTATGTATCAAAGACCAAGTCCTTTATTTGAAATAAATATTCCCAATTTGGACATGTAAAGTATAAATCGATGGTATAAATTAGTAGCAGAAACACAACTAGAATCTCTAGTCTCCTGCTTAGATCTTTTTTCCACTAGAAGACGTCTGGGCCACTCTGCTTCTTCCAAAAATACCCAAATTCCTCTCAGACTCAAATATTGTGTCATGAATTATACCCATGCCATCATTCCTGTTCATGTTAATTATCAAAGTAATGTTGAATTTATTGCCCAGAAAAAACATTTCAGGTAAGTTTAGGTGTTTACTTGATAATACTTCTAACCTATTTTTTCTTTCTCCTTAGGAACAAACAAAAAATGCCCAGTTCATAATAATTTCTCTTCGAAATAATATGTTTGAGATTTCAGACAGACTTATTGGAATATACAAGACATACAATATAACAAAAAGTGTTGCAGTAAACCCAAAACAAATTGCATCTAAAGGACTTTGTTGAATTTGTTTATACTCCAGATTCCTCAAATTGGATCAGTATAAATTCAGCATATTGTATTATTGAGATTTTCTATTTGTAAAGGATTATAAATTATGTAAAATATATATTCCTAAACTGGATCATGTAATTAACTGGTTTCTATTTTATGCTATTAGGAAAGACAAAGTCTAATAAAATATTCTATATACCCGCTTCTAGGAGACTGTAAGAATCTGACAATTTTTTTTTTTTAATTTTTTTTTTTTTATTTATGATAGAGAGAGAGAGAGAGGCAGAGACACAGGCAGAGGGAGAAGCAGGCTCCATGCACCGGGAGCCTGATGTGGGATTCGATCCCGGGTCTCCAGGATCGCGCCCCGGGCCAAAGACAGGCGCCAAACCGCTGCGCCACCCAGGGATCCCAGAATCTGACAATTTTATAAGCAGCAGGCTATGGAGAAAATAAGATGCCTAGGAGGGTCAGGTGATTTGTCCTTAGTTCCAGGTTGTTACCAGCAGAGTTAAAAGAAGTGTGTTAATTCATGAACAGTAAAGTTCTAAGCTAGATCATGTTGTCGCAGCATACCATCATGGATCTTGAAAAGCCTGCCAACTACTACTGAATAAATTCTTAAGATAGTCCCATTTGGGGGATCCCTGGGTGGCTCAGTGGTTCGAGTCCCACGTCAGGCTCCTGGCATGGAGCCTGCTTCTCCCTCCTCCTTTGTCTCTGCCTCTCTCTCTCATAAATAAATAAATCTTTAAAAAAAAAAAAAAAGATAGTCCCGTTTGTTTTAGTAGTTCAGTCATTGTATTTATTACCTAACACTGGGAACTTTTTTTTGAGGGCCAGAAAACGGAGATGATCTGAAAATGAATGACTATAAGATACTCGTTGGTTAAAAAGGAATAATACCTACTGTCATTGCCTCATAAGAAGAAATAAGTATGTCCCCCCTGCAAACTAAGACGGAGTGTTTTTCCTCTTCTGCACTGCATCAGCTCAATGTTAACAGTGTTACTGGAACTTGGCAGCCACTTGGTTTTTTTTTTTTTTTTAATATTTTATTTATTCATGAGAGAGAGAGGCACAGAGACACAGGCAGAGAGAGGGGCAGGCTCCATGCAGGGAGCCTGACTTGGGACTCGATCCTAGGTCTCCAGGATCACGCCCTGGGCCAAAGTTGGCGCTAAACCGCTGAGCCACCAGGGCTGCCCAACCACTTGGTTTTCAGGATGAGTTCGGGTATGGTATCAGGTCTTTGCCTTAGCTATTTGATTTCTAGATCTTGATCCTAAGGAATTAAAAGTTACTGGGTTCAATATTCAGCGGCCATTGTTTAAGTACTAAAAAGATCCAATAAAGGTGGCTTGTATCATAGCACAGTCTGTAAATACGTTAGCATGCACTTAAATAAAGATTTGAACTCAAGTATGGTTGTTTTAAATCCAGATTATATAAAGAAAAGAGTAAAGATACAATCAAGTGTTTTCAATGGTGAGAATAGTGATAAATGGAATTTTTAATACTCTTGGTACTAAAGCTCTCCATTATTAAAATGTAATAAATTTTAAAGAGTTTAGGTAAAAAAGTTTAGGTAATTCCCATAACCCATATGAAAATTCCAAAGCTGCTACTACTGAATTTGAGTTCCTTATCAAGCCACTCAGTGCAAATAGCAAAATAAGTTTATTAAAATATATAGTTACACAAAATTTAGAAACATTTCAAGATTATATACTTTAAATTTTACAATTTCATCCTCCTGGTAAAAATCACAGAACGGAACAGCATGTATTAAGAATTGGTTATCTATATTAACTATATTCATGCACCACATAAAATTCATAGTTTTGTCTACTAAGAACTGGCAACTTACAAAATGGTAATGTCAAACCTAAAATGTATTAATAAGTATTGCTTCAATTTTTAGCTATAAATGATTCTAAGACATAGATTAGCCCTAACTAAATAAAAAACTTGGCTTAAAGTTTTGGTAGCATGACAGCAGGAACTCTGAACATACACAGAATTTCCCATATGCTGGCTGTATGGCCTTGGGCAAATTACTTTTGGTTCTGTTTCCTTACCTACAAAAATAAAAGTTAATATCTACTTCAGAAACTTAAGTGCTTGACACATAATAGCTAACAAATTTCAGTGCTTATCATTTTCATATTGACACTAAACAACCTCAGTCTAAATTTTATATTTCGGTGCTTTAATATACAGTATTAGTTACCTGGATATTAGCTGAATATTAATATTCAGTGTAAAGTTAATATGTTGTATTTATATTCAATACCTTAGTATTCATCCCCACACACAGACCTCTATTAATAATCTCCAAATGAAAAAAAAATAATAATCTCCAAATGTTCTTTATCCACACCGGTGATTGTGCTAGATATATTCTGATTCTGGTCATAAATTTGACTTAAATCAGCTAGCCATTTTTGTGTTAAGACATCCTCAGTAGATAAGACAGTAGGAGCATTTTAGAACTATATCCATTTTAATTCATTGTAATTTATATGTAATAGAGGACCTAGAACATTCCCTAATATGAACTGACAATCTCTGAACTAGGTAGGGCTCCTAGGAAACAGATCCAAGAGCAGCAACCAATTTGGAATTTCTAGAAAACAAGTGACATTTTACTTAGTTTCCATGTGACAAAAGGGCCAAAAGTCCTACCACAAGCACCACAATTCCAGTCCCTGTTAACAGGGAACTAATCGAAGAGATCTCAGTAGCTACAAAGGCTGCCATGTAAGCAAAATTCAAGAAAATTAAATTGATACTTTGTTTTTTTTTTGTTTGTTTTTTTTTAATTTTTATTTATTTATGATAGTCACAGAGAGAGAGAGGCAGAGACACAGGCAGAGGAAGAAGCAGGCTCCATGCACCGGGAGCCTGATGTGGGATTCGATCCCGGGTCTCTAGGATCGCGCCCTGGGCCAAAGGCAGGCGCCAAACCGCTGCGCCACCCAGGGATCCCTAAATTGATACTTTGATATAAGCATAAGCAAATGGCAGAAAAAAAATTTTAAGACAAATACAGTTTACATGATGCCACCTAAATCTAATGTGGATGGACTATATCAACAACATACTATGCCAGTAACATGTTTTTAATTTTTATCCAAGAAGTAATTTGGCAAGACTGAAGCCCTGACCAAAAAGTCCAATTTGCACAAACCATAAAACCATTTGAAAAGGTCACTGTTGATCCCCTAACACTTAAATCTCCAAAAGCAATAGCTTTGTCAGGAATGAATGCTGATGAACACTGTAGGGCTCTTAAATCTAAGATATATCAATGTATCAGGTGTTTGGTCAAAGTCAAAAATATCCTTAATGTAAACAATCCCTTAGTACTTTTAGACTGCTGCTTGAATTTAAAACCTCTACTCACCATCCTTATTTGGCCAAAGGCTTCAAGCCGCATCAAAATAAAGGCATATATGGCAAAATTAGGATTTTGCCATTTTAAAAAACTACATATACATAAAGAACTGCAACACTAACCACTGCAGTAATATACTAAGAAGAAAAATAATGCTAAAGACTGTATTGGTACAGAAATATTTCAACATCACAGCCATAAAGTCAACCTCAAGCAAATAAAATGGGATAATGTATTAAGTTAACTAGATATTCTGGTTTAGACACCTTATGTTATCATTTCTGACATTTCCACCATCTAAGCAGAATGGATGTTTTAACAGATTTCTATATATTTGTTGTAATAACTCAGTTTGCTATTTTATTTAGCCATCCTACCTTTCTCTCCCTTTCATAATGGTTTAGTCTGCTATACAGAATAAGCCTATTTAATACAGATTTGGATTTTCAACGAGAAACTAGTATCTTCCACAGGAATTCCTTAAGTAAATATAAAGTGTGACATAGCATATTCTTTAAATCATGCATATTGTTAGATAAACTTTGGTAAACAGATAGAAAGACTTCAGAAAAACATATTGAAGTGATTTCATTTAAAAAGGTTATTATGTGTTGGTTAAAAAAGAGGATCAACATCAGTATCACTGAAATTAAAGTAACTATAACAATGTTTAAAATCTTAAAAAATTCAACTTCATTTTCATCTTTATCAGGCCAGGAACATGGCATCCTCTTTGAAGAAATTTTCATTTCAGGAATGAGAAGTTTCTTAATTTGTCCAATTTCTGTTCTGCTCCAATCTTCTTTTAATATTTGGCTTACTCGAGGATAAATTTCAACAGGTTGGACTTCAGGAAGTGGTCTTTGTTTCAAAATCTGCACATGTTGGCGGATATCATCAACTTTTTCAAGAAATTTAAGTGGAGACTCTTCCTGTAAAGATGTTGTCAGGGTCATTAATTCAAGTTGCTGCTCTCTCATTTCCTTCATTCTTTCAATTTGTGGAGTATATTCTTGATTAATCAGATTGCTAACATCACAAAGAGCAGCTAGGAAAATTTTTTTTTTCTGTTCTAATGTATCACTAAGCTCCTTAAAATACTGGAGAACAAGTTCCTTATCACTTTGAACCATTTTTTCTGAATTAGATTTCTGTTCTTCCAGCTTTTCAATAAGACGAGTAAGATCTGTCCAGTGTGTGTCAGTTAACTGTTCAAGCAGTTTTTGAGGTGTGTCCTTTTCTTTTAGATAGGCACTCTGAAGATCATCTATGGGATGACCATGATGTTGACCTATGGTAAGGCAATGACCACAAACTAATTTTTTATCTAGGAGACAGTAAACATTTAACGGTTGTCTGTAATGTTCAGGACAGGTGACAATATCTGGATGGTCTTCTTGCTGGTACTTTTCAATAATAGCCCTTAATGCAAAATTAACAGGTAAAGATTCAATACCAGTTGGAGCAATCTCAATAATACTTCTGCAATTGGGGCACTTGAGTGGAATTCGTAAAGGTCTCCATATATAAAAGTTCCCAGATGCCTGAAGAACGTTTTCCAAGCAATTTCTACAAAATGTATGAGAGCATGGTAGTACACGAGGATCTTCAAAAATACTGTAGCAAATGGGACATGTTAATTCATCCTCAAAATTGTGCATTTCCTGTCAAGATAAAAAAGTATTTTAACACTACATATATATAATAAAGACACTTGTATATACTATATAAAGTTTTAGGTATTAACCACAAAACTATCAATATACTGTGCTTGTTATTTAAAAAAGATAATTAAGGTGTTTAAGGTTTTTTATATGCAGCTTTTTAAGTACAATTCCTAATATATAATATATAGATATCATTTTTATGAGCTTACTTTGGGACAAAAAGGTTAAATAATTCTAATTTGCAGTAAAGACTTCAAATTATCTGTTTGCCTTTCTGCAAAAGTAAAATTCAGTGTTCTGTTTAAGTCTACTTAATGATAACCTGTGCAACTTTTTACATTCTAAGCACTATAATCAAAACTATGCACAAAAACTGGAAGTCCTAGCCACAGTAGATAAGAAAAAAAAAGGCATGTACATTGGTGTAAAAAAAAAAAAAACTGTCCCTATTTGCAGACAGGATACTTTATATAGAAAACCCTAAAGACCCACCAAAAAACTCTTAGAACAAATGAAGATTCTGTAAATTAATCTGTTGCATTTCTATACACTTAGTAGCAGGAAGAAATTAACAACCACATTTACCAGAACAAAATACCTAAGAGTAAACTAAGGAGGTAAAAGACCTGTACTCTGAAGACTATTCAACACTGATGGAAGAAACCGAAGACAAACAGGTTGAAAAACACGCCATATCTCCTGGATTGGAAGAATATTGTTAAAATGTCTATACTGGGGCAGCCCGGGTGGCTCAGCAGTTTAGCACCGCCTTCGGCCCAGGGCCTGATCCTAGAGACCCTGGATCGAGTCCCACATCGGGCTCGGAGCCTGCTTCTCCCTCTGCCTGTGTCTCTGCCTCTCCCTTTCTCTCTGAATAAATAAAAAATCTTTTTTTTTTTTTTTAAGAACTACACCAAAATAAAAATTTATGCCAAGCACATGAAAAGGCAATGAGAGATTATTTGCAAATGATATCTGATAAGGGGTTAATATCCAAAATATATAAGGAACTTTTAACCCAACACGAAAACCAATACAATCCAATTAAAAAATGGGCAGAGGACCTGAGTAAACACTGATCACTGGAAACATCAAAACTACAAGATACCACCTTACTTTTGTCAGAATGGCTAGTAACAGACAAAGTGTTAGCAAGGATATGGAAAAAAAGGAATCCTATACTGTTAGTGGAGTGTAAATTGGTGCAATCACTAGAAAATGGTATGGAGGGTCCTCAAAAAACTAAAAATAGAAAAAACCATACAACCCCATAATTCCACTACTAGATATTTAACAAAAAAAGGTAACACTAATTCCAAAAGATGTATGCACCCCATGTTCACTGCAGCATTTTTGCCATAGCCCAAGATATGGAGGAAACACATGTCCTCCATATCATATGTCAATAGATGAATGGATGAGATCTGGTGTGTATGTGTTTATGTGTATGTGTTTATATATGTACATGTATAATAAAGAGACATGATGAAATAATCGTCAGCCATAGAAAAATGAGATCTTGTATCTGAAATAACATGGACAGACCTGGAGGGTATTATGCCAAGCAAGTAAGACAGAGAAAGACTTAATACCGTATGATTTCACTTAGATGTGCTATCTAAACAAATGAGCAGGGCTGCCTCAGTGACTCACTCAGTTGAGTGTCCAATTCTTGGTTTCAGCTCAGGTCATGATCTCAGGATCATGGGATCAAGTCCCACATCAGGCTCCTTCCTTAGCACAGTCTGCTTGAGCTTCTCTCTCTCCCTCTTCTGCTGTCCTTCCCCCCACCAGTGCTTACTCTTTAGCTTTAAAGTAAATTAATTAAATCTTTTTTAAAAATTAAACAAATGAGCAAACAAAAACACCAAAACAGATCCCTAAATACAGAGAACAAACATGATTGTGGGACAGGGGTGGGTGAGGCTGGTGAAATGGGAATTTTATAATACTTTCCTATACATTAGGATATAAGCCTACAATAAGGACAGGAATTGTGTCTAAACAGAAATTGAAGGGCTCCTGGGTGGCTCAGTCAGTTAAGTGTCCAACTCTTGGTTTTGGCCCAGGTTATAATCTCAGGGTCATAGGACTGAGACCTACACCAGGCTCCACACTTGGCATGGAGTCTCCTTGAGATTCTCTCCCTTTCTCCATGCCCCTCCCCCTGCTTGCTCACATGCTCTCTCTGAAATGTTTTTTAAAAAATTAACATAGAACTTGACACAGGTATTCACTCAACGTTGGTTGAATAAACACTACCCCTTAAGAAACGAATATTAATAAAATGTCAGATCTTAGTTTTTTGTTTTTTAAATAGCAAAATCTAATTTGTTTAGAAAAAGCTATGACAGGAGAGACTATCAAAAAATACTCCATTCAGACTGACAATATTCAGAACCCTTATGAGCCAAGATGTATCACATAGATACTAACCTTGAACTGTGAAGCATTCCAGGAAACTAAAGTAATTGGGCAACAGTACAGAAGATGATATTCACTGCAGGTAAGTGCAAGTGAATGCACACTAGGGGGACTCCATGACTTTACCCCATACCTACAGAGAGCTCTGTAATCACACAAAAACAACCCATGAAAAACAAATATGTTTCTCAGAGGACTTTAGTGATGTCAGAATTCATAATGAAGGAAGAAACAAAACACTTTATAGGTTAAAAAAATAACCTTTGAGCAGTGGACATATGTTCAGTTTAGATTTAATATTAGAGCTTTTTAATGTTTAATTACCAAAATCAGGCCTAAAACAGAATCTAACCTTTCCCTCTAAAGTCCTCTATTTGTCAAAATGCTAGAAAACATTACTCCCTGAGGACTCATTTAGAGACCTCAAAAGTTCAACTTTGTTTAGAATGAAGAAATTTACAATGATATTGAAAGAAAACGTCATCTCCTGAGCTCATATAAAATAAAAGCAAATACGGTCCCAAACGTTAACTTTCAGCATATAAAAAAATTTAATACGATTTAGTTAGAACTTTGTGGATAATTTGAAAATCAGAAATAAAATCCTACTCTTGGATGACCCTCTTATTTGCTGAGTTATTAAAAACATTTTAGGCAATACATTTATGACAAGACAGAACTGGTGAACATAAACTAGCCTGGTTGAAAATAACTCTGTAAGGCCAGGAACTTTCTGACTCTGGTTATTCCCTAAGAAACAAGATATAGGTAGTTATCATGCTTAAAAGTTCTTCCAGTAACTACAATGAAATTTTATACAGAAGTTTTCCGTATCCAGCTCAGTTTTGAGAGGAAAAAAAAAGGAGCAAACCACTTGACCTATGTATATTTTCTAGTATGAATACCTTGGATTTAGGTATGTTACATGTATGCAACAACACTGAAAACTAGGATCAGTGAAGCAATGTCCGGAATATTCCAGGAAAAAAATGGCTTCCAACCTAAAATTCCATACTCCGAAAAATAAATTTTGAGGGTAGAATGAAGATAGTTGACATGAGAGGTCTAAAAATGAACACTCACCCACCTATTCTAAAGAAGCTACTGCAGGGAGAAACGAAAGGCATTCTCACCAGATTAATGGGGAAATTAAATTCAAGACAACTGTGCAAGTCTAGAGGACAAGTACTCTGGAAAAAGATGACATATCCAAAAAGAATGTCAACTGACATTATTTCATGTGTCTGAACATACTGAAAGGTGATGACAAAATTAGTTTGGGAAAAGTGATGGAATCATGAAATGAGAGGAAATATATAGCTCATTTATCATATTAGTCATAATATTAAATATTGATTTTACCAAAAACATGACTTAGGGACCGAATGCCTGTCCCCCCAAAATTCATGTTGAAATCCTAACAGTTAATGTGATGGTATCAGGAAGTACAGCCCTCTGCCCTCATGAATGCTATTAGTGCCCTTACAGGAGACATGATGGCCTGCTCCCTCTCTTTCTCAGCTCTCCAACACTTAAGGACAACAGCATTAAGATAGCCATCTGCTAACCAGAAAGGGAGCTCTAACCAGAATCCAACTATGCTGGCATCCAGATCTTGGACTTCTCAGCCTCCAAAACTATGAGAAGTATCTGTTCTTTAGGTGACTTAGTCCATGGTATTTTTAACAGCCCAGACTAAGAAAATGATAATTATACTGGCCAGAGGGAATAAAGGAAGAAAAGTGTTTAAGAATTAAATCTTTTTTAAATATAAGATTATTTAAGAAAGAGAGCACGAGTGGTCGGGGGGAAGCAAACTCCTCACCAAGCAGAGAGCTGGACAGAGGGCTCAATCCCAGAACCCTGGGATCATGACCTAAACTGAAGCCAGAGGCTTAATCAACTGAGCCACCCAAGCAACTCAAGAACTAAATCTTAATCTTCCCTAATAAGAAGTCAACACATACCTAAAAGTAAAAAAAAAAAAAAAAAAAAAGTGTGTGTGTGTATATATATATTCCATACTAATTAATAATATATATATATTATACACACACACACACATATCCCAAGTAATCACATTAAAAGCATATTATTTAAAAATCTAGAAGCAGGTGCATCTGAGTAGCTCAGTCGGGTAAGCATCTGCCTTTGGCTCAGGTCATGATCCTGGAGTCCCAGGACCAAGCCCCACATTGGGCTCCCTGCTCAGCAGTCTGCTTGTCCCTCTGCCTCTCACCCCACTCATGCACGCTCTCTCTCTCTCTCTCTCTCTCTCTCGCTCATTCTCTCAAATAAATAAATAAAATCTTAAAAAAAAAACAAAACCTAGAAGCAAATACCAAAAGAAATCATTAAATGAAAGTGGTTGTTTCTGGAGAATAGGAATCAGGAGTGGGGAAAGTGAGGGCAGGCGGCTGATATTTTTCATTATTAACCTACATAATGCTATTTTATTTTCAACTATTAACATCTAATTAAAAAGATAAAATTTTAGAGCGAGACACTACTAGAAGCATCCAGGCAAAAAAGCAAGCTATTGAATAAAAAGGAAAAAAAAAACAATGGTCTCAGAATTCTGCTCTGGGAGACTGTAATTTCTAAAAAGGGACACAATTATCTCCCACATATGCTCCTCTGCAGTGTGGCTTTGGTGATACTCCTCCATCAAAAGATGAAATCTCCTCCCCACAAAAAAACACAGGTAGGCCATGTGGCTGCTTTGATCAACAGAATGAAGTACCAGCAATGCTATGACCGTTCTGGATATAGCCCTTAATTAGCCAGGTAAGGTTATTGCCTCTAAGAGTCATGAATCACTATGTAAAAAGTCCAGGCTACTCTGCCAGCAGGAGGGAAAAGTAGAGAAGCAATGAAGTACCAGACACGTTAATGAAAAAGTCATCATGAACATGCAGCCAGTCAAGCCTTTAGATATTTTTTACATGGTGGTACATATAACCAGAATAAGCAACAAGGAATGCTGAAAGATCATATAGCAGTGTCCACAGGGTCTAAAAAGGAAAGGATATGATCTAAGAATTCTTTACCCAGCCAAGACGTAATTTATTCATGTGAAACAAAAATACTCCTAGGAAAATCTATAGGGTTTTTAAAAAAAATTCTAAAGAGCAGAGCTGAAGTTATACGCTTTCATTACTAAACAAAAGGAATACAAAAATGATTCCTCTAAAGGAAAAGAGTTAAAAAAAAGAAAGGAAAACCAACCTAGGAAAAGCAGAAGAAAACAATACAAATAAAGGTGGCAATGAATTAGAAAACAAAATTGTAAGAATCGATAAACCCAAGAGCTGTCTCTTTAAATAAGCCATTAGCAGGCAGCCCAGGCGGCTCAGCGCCACCGGTCCAGGGCGTGATCCTGGAGACCTGGGATCGAGTCCCACGTCAGGTTCCCTGTGTGGAGCCTGCTTCTCCCTCTGCCTGTGACTCTGCCTCTCTCTGTCTCTATGAATAAATAAATAAAATCTTAAAAAAAAAAAAATAGGCCATTAGCTATCTGGGATAGACAGCCTCCAAATGGCCCCCAATAACCTCCACTTCCTAGTTAGTCATGTCCTTTTAGAATACCTTTCCCTTAAAAAACAAACAAACCCTTTCCCTTGAGTGTAGCCTGGACCTAGTGACTCCCTTTTTTTTTTTTTTTTTTTTAAGATTTTGAGAATGCACAAGCAGGTGGGGGCTGGGGGGTGTGCAGAGGAAGAGGGAAAAGCAGACTTCCCACTGAGCAGAGAGCCTGACAAGAGACTCAATCCCAGGACCCTGGAATTATGACCTAAGCCGAAGGCAGATGCTTTAACAGACTGAGCCACCGAGGTGACGCCCTAGTAACTCCTTTCTAACAAATGAATACAGGAGAAATGACAGGATATTACTTCCAAGGTTTTATAATAAAAGACCATGATTTCCATCAGGAATGATCTGGCTCTCTTCACATCTCTTGGATCACTGTCACTGAGAGAATCAAGAGGCCATGTTGTGAACAGATGAGGGTCCACTCAATATGGCAAGGAACTACAGCCCTCAGTCTAACAGCCCCCTAGAAACTGGAAGCCTACCACGACTACATAAGTGAGCTTAGAAGCAAGATACTTCAGGGCCAGTGAAATCCTGCAATGACTGCAGCCTCAGCCAACAACTTGACTGCAACCTCATGAAAGACCTTAGGCTGGAGGCACTCAGCCAAGCTGCTCCTAGATTCCTGATCCACAGAAATTGTACTTTAATATTTTAAAATTGTATTTTAATATTTTAAACTGCTAAATTTTGGAACAATTTTTATGTAGCAATAGATTAATACACTATCCTAGTCAAGAGGGAAAAGAAAGAAGTAACAAATATACAAAGTTAGCAGTGAAAAAAGCAAATAAACCAAATATAGAAAAAGCCAAAATTATAATATAATACCTTGCATAATTCTATGCTATATTTGAGGAACTACAAAAAATGAATTATTCTCTATAGCAGTTCAAATGCCAAACTGATCAGAAAATATAAAGCAAAATATGAGAGAAATTCAAAATCAGGAAAGTGCTACTTCAAAAAAAAGAGGAGAGGGGAAGACAAGCTTCTCTGGGGGAGTTCTTTAATTTTTAAGAGGCAATTTCTCGTTTAACTGTTCGAGAATACAAAGATAGGGAGTTTGCAAAACGTTTTGAAAACAGTATAACATGATTCCAAAATCTAACAAAGACAAACTAAAAATAGACTAATTTCAAAAATGGACACTGATATAAAATCCTGAACATGGTATTAGCAAAAACAAATCCAGAGTACATCAAAAGAATACAGTACAAAGAAAGAAAAAAAAAGAATACAGTACAATGACCAAAATGAGGTTCTTCCCAGAAATGTAAAGTTAATTTAATAACAAAAAATTGGGATCCCTGGGTGGCGCAGCGGTTTGGCGCCTGCCTTTGGCCCAGGGCGCGATCCTGGAGACCCGGGATCGAGTCCCACGTCGGGCTCCCGGTGCATGGAGCCTGCTTCTCCCTCTATGTCTCTGCCTCTCTCTCTCTATCTCTGTGACTATCATAAATAAATAAATTAAAAAAAAAAAATTACTCAATTAGGTCAATCGAGAAAAACTGTATGATTGCAAAAGATACGGAAAATGCGTATAATATAAAAATTAGTAAGCAACCCACAAAGACAGAAAGTGAAATGGGGCTAGAGGGAGAGGAGATGGAGAGTTATTGTTTAGTTCTAAGTTTGGGAAGATGGAAAATGTTCTGGAGGCAGATGGGTATTGACAGTTGCACAATAATGTGAATGTACTTAATGACAGTAAATTGCACACTTAATGGTTATAATAGTACATTTTATGTCTAATTTCAAAACAATAACTTTTTAAAAAAAAATTAAGTGCCTTTCCTATTGTCTTTCCTCTGCCAAATTAATTGTAGAATCAACTTTCATTATCTTATGTTTTTAGAAAGCAAAGAAGTAAAATAAGTCACCCATGTAAAATGTTATTTTCCTCCTGTGAGTACTAAAAGCCCAAGTAAACATTGATAATTTTTTTTTTAAAGATTTATTTATCTATTCATTCAGAGAGCGAGAGAGAGAGACACAGGCAGAGAGAGAAGCAGGCCCCATGCAGGAAGCCCGATGTGGGACCCGATCCCGGGTCTCCAGGATCACACCCCAGGCTGCAGGCGGCACTAAACCACTGAGCCACCGGGGCTGCCCCAAACATTGATAATTTATATCAAGATTTCCTGTTATCCTTTTTAAAGTCCTCAAGATATGAGTATAAAAAATAAAGCTGAGGATAATCATCCACTTATAACTTATTTCACAAAATTCTTGTGTTTAAGTGTCAAAAACAAATACACTTCTGAATATCTAAACTTTTTATATAGTCTTTCTCCAGAAAACGGACTTTCTACAGAACCTCCACTATGTCTAACTAGATAGTCAGTACTGATTATAGATTATGGAGAATTAAACAGTACAAAAAAAAAAATCATTACCCATTCTACTACAGAGTAGTGTGTAAACTATGTTTTAAGTTTTAATTCACGAATAATGCCTTTCATCTCTAAACATGAGTAGTAATAAAACATTCATTACATTTTACAACCTCTGAAGAAAATTATGTTTACCACATTATAGAGTTAAGTGACTTGCTCTAGGAGTTACAGTGTGAGTCAGCTGAAAGTCTGGGAAAATTCTGATTGGGTCTCACATCTTTGTGGCCCTAACTGATATACAGCACATTTTATGCAATTCAAGATTACTTTAGAAATACTACAACTGTGCCGTCCATATACATAAAGCAAGATTTTAAAAATGCTTTTGTATGTATAAATATACAAAAATTCTGTATGAATAAATATTTTGTATAAATATACAAAAATAATGATCACCATAACTTTTTTTTTTTTTACTTTCAAAAAAAAAAATCCTATGGTCAGATAGGACTTTAAGTCTGTCCATTTGCACGGTTCTTGCATCCTGACATCAATCTATTTCCCCAAACTAAGAAAGAAACTACCTATGTGATCTAACCAGGAACTTGTGAGAAATTCAGGTTTTCATTGCTTTTTCTTCAGTATTTTTCACAGTGAAAATATATTCAGCAATATGTTTGCTGAAAGGCAATGTTAAAACTAACATTATCTAAAAATCCAAATTTCACCTTGCCAGACTGAAGTATGGTACCTTCCTTCAAAGGATAGCTACACAAGTCATCAAAGAAAAAAAAAAAAGCAAATCAGTATGTAAATACATAGTAAAAAGGTAGCCAGGTAATTTAAGTAATAAATGCAACCTGCAGGTCTGTATGCATAAAATGATACCATTTGTGTGTTCAGATGCACACAAATCCTTGTAAAATTTCTTAAAGGATATACAAAAGTGACTAACTGCAAGGTATAGGTCAGATGAGGGAGCTGTTTTCACTTCATGCTCCGCCCAGATGGCTTGAATTTTATACATCAAACATGTCTTTTTTTCAGATTTAAAAGCCTCATCTTCCACTTTAACCATTCACTTGGAAAAATTTACCAAGAACTTCCTCTGTATTCACTTAATCTTTCAGAGCTTACCTACTTTGCTGATCTTCCCCCTTGGCGACTGAGTATATTCTCCAACTTTTTCAGTTTCTTTTATTCGTATTCTAAAATTAATGCAGGATACCCA
Source organism: Vulpes lagopus (assembly GCF_018345385.1). Taxonomy (NCBI): domain Eukaryota; kingdom Metazoa; phylum Chordata; class Mammalia; order Carnivora; family Canidae; genus Vulpes; species Vulpes lagopus. The sequence goes on along the minus strand of NC_054840.1, from coordinate 15,584,175 downwards.
GCCAAGACGTAATTTATTCATGTGAAACAAAAATACTCCTAGGAAAATCTATAGGGTTTTTAAAAAAAATTTATCCTAATGTTTTAGATTTACATTCTCAAAAAAAAAAAAAAAACATTAAAATGACATCACAGGAATAGCTATATCACCCTTGGAGGTTTATCTCCCCATGCCTCAGGGCGTTTTTACAAAAATGGTGACAAATATCAACAGTTGTTGGTGCAGGCGAGGTACCACTTGTACACTGCATATCCCAACAAGCCTGTGACCAAATAGTCACAAAGGACCTCTTTTTCGTAGCGTCAAGTTATTTTACGGGCTCTTGAAAATATCAGCCAACAACGGCGATGACAGAGCAAACATTCACGCGCACTTTTGACTTAGTAAAAGTTAACTTGAGGACCAGAACCATCCATGGCAGTGAAAGATTTTGCCAGACTAAAATGATAAACACCGACTGAGGTTATTCCCACCAGCACGTCAGTACATCTCTCAGTCCTGCCACGGAGTGTTGTGGGACCCTGGGTCGGTGTGTGCCAGCGCCTCTGAGCCGCGGTTTCACCTGTAAAATGGGCACGGTCCCTGACGGGCTTCCTTCCCCCTCCGAGGTGGAGGGCAAATCCCCCCGAGCCTCCTCCGAAGGCGCCTCCACCGGAGCCCGCGCGAGGGCCGAGTCCCGCTCGTGTCCCCCTCAGCCCCACGCCGGGCCCGCCTGCTCACAGAAAGCGGCTCCACAGCCGAGGGAGGAAAACGGCGGCCCGCGCACTCCTCACACCCGGACGAGCCGGCACAGGCGCAGGACCCAGGCCGCCCCCTCCGTCCCCGCGCACACCCGGCATCCCAGCCGGCGCTTACGGGCGAAGAAGAGGGGCCCACAGACGCCTTCTCCGACCCGAGGAGACGCTCCTTAGACTCACCGCGGGGACTCCGAGACCGCCCTCCTCCACAGCCCGAAACAGCTCTACGGCCTCCGCACGCCGCGTCCCGGGGATGCTTGGCGTCCCCGCCCTCCTCCGCCCCGAGGGAGTTCAGGTGCCCAGACGGGGCGGGGCCTCGCGGAGCCCCACGGCGCAGGCGCGGTCTCCGCGCAACATTCAACTGCGCGGCGTCCGCCAATGGGAGAGAGCGCGGGGCAGCCGTTCAAAAGTAAACGGCCGGCGGCGCCTGCGGGGGCGGGGGCGGAAGGGCGGGGCGGGGCGGGGCTCCAGGCCAGGCCGGAGGGGGGGGGGCAGCGTCCTGCACCTGCGCACTAGCCGCCGGCCGCCTCTCGGAGGCGCGGGGGGCGCGCGGCCCGAGGTGCTTCCGGAAGCCGCGGCGTTCGGGTGGGCGGCCCCCGGGCGAGCGAGCCGGGTGGGCCTGGCGGCGGCCGACGACCCCCCCAGGAGCCTTCCGCAGCCTGATTTTCTTCTTGGCGCGCAGCCGGCAGGTGCGGGTTCCTACCGTTACCTCACAGGTTCCGCCGCGGGACGTCTCCGCCGGCCCCGAGGGCACACGCACCCCGGCGGCGCGCGCGTCCTCCCCGACTCCGAGTTTCCTCGTGGGGGCGAAACGTGGACGCCTGGACCGGCCAGAGTACGTGACGGGGTGCAGGGGAGGGGGCCTCCGTTCTCTACAGTTTGGGGGAACGTCCTCTGTGGCAGCTGCTGGGACCTCAGGCCCCTTCAGGAGCATCCCTCTCCTCTCCCTCCTTTTCCAACCTGAAATGATCACCTAGAGATGACCCCTGTTGCTCAAATTCCTGAGTTCTGATTCAATCTCTTCACCCTGTTTTTCACCTAGTTAAACCCCCTAGAATCAGAAAACAGTTCAGTTTTCCTTTTCCCTTTTTTTTTTTTTTTTCTTGAGAAACTTTATCCAGCTGTATCAAGATTCCTCACAGTTTCCATCTCTTACCTATACTGGAAAATCCTTTAACGCTGTGCTAAATAGAACTGCGCCTTGGTATGCGGGATATTGCCAGTTCCTTCAGGTACTAGTCTGCTGCAGTAAATTATAAAAAAATAATAAACGTGGGGATCCCTGGGTGGCGCAGCGGTTTAGCGCCTGCCTTTGACCCAGGATCGAATCCCACATCGGGCTCCCAGTGCATGGAGCCTGCTTCTCCCTCTGCCTGTGTCTCCGCCTCTATCTCTCTCTGTGTGACTATCATAAATAAATAAATAAATAAAAATTAAAAATAGTAATAATAATAAACGTGACGTGAAACAAGGTAATATCAGAGAGTCCTCAGTCCATTTCAGATGTCCTCACCAATTCAAGTTACTGAAAACCTTGCTTAGAATTTGTGGATTCTGTCGATATCCCAAGATTCCCGCTGTGACATGATGGTACAGATCCATTTCAGCTTTCTTATGCGTATACATTTTCTTAAACATTGGATTCATCCTGATAGATTTTTAATTTCCTCTCAAAGTAATACGGATATCTTTCCATGGCAGTAAGTGCACTATATCTATCTAATAATTATTCCCTTAAAAAAAAAAAAGTGAACCAGTGATGTTACTATGGATATTGGGTGATTGTGAAGTATCTGTGTAGATTCCTCACTTGTAATCAGCGTACTGTTGCAGGACCTGTGGAATGCAAAGGCCCAGAAAGAATTTTTGAGACATTGTGTGGTACAGCTTCCGAAGTTTATTTAAGTAGTACAGGGACAGGACCTGTGGGCAAAAAAGAGCTGCACTTTTTTTTTAAGAGCTGCACTTCTGCTGTATGAAGTTGGTAGTTAATATGCTTAGTGTGCCCAAGGAGGGGGTGAAGGGGGGGATATGCGGGGAGTATGAGATCATAAATGTTTTGAGTTTCTACTCATAAAACCACTTTCCTGGGACACCTGGGTGGCTCAGCGGTTGAGCATCTGCCTTCTGCTCAGGGAGGGATCCTGGGATCGAGTCCCGCATCAGGCTCCCTGCAGGGACCCTGCTTCTCCCTCTGCCTATGTCTCTACCTCTCTCTGTGTGTCTCTCATGAATAAATAAATAAAATATTTAAAAAAAAAAAAAAACTTCCTGAGGTTTTTTTGGGCACCAGCAGCTGGCTCAGAAAAGCGTGTGGTTCTTGATCTTGGGGTCATTTGGGGACACACCAACAATATAAGAAAACTGTCATTTTAACAGAGAAAAGCAGAATTTCAATCTTATACCAGTGTACTTTAAAAATCCATTCATTTCAACTTTAGTCCTAACCACATATAAAATTATTTTCTAAAAATTTCCCTTCACAAATCTACAACTTTCTTTTCATTCAGATTTTGTCCTAAGCCTTTTCTCTCCAAATAACCAGCCTCATTTTAGGGCCAAATTACTTTCTTTTTCCCTCAACAAAATGTATTCCCATTCCTGGTATCTTTCTTATTAAAAACATCTTTTCGGGGGATCCCTGGGTGGCTCAGCGGTTTGGCGCCTGCCTTTGGCCCAGGGCGTGATCCTGGAGTCCTGGGATCAAGTCCGGCATTGGGCTCCAGGCATGGAGCCTGCTTCTCCCTCTGCCTGTGACTCTGTCTCTGCCTCTCTCTCTCTCTCTCTCTCTCTCTCTCTCTCTCTCTCTGTCATAAATAAATAAATAAATCTTTAACAATAAATAAAAACATCTTTTCTCGCATACAGAATTCCTTCCCTAATTTCCATCAGTCTTCATTACATTTAGCAGAGTTTTAACTCTTAGCAACCTTAATCTCGAGTGAAAAATTAAGTAGTAATCAATTGTGAACTGTTACACCAGAATTCTTTAGATCTGAAATTTATATTTCAGAGTTTCAAAAGACATGTTTTTTCATACTATAATTTTTCAATAAAGCAGAAAGCATGATTACCAATAACCCCAAGTATCCTCAGTCTCTAAAATAAGCCAAAAGCAGATGAACCTAGGTTCAGTAATCAATGATTTAGTATACTATCTTATTTGGAAAAGACTTAGATATCCAATAAGTTTAACCCAATTTGTCACCTAATTTAGAGGAACTTTAAAGGTTCAGGTTACAAAGATTTTAAAAGCTTTTTTAACTTTAAAACAAAGTTACCCATGAGAACTTTTAGACAGACAAAATTAACCATCATATTGAGCCATCTTTTGCTGACAAATTGCAACAGATAACATGAGCTTATTTGACCTTTAGTAAGCTTTGGTAGAATAAAAGTTTTAATGCTACTAACTCAAAACACATGTCGTCTTTTTTTTTTTTTTTTTTTTAAGTAGGCTCCCTGCCCAGCATGAAACCCAGTGCAGGGCTTAAACTCACAACCCTGAGATTAAGACCTGAAATGAGAACAAAAGTTAGATGCTTAACCCACTGAGCCACCCAAGCACCCCCAGACATCTCTATCTTAATTAAACTAACAAATTAAAAAATAAAAATAAAAAATAAAAATAAACTAACAAATTAGTCTAAATACCAAATATGTTGCACCTGGGTCCACTTTAAAGTTCATCAAGTTGTTCCCCACTGCCAATTTTTACCTGGGGAGCCGTAGGGATATGAAGTGTGCAGTTTCAGTCCAGGGAGAGATGCTCTTTGCTCCTTTGCTGGCAAAGGGTAGGAGGAGAAGGATCCAATAGCACCAGAGGCATGGAGGCCAGGCATTATTACAAAAGAAGATGAGGCACTTTCTTCCTTCAATCCTGTTGTCCAAATTGACTCCAGTGTGTTAGGAGACAGGCCAAAGGGGAATCCTCTGGGTTTGAGGATGTTGATTCCTTAGTCAATTCCTACAAAACTAGGAGAGTACATTAACTAACTAGGAGCCCATTACCAAAATCCCCCTCAGCTCCTGATGGTATCCCATCAAGAATACTGCTAGTTTCCGGGATTCCAAGTGGCAGGAGATGTCCTTCTTTCTCAACAACTCTGATACCTTTGTAATACCTGAGAAGGGGTGTCGACCTCCCTTTGCTCCCCCACTGCATCCCATGCTACAATAGATGCTGGTAAATGGACTGAAACACCATAGAGATTAGGGCTGCCTCTTTCCATTTTGGGGGTTCTATATGTTTGGTGACCAAGAATCATACCCTTTGTAAGCTTGGGTCTAGTATTAATGGATGGGGTAGAGGCCCTAGCCTTGGCCAAGAAAGGGCAGCTATTTTATATCATATGAAGCATCATATATCTAAGCTAGAAGTACTTTCAACCAGAGAGCAAGACCAATAATGCCAAACAAACCATAAGACAAATGGGAGACATATTAAAAAAAAGAAGTATGGAACTCCTGTCTAATCCAGGCAACTTTCTCATGGGCTTTAGCCATGATCTAACGCCAAGGGAGTAGTCACCTATTGGTTGAGCGCCCCACCTGGGTAATAGCTCCAGCTGTGCTTTCCTTTTGGGAACCACACAGTTAGCCATATCTTGGATTTCATGCTCAGTGAGGGATCATGCCAGGATACTTAGGAGGTAACCTTACACAGGAGTCTTAGAATGACCATCCTAATAACATTATGTGGCCATCCCATGCCTGAAGAGAATATATGCAGCAAAAGAACAGGAAAAATAAGGAGAATCTGATTTCTTAGCTCAACACTGTTATGGCTGAGGTAATAGTGTCCAGTCAAGCATCAGGAGTCCACCCCTCCCTGTAGTGTAGCCACTGGCAAGAGGTTCTCTCTTGAGCACTCAGGCAGGACATGTTCGAAGGTTCATACTATTCAGGTCATCTCTGAAAAAGAAAAAGAACAGATAAGAAACAAAGACCAGGAGTAAAGAAGACTTACCAAGTCACTGACTCAGTTCACTCCATTGTCCCCATACGGGTCCCCATACGGGCCACCAAAAATGTGGGATTATGGAGCACAATGGCCAAGAAAGATTTATTGAAACATTGTATGGTACAACTTAGAAAGTTTATCTAAGTAGTATGGGGACAGGACCCACAGCTCTAGGTCAGCATACTGGGCTAAAGGTGAACATTTTTCTGCTTCTATTTCCCATCAGTAACACTCTGGTAGAGGATGTTGGTAATGGGGGAGGCATGCAGTGCAGAAAATAAATGAGAAATCTCTGTACCTTTCCTTCAATGTTGCTGTGAACCTAAACTTTAAAAAAAAAAAAAAGGTCTTTACAAATTTTTAAAACTTTTTAGTATAATTGCTTCCAGAATTAGTTGATACGGCTGAATAATGCTTTGAGCTATTATATTTTCTACCTGTGTCTTCTCCTCTACCTTCTTACCTGAACACAGTTCTGTAGCAAGATAGGTGAAGTAGCTCTCACGAGATTTAACTGGCTTCTGTTTTCCAAAAAGCCTCAGCCCACTGAGGAAAAGAATATATAAGGGAAAAGGCTGAATGTTTGGGAGAGGCAGAAGGAGAGAAGTCTGATAGCCACTTCAGACTAGAGATTTCAGCTCCTAGTGGAGGAAACCATCACACCTAACAGGAAGGGCTGCATCGGTTTCTAGTGGGAGACTGGCTTCGAGGCCAACTCCGTCATGGCCTTTTGTGACCCAGCATGACCAGGAAGTGGCAGAGAGCTTCCGGAGCCTACACAAAGAGTGGCAGCCTCAGCAGTGACAGTCAACTTGCCCCTACTTGGGTTTGTGGGCTGTGATTCGGCACTCTACAGAAGATAGTGTTGGCCTGGAAAGGTCGGACGGAAGACAACATCCAGATGCAGGAGTACACACTTAAAATCCATAAGCTTGGGCAGCCCAGGTGGCAGCAGTTTAGCGCCACCTTCAGCCCAGGGCCTGATCCTGGAGACCTGGGATCGAGTCCCATGTCAGGCTCCCTGCATAGAGCCTTTTTCTCCCTCTGCCTGTGTCTCTGCCTCTCTCTCTCTCTCTCTCCCCTTCATGAATAAATAAATATTTTTTTAAAAATCCATAAACTTAAAAATCTGAGGTGCTCAGGTGCTCGGCTACCCCCAAAGAGGAAGGGAGAGGGGAACATCAGCTGCTTTGTGGCTCTGTCTATATACTGGAGCCAGTATATAGAATATCAAACAAGGAAAAGGGAAAAGGAAAAGAAAAAAAGATGATAAACTTTGGTAGTTATTAACAGATTATATGAAGAGGAGGCAATAAAACATGAATTTTATGGCAATCTCTGGTGCTCGGGTCAGACTACCTGCTTACACATTCTCTGGCTCCAACACCAGAAGAGAAGGCCTGAGTCACAGAGAAGAGCCTCTAGGCAAGCTAAAACACTTGCTGGTTTGGGGGTTGAATAGCTACAGACCTCAACAGCCTCTGTTGTCTCCCATCACATTGTCCTCATCGGAATTATAATACAGACAACCTGTGATTTTCCAAAGCTGGAAGACACCTGTGGCTCATTTCTAGGACTTCAAAGAAAACACAGCAGCAACAGCTCCCGTGATTACAGTCCCAGTGCATTGAGGACAATGAGCCAGGAGGATTTCCTAATATTTCGTAGAAGTTCATTTCAGCTGCAAAAAAGCACCTAACTATATGATAGAGTAGAGCTCACAGACTCAGAGGAAATCTAGAAAAACCTCTACCCACCATGTTGCCTTAATGCTGAATTTGAGCCCAAATTTGATATTACTACCTAAAAATATATAAGCTACGCAATTTCATTTTGGGGTGGGGGGAGGACAGAGCTAGAGGGAGAAGGAGACTCCCCGCTGAGCAGGGTGTCAGCTGTGGGACTCGACCCCTGGACCCTGAGCCAAAGGCAGATGCCTAACCAATTAATCCATCCAAGCTCCCCAAGATCTCCTTTTTATGGCTGAATAATATTCCATTATATATATATTGCTATATCTCACAACTTCTTTATCCATTATCCATCAGTGGATATTTAGTTTGCAGCCATATCCTGGCTACTGTAAATAATGCTGCAGTGAACGGGCTTTGGTGGTCCTTGTGTCATTTCCCACTCACCTCCCCACCTGGTCTCCTGGGTGTTGTCACCAGACCTGAACCCGCGAGAGGACAGGGAACCCAGTGCCCTTCCCGCCGGCCTCTCGTGGCCTCTCTGCCTCCCTGTCTCCTGTCTCCTCTCTCCCTTGGGCTCTGATGAAAAATTGCTGACTGTAGGAGTTTAGTTCTTAGAACCGTAGACGATTTCAGTTCTAGGAAAATAAAACCCGTTGATTACTAAAAAAACAAAAACAAAAACAAAACAAAACCTGAACTAAGTCATTCATTCTCTCACTTAATCCTCACAACCACCCTATAAAAGAGTTACTATTTTTTAAACTTTTAAATGAAGCATAAAAAAAAAAAAAAAAAAACAGTGTCAGGGCACCTGGGTGGCTCAGTGGTTGAGCGTCTGCCTTCAGCTCAGGGCATGATCCCAGGGTCCTGGGATTGAGTTTTGCATCGGGCTTCCCTCAGGGGCCTGCTTCTCCCTCTGCTTTTGTCTCTTCCTTTCTCTCTGTGTCTCTCATGAATAAATAAAACCTTTAAAAAAATCTCTATTTTTATCCTTATTTTACAAAGGAAGGAACTAAACACTAGCAAGTTTAAATAACTCTCTCAAACCAATGGGGTTTTCTGATTCCAAAGCAGGTGTCTCCACTGCTGGGCTGTGTGCTTTCATTGTCTTTCTCACCTTCTGTATTAGCTTCCTAGGGTTGCCATAAAAAATTACCATAAATTTGATGACTTGAAACAGCAGAAATTTATTCTCTCAAAGCTTGGGAAGACAAAAGTCCAAAACCAGGGTGATGGCAGGGTTGCATTCCCTGCGAAGTCTCTAGGAGAACCTGTCCTTGACCTTTCAGCTCCTGGTGGATCCAGGGCTTCCTCAGCTTGTGGCTGTGTGACTCCTGCTACAGCCTCTGCTTTACATGGCCTTGTCCCCTGTGTGTCTGTCTTCTCTTTTTCTGTCTCACATAAGGACACTTGTCATTGGATTTAGGGTCAACCTGAGTAATTCAGGAAGATATTATCTCAAGATTCTTATTTACACCTGCAAAGACCCTTTTTCTGAATGTGGTCACATTTCACAGGTTCCGAGACACATCTTTTGGATGACCACCATTTAATCCACCACGTCTTTCTAATACAATCCCTGAACAAAAAAAAAAAAAACAAAAAAAAAAATCGGTGGCATGGTCCATAAAGCAACCGACTCCTTCAGTCTCAGGGTCATGGGATTGAGTCCTGAGTTGGGCTCAGTCTGCTTGGGATTCTCTTTCTCTGTCTTCCCCTCTGCCTCCCCTCCCCCTCCACCCAGTGCTCTCTCTTAAGTAAATAAATAAATCTTTAAAAAGAAAAAAAAAGATCCCTGAACATTGTTCTTGTCACATAGACAGTGTTAAGGGCTTCACAGACTTATGAAAAAGTAGATAATGAATCCCAGACATCTCACTTTCAGCAGAATATGCTGAGGCCCAAAACAGAGGTGCTTTGGTCAAGGCGACACAGTAAGTTCACAGCAGATTCAAGGCCACACTTAAACTTCCTGATGCTGTATCCAAAGGCCATTTCACATCATGAGAGGATGATTAATATATATCACTGTATGATTAAAAATGTTTTCATTTGTCAAACAGTCACAATTAGAAACAATAATGTCTTTGTGTGGCAAATTTCTCTCAGATCTCAGGCCCAGGAAGGTTTTTTTCTTCCCCAGCTAGACTACAGTACACATACCTGTGAAAGCTACGTAATTATCTCTATCGCTGGCTGGCTGCTAAAGTACTAGATTTGAATCTCAGAATCTGACCAATTTCCTTCTCCCAGGCCAAATAAATTACTTTTCCTCAGATGACCTTTGTATTAAAATTTTGAGTTACAGCTTCAAAATACAAGATACCAAATACCAAAGTGAACCAGGAGGCAGACCAGTGTCTGCCTAGAGAATAGGAGGATGCAGCCTAGAGAATAGTGTGGGGGGAGCTTTGAGAACTGGTAGGGGGTGTTAAGCTCTCACCTCTGGAGCAGGTATGCAGGGCTGGGAGAGAATTCATGACGGCTCCTTTTGTAAAGGTTTATGGGGGTGCCTTCAATACTGCCTCTCTCCCCCAGGGTCTGCCCCTCACCTCAAGGCTGCTGAGAAGAGCTCAGCTCGCCTGCCCTGCCCAGAGGGATGGCGTGGCCTGGCATTTACCAAGTCCCATGGAAATCTAAGAGGGGACTGCCAGCATGAGAATTGGCCTGCACTCTCAGAGTTGGGGGGTGCTGCAGAAGCACGTGTATCCCCAAGGATCAGATGAGCCAGGACAGGGTGGACTAAGGTCCTGCCCACTATGCCAACAGGCCTCTGATCGAAATGCTGGAAGTATCCTAACACTCTAAAGGCTGCAGAAAGAGTAAACAAGGAGCTGGAGGGGAGCACATCCCCTGGTCCAAGCAAACTGCAGGTTAGAAGTCCCCAAGGATAGGGACACCTGGGTGGCTCAGTGGTTGAGTGTCTGCTTTGGCTCAGGGCGTGATCCCGGGGTTCTGGGATAGTCCCACATCGGCTCCTTGCATGGAGGCTGCTTTTCCTCCCTCTGCCTGTGTCTCTGCCTCTCTCTGTGTCTCTCATGAATAAATAAATAAAATCTTTAAAAAAAAAAAAAGAGAGAGAGAGAGAAGTACCCAAGACTAGATGCCAAGGAACCCAGGAAAGAACGCCAAAGAGCTCCAAAGAGCTGCAGAAGAGCCTCCTGAAAAACAAGTCAGCTTCACACATCACATGATCTCCCAGGCCCAGAGAATTCTAACTGGGCTTCCAGAACTTTCCCTCCCCTCCACCCTCTGTCCTAAGGCAGGAGAGATTAGAGACAGTGGGTAGCTTGGGGTGGGTGGGGTGGGTGGAGGGGAGGTAGTTTAGAAAGAAGCCAGCCCTGTACTTGCCCCAGGAATCAGCAACCAACCCCCCTAGAGCAGGCCTTATCCGAGGGAGAGGGAGTAGCTTATAGTCTCAAGGGAAGTTGAAGCTTAGACAATGGGACTAATTTCTGAAAGGAGACTGTGTTTTGCAATTTAAAGGGGCCTCAGGACTTTGTGTACCAAACTGTGTGTATAGCCAACCAAAAAAGCCAGGCCTGTTGGCATTTTCAATCCAAGATCTTGGAAAGAACTTTCCTCACAGTTATTTATTTTAAAGGGCCCTTCCTCAAAGAACAGAATTTTAAAGTTGCTATGTAGTTGATAGGTTCCTGTTCAAATTATCACTCACATTGCGTTGAAAACAAAAGTCACCATCTCCACCACCTATCCATGAACAATTGGAGATCTATTATTCTTAAACAAAAAGATGTTTGTTACAGTAGGACAATGTTGGCAGAGATGGGTCCCAGCTCGTGATGACTTCAACAGCCTGCCCCGTTCACTGGAGGACCTTGCCTCCCTGGTTTCACTGGACCTCGAGCCAGGAGACTCAAGGAACAAAACACAATCGACTCACTTTTGCATAGAGAGCAACTTAGCCATATCTTATTATATAAGCTTCTGACTTCCATACTCACAGGGTCAAATGTTTCCTACAAGGAGGGATAAAATGTTCCTTCTCTAAAACTAATTCCGGCATCAACTGAAGAGACACCATGGTTTTCATCCTGTTCCCACTCGATGGCAAGCAAAAGTGAGTCATGCATTTATAAAAAATAACCTACTGTGTTATGTGCATTTGTGCACATAACCTACTGTGTTGTGTGCATTTATAAAGATAACTGTAATTTTTCCCAAAATTACATAGCTGTCAAAACCATGAAACTCATATATGGTGAGGCCATAATTGACTGCAGTTCAGCATTTTGTTTCCTAACAGTTCTCAGAGAATTAGAAACTTCATATTCATGCACAACTTCTGAATTTCTGTTCATACAGCCTACTCTATCCAGCTACAGGATTCACAAAAGGTAGTATTGCCAGATTAACGATCAGGTTACCAACAATGATTAGCTCACATTTCCAAAAGAACAAAGATCTGGATCTCATAAAACTGGGAAGCTTTCTGGTATTTAAAACTATTCACCTGAAGAATGTTCTGCTAAATAAGTCAGAGATGATTGACAGGATTATTTTTATAACTCAAATGATCTCAGCTTATAAAGAATTATGTGTTATTTGCAGTTGACAAGTTGGTTACCACGGGGGAAAAAACTACCTCCTGGAACTACTCCTAACTCTGGTTGTAATACCCCAGAATGTTTCAAATTCCCTCAGTAGTTATTAGAACATTTCAAAATATTTTCTCAGAAAAATCTTTTTTACTTCAGTTTTTAAAATACGTATGGAAAAGTTGTAACCATACAGTAAGTTGTAGGATGTAACTTTTTAACAATCCACACTGCATTTCAGATCAGTGCAATGCCTCTAGGTGGTAAGACATGGGGGGACTGGAAAGATTATATTATTGGTCAAAGCATCTGTGGAATAATTCTTCAGAAACTATCTTTAAAGTTATTGTATGAACCAGACTAAAACCCAAAAACAAGCAGAATTGAAATAGGCACATTATTTCATTGGTCTATCTTATATATATATTTTTAAGATTTTATTTATTTATGCATGAAAGACACAGAGAGAGAGAGAGAGAGGCAGAGACACAGGCAAAGTAAGAAGCAAACTCCCTGTGGGGAGCCTGATTCGAGACTCGATCCCAGGACCCCAGGATCACGCCCTGAGCCAAAGGCAGCTGCTCAACCACTGAGCCACCCAGGCGTCCCTATCTTATATTTCTTTTTAAAAAGAATTGAACAAAGGGAAACTAGCCCTATCGGACCTTACGGCATACTAAACAACCTCTATATTAAAAGAACGAGTTACTGATACAAAAATAGATAAACAGACTAGTGGGATAAACCAGAGGTGACAGGAATGCAGATCCCTTTGGAGCAGAATGTGGCAATACCTAACAAGACTACATAAGCACTTCTGTTTTGATCTAGTAGTCCTAGGAATTTACTCCAAGAGACACCTCCAACAATATAAAAATTCATACGCACAAGGCTATATGTCACAGCACATTTGCAGCTGTTGGTGTTTGCAAGACCCTAGAAACCACCTCAATGCCTATTCACAGGAGAGTGCTTGAATAGCCAAAGGTGGGCCTCTCTCGGGGCCCTACTCAGTCCTATACAAGGAGAGGAAGCTCTTTACGAGCCTGGTACGCAGTGCATTCCAGGATATGCCACCACGTAGAAAGAGCAGAGTTCAGAAGAATATCTACAGCACACTACTTTTCAGGAAAGAAGGAAAAGGATCTAGGAAGAGACCTGTCTCTTCTCAGCTGTGCCCAGAGAACACCAGAAGTGTAGTTCAGAAGCTAGGCCGCAGGTCATCCACGGGGCAAGGGTGAGGAAGGAGGAAGAGAGTGGGGGATGGCAAATGCAGGCCAAGCCCTGTTTCTCCAAGGATGCCTTGCTTTGTAGTTGTGATGCTTGCACTGCCAATGTAGAGTTTTAAAAATACATTTACAGGGGTGCCCAGGTGGCCCAATGGGTTAAGTGTCAGCTCTTGGTTTTGGCTCAGGTCATGGTGTCAGGGTGGTGGGATGGGGCCGCATCAGGCTCCGAGCTCAGCAGGGAACCTGCTTGGGAGTCTCTCTCTCTCTCCCTCTCCTTCAGCCCCTCCCCCACCATGCTCTCTTTCTCTCTAAAATAAATAAAACACCTCCAAAAGGGATCCCTAGGTGGCGCAGCGGTTTGGCGCCTGCCTTTGGCCCAGGGTGCGATCCTGGAGACCCAGGATCGAATCCCATGTCGAGCTCCCGGTGCATGGAGCCTGCTTCTCCCTCTGCCTATGTCTCTGCCTCTCTCTCTCTCTCTCTCTGTGTGTGTGACTATCATAAATTAAAACAAAATAAAAATAAAGAAAGAAAGAAAGAAAGAATGTTAAAAAAAAAACACCTCCAAAAAATACACGTACATAAAACATATCTTACAAATGCCATGGAAATAACAGTGATTCTTGAAAGAAAGCTAGTCACTCTATGAATGAGACAATGTCTGGACTTCTGATAAAGAAATGAGATAACGGAACCAATTTTGTTACTTACAAGAGAATGTTGAAAATTTCAATTTGAAGGAGTTGGAAATACAAAGAGCAAATTCGGCACAGTCCCTGCTTGAACTGGGCTTATATGCACTAACTGTCTCATGGCAGAACCATGTTAATTAGCAGTTTGGAATGTTACTGAAATGTTCCCATCCCTGCTAGCAACCAGCCCTGACCTGTGCATGGATGAGCTGAAGTCCTCGCAGGTGCGGGGGTTGTGGGGGAACCGCCTCGGAGAAGGGCTGTCTGTGTGCCCACACAGCCCCAGTCATCACAGGTTTCTGTCAGAAGCTTATTAAAAGAAACTTGTTACAAAACAGGTTAGTTCAGTTCAATTCCAAATACACACTCGCAAGGTGCTCACCTGTATCTGCTGAGTATCAACATGGTAAAGGTAAACTTTGTTTCATCTTTTCTTGATAAAGCTGTTTTACCCTTTTTCCCTTTTCAAGTGAGAAAATCTCCAGGATCATGAGATGACTGGAGACCTAGGTATGATATAAAATCTGCTTTCTGACAATATTTCTGATTATAAAAATAATGAAACATCTTATTTAAAAAAAAAAAAAGCATGGGTGCGGAAGTGCAGTAGAAAATGTAATAATCCTACCCTTCCGAGTAACCACTGTTAATGGTATGTATGATATGTATAGAAATCTCCTCACTTGTGGACATTCACCAATAAGGCAAAAAGTTAACTCAGGATAGAAAACTCATTGCCTCTCCCAGTCACCAAAGGATGCAGTTAGTGGAGACTTGCATAGTAATGTCACTTTGGACTTAATGAACACGTGGCCTTATTAAAAGTTTTAAAATCCTTTCCTGTTATAAGTCGAGCAGACTCTGTGTTTTCTATGTATCTCTCTGTATTCTATGCATTTGCTGACATTGGATGTTGCGAAATTATTAGCCTTTATCACCTCTTTCTCATGAATGTATAATGTTCTCTTCTTCCAGAAGCTTTCTTTCTCCCCAGCAAGTACTTCTTCCTAGAATACATGCAGTATATAGATCAGCTGAGGTACTAATCACTCCCCCGTCCCTTGAATTTTATTTATTTGCTTATTTATTTATTTATTTATTTATCCCTTGGATTTCAAAGTGCAATTCGTTTAAACTGCCTTCCATCTTCAGTTTCCAACACCTGGGAAAATTCTCAGGGGTTTCTCAAGACTTCTGAAAACTTCCCTGGATTTAGCTTGAAGTCCCCTTGGCCCCGCACGTGATGTCTCTATGTCACCTCCCATGTCATCCCAGAAGGCGGAGCTCAACCGCATTTCCAGTTTCCACGAGAAATTTCTTCCCACAAAGCAGGTTGTGGGGAAGTCCTTCCCAGAGTCTGGAGGACAGCCTGCCACAGGTCCTAGCATTCCACCACCCGCCCAGCCTCCCTCCGCCCTCCTCTTCCCTGGGAGCCCCCTTCCCCTGGCGCCAAAGTCTTCCCCTCAGCTATTCAGGAAATCTCCTCTTTCTTGGGAGCCAATGGTTCCCAAAATTTGGAAAAGCCAGATTCTTCCCTTCAAGCTCTTAAACAGAGCTCGGTGCTTTTCAAGCCACTAGAGGATGGTCCTGAAGCTGCACCCCTCCGCCCCCCACCGCCCACTGGCCTGTGGGCCCCGCCAGTCAGTGGCCCTCAGTGGAAGTGAGGCCCGGTCTCCAACCCTGTGCCCCGTAGACCCCAGAGTCTCCCAGGTCCCTCATTATCCGGGCCTACAGCTTCTACCTGAACCTCTCAGGGTCGCCAGCACCACCCAGAAATGTGCTAGAAATGCAAACTCTCAGGCCCTACCCCAGATCTATCACATCAGAAGCTAGGAGAAGGGGCTACTAGTTTGTTTTTAACAAGCCCTCCAGGGGTTTTGATGCATGCTGAAGTTGAAGACTTCCGGCATTCACATCCAGGGTTTAAACCTACTCCTTATGGGCTTGTCAAGTTATTTTGTGAATGAAGGAGCACCCCCCTGCCCCAGGCATTTTCACACCAGCTACTGAGACAGGAAGTACGTCCCTCTCTCACTATATTTCATATCCATTATAATACATCTGCTTCTTGCTTTTCTCACTCTTCCTCTCTGATGGGACACTTTTCCTGCCTTGTGAGGGGACACAGAGGTGGAACCCGAGATGGAGCCTTCCCTTTGACCACAGCCTGATTCACCGAGTCACCAAGCCACTCCAGGGTAACCTGAGTGGGTCCAGCCTGTGGGTGTCTGAAAGGTAGAGGATTCACAATGGGACACTTAGGTCCTCATGTGTAAGACCGTGTGAGTGTAAGATGTGCATTGAATTAACTAGCAAACACCAAACTCTAAGATGAGAGGTTGAAAGGCTAATATAAATTAGGAGCACTCCCACTAGCTAACAGGTAATTAACTTAAAGGCTTTGAGTTATTTGGGGGGAGCAGAGGAGATACAGGAAGTGAAGAGTACCCAGTCCCTACTCACTCTGCCCTGCAAGCTTATTTATGGACCAGGTCAGAAAGAAATTCTCCCAAGAGAGGGGAGGGAGGCCTACAGCTTCTACCTGAACCTCTCAGGGTCTCCATTTTCTTCATCTTTCTCCATCTCTTCCATACACCCAAACGACAATGTCTTTTCCTTGAGATATAACTCACAAATAATATTGTGTAAGTGTAAGGTGTATAAAGTGATGACTTGACACGTATATATTGCAAAATGATTATTGCAAAAAGGCTTAGTTAACAACATACATCACCTTACATAGTACTTTTTATTTTTCCTTTTTCAGACAAAAAAAAAAAAAAGTTAATATCATCCATGCATATTGAGAATACAAATGAATTCCAGAGGATGGGGGTTATTTACAGCCCACATGCAAGCTCTGGCCTCATTTTATACCTTTAAGCATCTCTATCTTCTAGAAAGGCCCTCAGTTTTGCTTTCAGGATGCCACATGCTTTGATCTAACTCCTTCTCCCTGGCTATGTCTTCTCTTTTGGGAATCCTTTTCTATGCCTGTGTCTACATATTGATGTTCCTTTCTTGGGTCCCACTTCCCTTTCACTCCACATATTTCTCTCTGCTAACCACATTTATTGTCACAGCTTCAGTTACCATGGGTAGGCTGAGGATTGGCTAATCTACAGCTTTAGTCTAGACTCCCATGTCTGCCCTAGAGCCCCATATTTTCCTGCTCATTGGACATCTATCTCTTCTTGGATGTCTTCCGGATATCTTATCATCAGTCCTAACTCACAGCCCTACCCCATATCCTAACTCTTTACCTACATTCCCCATCTCTGCAAATGGCACCATCACCCAACACCTTGACCTCTACTCCTCACTTTACAAACCAGTGAACTACAAAGTCAAGAGTCAAATCCTGACCTCATGATTCAGGTCAATATGATTCCCTCTGGGATATCCTATGTAATGGGACTCCCCACCTAGAATTTTGCTCTCCTCCTCTCCACACAGGCAGAGGGAGAAGCAGGTTCCATGCAGAGAGCCTGACGTGGGACTCATCCAGGGTCTCCAGGATCACGCCCTGGGCTGCAGGCAGCGCTAAACCGCTGCGCCACCGGGGCTGCCCTCCAATCTGTTTCTTATCATAGGACTCACAGAAAATGACAACTTTTGTACAACACACTGGGATACCCATTTGAGGATTCTGAAAGAAGCCACTAGGTTTTGCCTGTTATCTCAGAGGCTAAGGGGTTCATAATCTGGGCTCTCTTCAAAGCCATTCACACCACCCTGGGAGCCTCTGGACTAATTCCTTCACCCTGCTGCAGTAGAGGGGCTTTCCAATGCACAGACCTTACCAGGTCACTGTTCTCCTTAGACTCCTTCTGTGGCTTCCTGCCAGCTTGCATGGCTCTACAAGGTCTGACCCTGCCTCCCTCACCAGCCTCCTTCCTCCTTCTTGCTTTCTCCTCACATTCCCTTCCTCATGTCCCAGTCACACCAAAATGACTTGCAGTTGTTTCCTAGAGAGGCCTGTGAGCTTCTGCTTCTAGATTTCCCTGCCCTTCCCACAGCAGCCTGTACTCCCCTAAGGCTGGCACTCACTACTGTCCAATATGGAAATTCACAGAGGGCAGAACTCTGACAAGAACCATGTCTGGCATTGAGTGAGAACCCAAACATTTCTTGAAGAGTGAGCAAAGGAATGAGTCAGCTTTTGTGATAAAGCACCAAACCAGGGGGTAGAAACTTGGGTCCCTGGTGTGCCTCCAGCCCACTGACCCACTCCAGATACTCCTGTCTGGGCCTCAGTCTTCTTGCCCATCAAGTGAGAGGACTGGTCTCTGAAATCCTCTTCAGGGTAAAGGCCTGTGTTCCCTGGGGCTCTTTGGATCCCAGCAATTCTACAAAACGTTGTAACTCTTGATCTTTGCAAACAACTGGGGTTAAATTTGTAACAATTGCTACAAATTTCCTCACCAGCAGAAATTGAAAAGTAACTAAATGTAAACCAGTATATTTTTAATAATACCTTTTTTTTTTTAAAGTAGGCTCCATGCCTAGCACAGAGCCCAGCAGGGGGCTTGCACTCATGACCCTGAGATCAAGACCCAAGCTGAGATCAAGAGTCAGATGTTCAACGGATGAGCTATCCAGGTGCCCCAATTTTTAATGATAATTTTTTTGAGTTCCACATTTGGGAAAGATAGCAAACTTGGCTTAACCCTACCACCCTAGGCCCCATTCCTAGTGTTTGGTGTTTGGCTTGAGGAGGTAAGGTCATGACTGTGGAGGAGGGAAGGTTTCATAGTCCCTGTGCCTCCTTTCTTTTGGCTTTCATTCCCTTCTCCCTCCTCCACCTAGTTCACTTGGTTGGAGGAAGGAACAGATACACTGTTTCAAGGCTGACTGTAAAATAAGGTCCAAGTGAAGGAGATGAAGAGCTAAGTAACACAAGGTCTGCAACAGGCTCTTCAGCAAGTCCTTTTAAGATTATATTTTTTCCCAGACTGTAGTCACCAAGCAAAAAGCTTTAGTCATCAGGAGGAAAATGGGTTGCATTCATGCTACACTTTATATGGCGCAGTGACTCCAAATGAAAATGAAGCTAATAAATGACCCAATTCAAGAAGAAAGAAAAGAAAGGTCAATATTTCAAGGGAAGAGAAACTAAGCAACTCTGCCAGTTTATGGGCCTTTCCTCCTGAAATTTGCTTTTAATGTGTTTAAGGCTAAAATCAAGTCTCAAACCATATGAATTGCTCCTATAAGGGTTTCTGCTGGGTGGAAATACTACAGTTGAAAGACCTGGCTAATAAGTGCTAATCAGCATAATATTGGTCATCAAATGCTGAACCATTGAGTTATTGGTTTTTTAAAAATATTTTATTTATTTATTCATGGGAGACACAGAGAGAAAGAGAGAGGTAGAGACATAGGCAGAGCGAGAAGCAGGCTCCATTCAGGGAGCCCGATGTGGGACTCGATCCCGGGACTCCAGGATCACGCCCTGGGCCGAAGGCAGGCGCTGAACCGGTGAGCCACCCAGGGGTCCCACCATTGAGTTATTGTATCTATTATGGGCAGTCTGAGGCCTATGCTACATGTTCTTGTTCATTTATATATTTGTTCTTTGAGAGAAGCTATTGCAATTCTAACCACATACGCATATGCACACACAGCCCCTCTGGAGTATAATCTAAATCTGCATCCTAATGATAGTTTTTATTTCTATAGTTCTTTTATGCTTTTAAAAAATATATACTTATTTCCTTTCGGTGGTGGGGGGCAGCGCATGGGGCGGAGGGAGAAGAGAGTGGGGAATCTCAAGCAGACTCTGCTCAGTGCAGAACCCAACATGGGGCTCAGTCTCACAGTCAGAGATCATGATCTGAGCTGAAACCAAGAGTCGGACACTTAACCAACTGAGCTACCTAGGCGCCCCGAGTTCTTTTACTTTTATAGGCACGTATTATTTTACCTTCATTCACATTTGCTTCTTTAAAATTTTTCTAGGGGCGCCTGGGTGGCTCAGCGGTTGAGTGTCTGCCTTTGGCTCAGGGCGTGATTCTGGAATTCCTGGGATGGAGTCCCGCGTCGGGCTCCCTGCATGGGGCCTGCTTCTCCCTTTGCCTGTATCTGCTTCTCTCTTTCTCTCTGTGTCTCTCATGAATAAATAAATAAAATGTTTAAAATAAATAAATAAAATCTTTAAAAAAATAAAAATTTTTTATTTTTACACCAGATAGAGTAGTTGATAGAACTTGAGATTTGAATGGAGTGATAAGGAAGGAAGTGCAAATTAAAATATGTTCTTGCTTCAGCAGCTTATCATTTTGCATAACGTCCCCTGTAGATAAAATGATTTTTCTTCTGGCTTTACAGTGAGAAGTACCAGGGCTGTTTCGATAGGCCTGCCTCTTGAGAGTGGCTGCTTGCAGGAGAATGGGCCCAGAGCTCTGTTTCTCATGAGGTAGGGTCATCAGTCCCCTGGGTTTCCAGGGGTGGAACTGACTGACCCTAGAAAGAATGGAACAGTGGTTTTGGTCCAGCAGGGGTGAATGCCAGAACACAGCTTCCAATGTGGGGAATGTCCCTCATGGGTCCCACAGAGATGAGCCCTCTGGGTTGGCACCCTGGGAGCTGACCCCAAGTGAGGCCCTTCTTTGGCTAAGCCGAGTGCTGAGGGAAGGAGTGTCCTGCTTCAAAGGATCACTTAGTCTTATGCCCCACCTGGTTCCATGGGGCCAACAGATATTGTCTATAATAATGGAGGACCAGCCTCAAAAAGTGACACTAAATACCAGTGAGACACCATGGCCATAGTGGCCAGCCATACCAAGCAGACATGAGTGCTTTTCTAGCTGAGGGACTGACATCCTTTTAAACATGTCAGGCCCTGAGATTTTTGGCAAATTGGGAGGGCAAAGATTTAGCTCGTCTTCAGATAGAGAGTTCTTTTAAGGTTTCAGGTTCTTCTTGCCTGTCACACTATAAACAATCTATTTGAACAGAAAAACTCTGTGATGACCCTGGCTGTAAGGCTGGAGGTGAGGGTGACATCAGAGAGGAAGCAGTCTGGAGTGACTTTTATCATATACCTCATTTTATCACAGATAAATACCATTCTCTGTTTAAACGGGGAAAAGGACAAGGACTCTGGAGAGAGCCCTGTGGCCACCTGAACCCTAGGGGGGCCAACTGGGGTCAACCAGGGGCCTTCACCTTCTCACCCTTTGGTAAGCTTCTTCATGGATCCGGTGATTAAGCCTCAAGGAAACCACTCACTGTAACAAAGACAGAAACACTGTAAACAGTAAAACTTGCCCTGAATTTCTGCTTGTTCTCTCTTCCTCTACCCTGTTTTGGAGGGGTTAATGGATCAGTTATCATGATTTTGTTTGAAAGTAAGTAATTGTAATAATCATTTTAAAAGACATTTAAAAAAAAATCTCAGCTGGGTTCTCGGTCCTGTAGCTCTGAGGTGACTGTCCTCATGGAATTTAGAGCCTCATGGCAAAATAAGAATAATGCAAGTGTATTTACTAGGAAATGGATTAATTCTACTTATTTTTTCATGTACTGAATACCTACAAATTGCAGGTATAAAAAGATGACTAAAGGTCTATGAAGATAAATAAGAATATGAGTTCTTTGAACCTAGGGAGAAAATTCCCAACTTCCAAATGGGCGTATTTCAGATGTTTTTTTAAAATGTTTGGAAGTCAAAATTTATTGTCCTACACTTGATCTTAACCAAAAGGCCGAGAAGGAATAAAATGTATTTTCCTACAGATGTGGCAAGAACTAGACAAATGAGGAAAGGAACATCATAAAAAAAAAAAAGTGAGTAAGTTTTAGCACTGGTTGGGGTTAACAATTTCCTGTTATGGAATTTGAGAGAAAGAAAGGGAACAATGGAAGGGTGGGAGCCATTCTCAGGGCAGGTCATAAAGCACAGAAGAGCTTGATTACTTCCCAGAATAATGGTTTTGCATGGGGGCCAGGTAGCCAGCTCCTTCATCTGTTGTCACACAAAGGTCTTTTATACCTCAGATTTCTGTCCCTTGGTCATCACTGCATGCACAATCCAAAATCCCTGTTCTAATCTCCAATGTGATTAAACTTGATACTGGATCTCTTCTTTAGTCTCATACATTGCCCAGGAGCTTCATCTATGAACAACCTCCTCCTTTATCTTTGGCACAGTCACTTTCTCCTTTAGGATACAATAGAAATCTCACTTTTATAGAAAGAACCTTTTTGTCTCAGGCTAGAGGAATGTCTCTACCATCATATTTTTTTACTCTACTTAGAGAGAGGTAATCTCTATTTTTGTACATATTGCTTAGGCACTCCTTGTGCTTCTTCTAATCTATATGGCCTCAGAGTGCCCTT
The DNA here is from genome assembly GCF_018345385.1 of Vulpes lagopus. Lineage (NCBI taxonomy): Eukaryota > Metazoa > Chordata > Mammalia > Carnivora > Canidae > Vulpes > Vulpes lagopus. The sequence goes on along the minus strand of NC_054840.1, from coordinate 15,561,958 downwards.
GAAAGCTTTTTTTGCATTCTGGAGCCATTTAAATTAGGTGAGCTTTCAAAGAAGACAGGATTTTTTTAATGGAACCATTATTGTGTTGAATTTTTTTTTCTAAAATTAACTTCATTTCAAAGGCAAGTATTAAAGGTTGTTTAGTGTCTCAAACTATCATTCATTATTTACTTATGATTAAAAATAATCTTTTAGGCTAAATACACTGTGGAGGGAGTGGATAGATTTATCCAAGGCTGCTATGAATAGATAACAATTATTATGAATTATAAGAATAGCATTTAGAAAAACCAATCATGCTAGTCATCACTCTATTTAATGGCAACACATTGGTTTATTTAATAGCTAATGGTTTCTTCATATTCCATCACACAAAAGAATAAAAGCTCATAAGTATATGCAGTGAGTGGATTCCTCATTAAATTGGATCCAAGGTTAATTAGGGACTCACTATGTGTAGTTTTATTTACAGGAAAAAATCAAACGAGTAACTCCATCACTCCTGTCTATCCGTTGTTTGAGAGTATGAAGAAGCTGAAAACTACATAAAGGTTTACAAATGGACTTTAGTTTTAGTAATGAATAGCTGCTGACTTAACTTTGGATAAAACAAATCTTAGTTGGTGCTAAAGGACCAAGGCCAGGGGTTTGACATCTACTCGATGCTCATTACGCAGAGATTTTTTTTTTTTAATAATCATTGTCCCTCTGAATTGTTGCTTCAGAAGTATGTGTCTGTGGTCAAGGGAAGCCAGCAGTGAAAAGCATGAAGGTGACTGAGAGATAAGTCCAAGTATACATCTTCTTGAATGAGTAGCCTTTGATGTCTCCCTACATGAAGAGCAAGTTATTTTGGTTCTTTTCATGTATGTGGAAATCCCATCTCATTTCACAAAGGGTTTAAGGCAAATCACCATCCCTAACCCACAATTTAGAAACTGATTCTTGAGAAATCCATAAATGATGAAGGAAATCATCTATGAAAACAATTTTAAAAGTTGAACTATCTAGTATGTGACTGCCGTGTTCCCCCTTGGATACGATTCCCTCCCTCGAGTGTAGGTGGTACCTGCGATTTGCTTCTAATCAAAAGATTATGGCAAATGGGATGGGATGGCACTCCTGTGATTACATTAGGTTTTTAAGATTCCAACTTGCTAGCAGTCTTGCTCTCGCTCTCCTGCTGGCTTTGAAGAAGCAAGCACCCAGGTTGTGAACTGCCTGTGAAGGGACTCACATGGCAAGGATCTGCAGGTACCTTGTAGGAGGGCTGACAGCTTCAAGGAACTGAAGTCTGCCAACAATCTGTGAGCCTCAAAGTGGACCCTTTCCCAGTCAAACTGCAAAATGAGATTACAACCCCACCAATACCTTGGTTGGAGTCTGGTAAGACCCTGAAGCAGAGAACCCAGTTCAACCACACCTGGACTCTTGACCCACAGAAACTGAGATATAAACGTATGTTGTGTTTAAGGCTTCAAAAAACAAAAATAAATAAATAAACATTTAACTAGGAGTATTTTATTTTTCAGCAACTCTATATGCAGAAGGATTTTAAGTCCAGCAATTCTCCCCTGCCGATTTCCTAAAAACCTTAAGGCCTACATTATCCAAGAGGAGGAAAGTTTTAAGAAAGGAAATCAAGGGCTCAGCAGTTTAGCGCCGCCTTCAGCCTGGAGCATGATACTGGAGACCTGGGATCAAGTCCCACATCGGGCTCCCTGCATGGAGCCTGCTTCTCCCTCTCCCTGTGTCTCTGCCTCTCTCTCTCTGTGTCTCTCATGAATAAATAAATAAATCTTTAAAAAAAAATTTTTTTTAAAAGAAAGGAAGTCAAAATGTCAAATATAGAAGGCAAGTTTAGCAGTAATATTTTAAGACATTAAGGAGACAGAACTTGCTAGGAGGGATTCTAGTAGACTGCAGTCTAGCAGTCTAGCAGTGAGAAGACTGACCATGGTCATTCTTGGTAGCCGCCTTTTGCTATGTTTTTTCCTTTTTCTTTTCTTTCCTACTTCTATGTTCCAAAAAGGATGTTTGACACTTTACACATATTACCTCATTAATCCTACCAGGAAAAAAAAATCCTACCAGGAGATAGAACGCATGTTTTTTTTTTGTTTTGTTTTGTTTTTTGTTTGTTTGGTTTTTTAACAAACTAAGGCTTAGATTGATTAAGTAGTTTTTCTCATCTAGTAAACAAGGCAGAGGTAGGTCTCAAACCCAGGCCTGCTGAACACAGATGCCCGTGTTCTTTCCACCACACTAAGACCTCAGGAGGAGAACAGAAAGTCTTAGTGTCTACAAATGCACAGGGCTTGGTAGACAGTCTCTACTTCCTTGGAAGCTACTTTTTTCTCTTTTTCTTCCTTCCTTTTCTCCCTTTTTTTTCTTTCTTCCCTCCCTCCCTCCCTTCCTCTCTCTTTTCTTTCCTATCTATAAGCACTTTATAATGATTCTGCCTTCAAGCCAAGATTGTGTTGGAATAAGGATTGTTGAATGCAAAAGTCACTTCAAAAGGAATTTATAAGAGCACATATTTATAACTGAAACAGTATTTTCAAAATGACTAATATACATTATACCTTGCCTTTGTGAATGAATAACATGAACATTAGTTACCATTGGATCCATCTGCTTTGAAGAGAAATTAGGAATACTAGCTTCTGACTTTCAAAACTAAATTCTGAAACAACATAATAGCCTTGAAGATATGCTACACTATTGTCTTGAGAAAAGAGCATCTACAAATTTTTTATGTCCTCTATTAGTGTATCAAGGATCACACTTGGCCAGTTTTGTGACTAGGAGGTCCAGAGAGGAAGAGGAAGGACAAAACGGACCTCTTCCCACATCAGGGTTAAAAAAGCATCTCTGATGCTTCAGTCTGTGTATCAACTTGCCTAGGGCGTGGGATATTCAGATATCCAGTTAAACATTATTTCTGAGTATGTCTGTGAGGATGTTTCCAGGAGAGAATTGGCATTTGAATCAGCAGCCTGAGTGAAGCCGACTGTCCTCCCCAGTGTTGGTATGCCTCATCCGGCCCACTGGGGGCCTGAATAGAACAAAAAGGGGAGGGAAGAATTTACCCTGCCTCATTGCTTGAGCTGCAACTTCAGTATTCTCCTGTGTTCAGACCGGGATTTATACAATTGGCTGCTGGTTCTCAGGCTTCAGGCTTGGACTAGAACTAAACTGTGGGCTTTCCAGAGCCTCCAGCTTGCAAGCAATGGATCATGGGACTTCTCCGCCTCCATAATCCTTTGAGCCAATACTTTTCTTTTCTTTTTTTTTTTCTTTTAAAGATTTTATTTATTTATTCATGAGAGACACAGAGAGAGGGAGAGAGGCAGAGACACAGGTAGAGAGAGAAGCAGGCTCCATGTAGGGAGCCTGATGTGGGACTCGATCCTGGGACTCCAGGATCATGCCCTTGGCTGAAGGCAGGCACTCAACCGCTGAGCCACCCAGGGATCCCTGAGCCAATTCTTCATAATAAACCTCTCTTTACATATGTGCATGTCTGTACATATATGTATTTATGTATGTATATATGTACGCGTACACTATTGGTTCTGTTTCTTTGGAGAACCCTAATATAGCATCAACAACTTGTAATATGCAGAGAAAATGTATGTTCTCTATTTAATCTCTTGCTGATCTAGCAGACCTGGTGATCTTCCCAATGAGCTTCTACTCACAAATTCTTAGCAAAACAATGTTTGGAAATAAAATTCCAATTTGAAGTTTGTAATTTAAAATGTCTCTTTAGGGCAGCCTGGGTGGCCCAACAGTTTAGCACCGCCTTCAGTGCAGGGTGTGATCCTGGAGACCCGGGATCAAGTCCCACATCAGGCTCACTGCATGGAGCCTGCTCCTCCCTCTGCCTGTGTCTCTGCCTCTCTCTCTCTGTGTCTCTCATTCTCTCTCTCTCTCTGTCTCTCATGAATAAATAAATAAAATCTTTTTTTTTTAAAGTCTCTTTAGGTAGACTTGTGGAAACAATTGCTGAGGCTCTTTCTCTCTCTTAAGCGAGACTAGATGAGAGATGATCCTCTGTGACTCTGGACAGTTGGTTGGGGGAAGGCAAGGTCCTTAGAACCATGCTCAGTTTTTGCTTTTGTACCTGGAGGCTGCACAAAATCCATCATCTACTCAGTCCCTCTCTGTGCTGCAGGACTTCATGGCTGGAGTCTGAGGCTGGTGTGATGGGGACTGGACTCTCTCCATGTGGGCAGTGCTCCCAGTGGCTCCCCTAGCAGCCTGGCTTTCCCAGACTCCTGCTACCCGCAGTCCCCTGCATCTGCCATATTCTCTCTCTGGTCTTTAGCTTTGTTCTTCACCCTAGTCTCTGGGTGAGGGTGAATTGCTTGCTCTGCCTCACTGGGCCTCAGCATAGACCTGCTGCTCCCACTTCACAGTCTGTACTGCGTGGAAGCTGTGAGTGGCAGCTAACGTGAGGGCCTCCTGTCCAACCATACTCCATCACTACATGGATATGGAAGCTCCCTTGTCACGATAGGCAGCCTGAGGGACACCTGGGTGGCTCAGTGGTTGAGCATCTGCCTTTGGTTCAGGGCATAATCCTGGGGTCCCGGGATCAAGTCCCACATCAGGTTCCCTATAGGGAGCCTGCTTCTCCCTCTACCTGTGTCTCTGCCTCTCTCTGTGTGTCTCTCATGAATAAATAAATAAAATCTTAAAAAAAAAAGGATAGGCAGCCTAAAAGGGGGTGCTTTCAATGAGTCTGAAAGAAGGTGCATGTCCATCTTCCTCCCTCCCTAGTTCTGACTTAAAGGAAAGCAGTAGTAATAAAGACCAGTGTAGCCAGGAGACTGTCCTTGTTCTCGGTTTCTAAACAGCTTTTAGGCAAACTGCCAGGAAGCAATGTTAGGGAGCCTTCATTAAGTTTCAGAATCAAACCCAAGACATCACAGGATCTGACTAACTGAAATACCCATTGAAAAAAGAGAACTGCGGTTCTAAGGAAAGGCCTGCAGGAAGAAGATGGGACATGAAGAGAGGTGAGCAGGTGGTCCTGAGGTGCTGCTACTCTTCATGCTATCCCTTTGGCATTCATGGCAAGTTCAGAAGAGCAGGACCATAGCTGCCAGCATAAACAATGACCCTATGCTAACCCTGTCAAGTTCTTCCTCAGACCCTTCACACTCATGGGCCTGGATTTAGACTTACAACTGCAGCCTAATAATTAATGTACCTGATATATATTATAAATGAAATATAAATCATATATAAAAAACGGTCCTGTTATAATCAGCTTGAATATAAGCTCTATGAGAACAAAAACTTTCTCTCATTTTATTTACTACTGGCCGAGGGCCCAGGACAGAACCCAGCACATAGGAGGTGCTCAGGAAACACTGGTGACCTAATTAACTCATTATTGTGTGACATGTTGAAAATCTTTTCTCAGCATGTCTTATGTTGAAGGCAGTAATTCTTTATGGCTTACTTAAAAATTTCCAAGTAATAGTTACATTTTGAAGGTACACATTAGGTATATAACAACCTTTATCACAATGATAGTTTCCACCCATTAAAAGATGCTTTTACGGGCTGTGTGCATGAATGTGCTTTCTGTAATCAAAACATGTCATCCTACAACTATAACAAAAATATAAATGTTCACATTTCAAATATCAAATAAGGTACTGAGAACAAAGTTATTAATATTGGTTTGGTCTACTATATGTTATCTTTTGCCATTCAATTTGCCAAATATTTATGAAGCATAATTGTTAATAAGAGAAGTGAAATATTTGACATTGAATGCAGCCCTTCTATGTGGGGAGCTAGGAAACCTGCACCCTTAGGAAAGAGCTAAGTAACAATACAGTGAATACGTGATGAAATGCTCCAATGAGCATTATCAACGGTGAATATTCTGGGAGCATGAAAAGCAAAGGTGAGGTCTTTGTGAACTACAAGAGACAAAGGAGGCTTCGGGAGGAAGTCAAGTCTGAGCTGGAATAGAAATAGCTCCACCTTGGCCCCTTGCTTACAGGGTCTGCTCTGGTCCTTCTTAAGACACATTCCACCACAAGAGTGAGGGGTCTGTAAGGAAATGTCCACCCTGAGCCTACATCCCCCATCTCTTCTGGACCATGTTCTGTGTACTAGGACCCCAGAATTCTGGTTAAACACTCTGAGCCCACTTCCAGGGCCCACTCAGTGCCTCTCCTGCTGGCAGCCACAGGCAGGTAAAGGACTGAGTAGAAGGTGAAAAAGCAGCAGGGTGTGCCAAGGGCCTGAGGCTGAGGACCAGGGGCTAGCTGCTTCTTTACCACCACATTCTGTCATAGAACAAGAATTCTAAATTAGGACTCAACCTTCTAGGTTATTATGGAGGTCAATGGAGGGAGAATGCAGGCGCCAAACCGCTGCGCCACCCAGGGATCCCAGCCATGAGCAATATTGATTCAAGTTTGTACTTTGGTTCCAGGCCTGACAAAGATTAGGGGCAAGCCTGACCAGGAAGAATGGGGAAGGTGTAGAAGAACTGGTATTTTAGGAGATCAGAACATCTAGGAGAAGTGCTGAGTGAGCTCCATGTGAGAGGTTAGAATGTGTCTCTCATAGTACTCGGGAAGATGGATAGTAGATGGATGCTTTTCGATGAATAAGAGAAGCTCTTACCTGAATCTGTGTACACAAAAGTTAATAAATCATAAGCTCATATGACTTATGGTGATTCTATGGGCTATTTTCTTTCAATAAATTCCTTGTTGCTTAAATCAAACAGAGTACACTTCTGAATTGCAATTAAGACTGGTATAACAAAGGCCAGGGACGATATGCTCTATAATAACAAATTAAAAAACAAATAAACAAAGCTGGCACCAAGCAAAATGCCTAGCAGAATTAGTAAGTAAATTGTGGTTTATCCATATACCAAAATACTATGTAGGCATTAAAAGCCATGGAGTAAAAAAAAAAAAAAGGGTAGAAAATAATTTTGTAACCTGGGAAACTGCTCATGAGGTAAGTGAAAAGAGCAAGATATAAAACTGTACATGGTATGATACCAAGTTTGTTTTTTAAAAATACACCATATGGGGATCCCTGGGTGGCTCAGCGGTTTGGCACATGCCTTCGGCCCAGGGTGTGATCCTGGAGACCCGGGATTGAGTTCCACATTGGGC